>NC_057796.1:210926168-211257473 GCF_018294505.1 Triticum aestivum
TTTCTCCACCATAATTACTAGTGTAATATTTGGCACCCACTGAACATTTTTGTTTGAGTTTATGAAAACTTTTAATTTTCACTTTAATTATATTTGAAGTTTGAACTAGGAGTTTGAAAAGGAAGGTGATTCAAATGTGATCAAGCCCTGTTTAGCAACATGATTAGCTTAATCACAGGGAGTTACTGTAGCATGATTCCCAGGGTGTTACAAATCTCCTCCACTATAAGAAATCTCGTCCCGAGATTTAGGAGGTAGAAGGAAACAGTGCGGGGTATTCTTCGCGCAGACGATCCTCTCGTTCCCAAGTGGCCTCATCTTCAGAATGGTGCGACCACTGGACTTTGAGAAACTTGATCGCCTTCTGACGTGTGCGGCGTTCAGCTTGGTCGAGAATGCGGACCGGATGCTCCTTATAGGAGAGGTCTTGCTGCAATTCGAGCACTTCATGATCCACAGCTCGGATTGGATCCTTGAAGCAACGGCGGAGCTATGACACATGGAACACATCGTGAACCTGAGAAAGGTTCGGCGGTAGTTCCAGTTGGTATGCCGCTTTTCCACGCCTTTCGAGGATAGTGAATGGGCCAATATAGCGAGGAGCTAGTTTGCCCTTGATCCCGAAGCGGTGAGCACCCTTCATAGGTGTGACTCGAAGATAAGCCTTTTCGCCAGGTTGATAGACCATGTCTTTATGATGACGGTCATACTGACTCTTCTGACGTGACTGAGCAGTCTTGAGATTCTCGCGAATAATGCGGACTTGTTCTTCGGCATCTTGGATAATATCCGGACCGAAGAGTGGACGTTCCCCAGTTTCTGACCAGTTCAGAGGGGTTCGGCACTTTCGTCCATATAACACTTCGAAGGGGGCCATCTTCAGACTAGCTTGATAGCTATTATTATAAGAGAACTCAGCATACGGGAGAGATTCCTCCCATTTCTTGCCGAAGGAAATAACGCAAGCTCGAAGCATGTCCTCGAGAACTTGATTGACGCGTTCAACTTGTCCTTGCGATTGAGGATGAAACGCAGTACTGAATGACAGATGAGTTCCCATTGCTTCTTGGAAACTTGCCCAGAATCTTGAAGTGAATAAGCTACCACGGTCTGAACTGATAACCAATGGAATACCGTGGAGTGAAACAATCCTGGACATATAGAGCGTTGCCAACTGGCTAGCAGTGATCGTTTCTTTGACTGCCAGGAAATGTGCAACTTTGGAAAGCCGGTCAATGACGACAAGAATAGCATCATTACCTTTCTGTGATTTGGGAAATCCAGTGACGAAGTCCATCTCAACATGGTCCCATTTCCATTCAGGAATAGAGATAGGTTGCAGAGTTCCAGCAGGCCTTTGATGTTCTGCTTTGATACGATGGCAAACGTCACACTCAGCAACATAACGAGCAATGTCTTGCTTCATATTAGACCACCAGAATCTCTGTCGGATGTCTTGATACATCTTTGTACTACCAGGATGGATACACAGAGGCGTATCATGAGCTTCTTTCATAACTTCCTGTGTCATATCCAGGTTTTTCTCTGTACAAGGCACCACTAGGCGGCCCTTGAAGTATAAGGTGCCATCTTCAGCAATGGTGAAGAATGAGGGCTTTCCTTCTGCGAGGTAGCGCTTAATCTTGTCGGCTTCAGAGTCATACTTCTGTAGCCTTTTGATGCTGTCCTCGAGATCTGGTTTAGCAACTAGGGTATTGAGGGAACCCTGGGTAACAACGTGGAGGTTCACCTTGCCAAATTCCTTAGGAGGGGGAGCGAGTGCACCCGGAGGAACAATATGGAGGTTCAGCTTCCTGAATTCTTCAACAAGTGAGGGCTGAACTTTATGAACCTGGAGGTGGTTGCAGTAAGACTTGCGGCTCAAGGCATCAGCCATTACATTAGCCTTGCCTGGCGTATAGGAAATACCCAAATCAAAGTCTGCGACAAGCTCCATCCATCTCTGCTGACGGAGGTTCAGGTCTGGCTGAGTAAACAGATACTTCAGACTTTGGTGGTCGGTGAAGATCTCGCAACGATTACCGAGAAGGTAATGTCGCCACTGCTTCAGCGCATGAATGACGGCAGCAAGTTCGAGGTCGTGAACTGGGTAGTTCTCTTCGTGAGGGCGCAATTGTCGAGAGGCATAAGCAATCACTCTGCGATCTTGCATTAGGACACAGCCTAATCCTTGACGGGAAGCGTCGCAGTAGATGACGAAGTCCTTCTTAGTATCAGGTGGAGCTAGAACTGGGGCAGAAGTCAACTTGTCTTTGAGTGCCTGGAAACTTTCCTGACATTTGTCTGTCCATTGGAACTTGACGCCCTTATGTAACAGGTTAGTCAGAGGCCTGGCGATCTTGGAGAAGTTCTCGACAAATCGACGGCAATAGCTGGCGAGACCGAGAAAACTTCTGACTTGCTTAACGTTCTTGGGAGGAGTCCAATCAAGAATAGCCTGAACTCGCTCGGGGTTGACGGCAATACCATCCTTAGAGATGACATGCCCAAGATAGGTTACTTCCGGTAGCCAGAATTCACATTTGGAGAACTTGGCATATAGTTGATGTTCTCGTAGCTTTTCCAGCACGAGTCGAAGATGTTCAGCATGTTCTTCTTCGTTCTTGGAAAATATCAGGATATCATCCAGATAAACCACGACGAACTTGTCGAGGTAATCCATGAATATGTAGTTCATCAGACGAGAGAAGGTGGCTGGAGCATTGGTTAAACCGAAAGACATGACGGTGTACTCGTATGAACCATAGCGAGTCACGAAGGCGGTCTTTGGGATATCCTCTTCGTGAACACGGATCTGGTGGTAGCCCAACCTCAAGTCGAGCTTAGAGAACACTGACGAACCCGCCAGTTGATCATACAGATCATTGATCCGAGGAAGAGGGTATTTATTCTGAATGGTAGCTTGGTTTATAGGACGGTAGTCTTGAACTAACCGGTTTGTCCCATCCTTCTTCTTGACAAAGAGAGAAGGTGCTCCCCAAGGAGAGCAACTTGGGTGAATGAATCCTTTGCGAAGAGATTTGTCGATTTCCTCCTTAAGCTCAAGGAGTTCATGCGGCGGCATTTTGTAGGGTCGCTTGGCTATAGGAGTGGTGCCTGGTTTCAAGTCGATGATGAATTCGACAGCTCTAGCAGGGGGAATCCCTGGAAGTTCTTCAGGGAAGACGTCGAGGAATTCACGCACGACGGGAATGTTTTCAATGCCCTCGAGTGGTGCAGCGTTCAATGCATTCAATGCATAGAGCCTTGCCTCGGCATTTTGCACCAGATGAGCTTGGTAAGCAACTATTTCATCTGAAGGGTGTAGCAGATGGACGGTTTTAGTGGCGCAAACTATAGAAGCAGTATGCGCTTTCAACCAATCCATACCCAAAATGAGGTCGATGTTAGATGACTTCAGGATAATGGGAGAGGCATAGAATTCCAGCCCTTCGATTTCCACTGGGACATCGATGCCAACCAAGGAGGTTTGACACTGTCCCACGTGGGGTTTTGACCAATACAGAGGTGTTCATCTCCTCACATTTAACGTCGTGCTTGTATGCAAAATCTTCTGACATGAATGAATGCGATGCACCTGTATCAAATAAAACGGATGCTGGTACTGAATTTACGAGGAGTGTACCCATCACAGTAGCAGGCTGGTCTTGAGCCTCGTTGAGATCAACGTGGTTGGCATGAGCACGACCATAAGACTTAGCATTGTTGTTGCGGGGCTGATTGTTACCACGGCCAGTTGCTGGAAGGGCCAGTTGATTCTGGTTCTGGTTGCATTCTCTAGCACGGTGTCCTGGTTGACCACACCTGAAGCACAAGCCATTATTCGGAGTGGGAACAGGAGCTTGGGATGGTGGAGCTGGAAGTCTTGACTGCCTAGACGGTGGTGGAGGCAGACGAGGTGCAGCATAGGTCTGCCTTGGGGCAGATGCATTTGGACGGTACATGCTGTTCGGGATCCATATCTTACGCTTCTGTGCGGGCGAGCCCGAAGATGAGCCCGTGTCACGGTTGCGCCTGTGAGAGCTCTGGTATTCCTGCAGACCAGTTTCGACATTGATGGCCTTGTTCACCAAGGTGGCGAAATCAGCAAAGTCATGCACTAGAAGTGCGAGCTTGATGTCAGCTTGAAGGCCATCACGGAACTTCTCCTGTCTGCGTGCATCAGTTGCAATGTCCTCCTCAGCATAGCGAGACAAGTCCAGAAACTCCCGCTGATAAGCTTCAACAGTTTTGTTGCCTTGGGTGAGGTTGCGGAACTCACGCTTCTTCCGGTCCATGACTCCTTGAGGAATGAAGCGGGCACGGAAAGCAGCTTGGAAGTCTGGCCAGGTGATGATTGTTCCAGCTGGCAGAGTACGCCTGTGGCTGTCCCACCATTGAGCTGCGGGTCCCTTCAAGAAGAAGGAAGCAAAATTGACATAGCTGGCAGGGGCTACATCAGCAGACTCCATCTCATAGGTGATGTCACGGAGCCAGTCATCAGCATCCAGAGGCTGAGTTGAGCTGCGGTAGATGGTTGGGTTGAGGCGTATGAAATCTTGAAGAGTCACTTGAGCTGGCTGTTGGTTCAAATTGGGGCGAGGAAACTGAGCCATCATATTTTCCATGAATTGGCGGTTCAGTTCAAACTGTTGGATCATACCAGCCATGTACTCAGGTGGTGGTGGGGCATCGCCACCACGACCACGACCACCTGGTCTAACCATCCTGCTAATATATAACAGGGGTAGTTCAACATTTAGAAAATTTGCAATGACAAGAATCATTCATGATGAAACATGCATAACGAAAGGAGCACGATAGCTACTACATAGTAGTCGGCATAGCTTACAAAAGGGGTCATGCATAGAGTTCAGTACACAGAGTTCAGTACATAGACTAAAACATCATAGGCGGCACACAGGCTCGCGGCGAATGCCTTTAACACTACAAACAAGCCTACATCAGTCCCAAGAGGTACTGTGGAGGTAATCGTAGCCCGACAGCTGGTAGTGAGGCAACGGACAGCCCTCCACGTCAGCAGACTGGGGGCCGCGGATACTCAGGTGTAGAGCCCGACGCTCAGGTGGCAGAAGAGGACCAAGTGCGGGAGAGTAGCCTCCCACCTCTGGCCAACCGACACCGTGGGGCATCACGGTCCTGGCTGGGTAGATCGCAGTACGCGGTACCTGTCCAGACCGGACAAAGGGGTGCAGCAGCGTCAGAGCACGGAAAAGGTGCTGCCGGGTGGTGTACATCTCGTGGCGAAGAGCTCGGTTAGCTCGATCCAGCCCATCAGCATGCAGAACCAGGTGCTGATGGTAGAAGGGCTCTCGGGTGACAGTGGAGTAGGCAGCAGTATAGTATCCCTCCGCACCAACATCAGAGGCGATAGCAATGTGCCTGAAAGGGGAGGTGTCCAACTCCTGATACTCTCCACGAAGACGTGTCAGAGCAGCATAGGCAGCATCGTGGACAGCCATATCGATGGTCACACCAACACCATGTGCGGTGTGCAGCACAGTAGTGGAGTCGTACTCCCGAGAGTAGAGGTGGACGATGGCACGGTACTGCTCCTGGTTAAAGTCCTGGTACTCCTCGTAGACGGTGTACTCCGGGTGCCAGCGATAACCCAGATAGGTCATCATCTCAGCTAGCACCGCAGGTGATCCCGAGGCACCAATGGCCGTCGTGTGGCGCACGACCTGCCTCGTGCGTTCCATCTGAAAGCCAAGATGTTTCAAATGAGTCAAATGACAGTGTGTGAGTTGTTCAAAATACTATTCTGAGAAACAACTATGGCTTATCCAACTTTGGGGTGAATGTGGTCACGGGATCCTAGTGTTAGAGTTAGTAAATTCGTTTAACCCGAGTAGAAGAGAGTTCAGAGTCCCAGAGTAAAGGTCGAGGAGTAAAAGATACTAGTACCACCCAATGGCGACGTGGACCCGTAAGACACACAGCCATGTTAGTAAAAGTTTTGTAATGTCTAGACTCGACTTCGGCCAAGGAGTGTGGAAAGGGGGATTCCTACAGGCAGTCGGCTCTGATACCAACTTGTGACGCCCCCGATTTGACCGTACACTAATCATGCACGCAAATGTGTACGACCAAGATCAGGGACTCACGGGAAGATATCACAACACAACTCTAAAACATAAATAAGTCATACAAGCATCATAATACACCGAAGCCGAAGCCAGAGAGGCACGCGAAGACGGCGTCGACCTGCTCGAAGAAGCGCGCCTTCTGGCACTTAGCCGTTCGGCTATCTACCAGCAAGGCCTGAGGCACTACCACAGCAAGAAGATCAAGCCCCTCGCATTCCGCGAGGGCGGCCTCGTCCTCCGACTCGTCCAAGAGCAGGCAGTCCAGCACAAGCTGTCTCCTCCATGGGAGGGCCCATTCATCGTGAGCAGGGCCTTGCGCGACCGCAACGCCTACTACCTCATCGACGCGCGCAAGTCAAAGAAGCGCAAGAAGGACACCGCTGGCGAAGAAACGACCCGGCCGTGGAACGCGGAACTCCTCCACCCGTTTTACTATTAGCCGCACGAGTGTATGTATCATCGCCTTTTGTAAACGCATGAAACTACGGGGTCCCCGAACGAAACTCGGGGGCTGCCTTTTACCGACCAATTTATTGTGTCCTTTTTTTTTTCTTTTTTGCACCACCCTACCACTGAACCCGGCCACCGACTCGACTCGGTCGACCCGGGGGCTCGGGGCAGGCCGGCTCGGTCGCCACCCCGCCGCCTTACTTGGTGATTCCATATAAAGTAGGGACGCCGCGGTCCCCCACTTCGCCCTAAAACCACAGATCCAGCTTTGGATGTCGGCGGGCAAGCACAACGGGCCAAAGCTCCTTTACGATTCATACACTAAGTCAAAGGCCGCCCTGTCGACCAACCCGGCCCATCGCTCATCAAATAAGTAGCCGCACGACCGGCTGCTCGCCAACCGGCCAAGCCGGCCCAGTGGGTGTTTCGCTCTCGCTCAACGCTTCTAAGGACCCAAGTCCTGCGCGCCCCTCTCGAAGAATCGAACTCCTTGTCACGGACCGGAGCCTCGGCCGTCTGACTCGCGCGGGGGGGGGGGAGGTTTGAGAGAGGACAAGCGCATGAAATCGGTTCGAAAAAGCGGAAGGCAAAGAGCAAAAAAGCACTCACGACATTCACACACAAATATTTAAAGCAAAGGCCCACGGCCCGAGTTCATTACACCCCAAACAACCCCCAGTGGGTGGGTGGACCTGCTACTAAACAAATTCTGCGTAAAGTATCTCAGGCATCTCCAGCGCCGCGTCACGACGTCGACGGCCCTTCTCTGACGGCCTCCGGGTCCGGCGTGACACCGGTGTCCTCCTCAGCATCCGCATCGCCGTAGACGCCCGTCTCCTCCGAGCTCCCCTCCGGGTCATGGAGAAGCAAGCCGTAGTCGTCGCCAGCCACGGCCCTGCCGTCTTCCGTCCGCTCCGGATGGAACTCGTCGCAGAAGGCGAACTCGGCGATGTAGCTGGCCCGGGAGGCAATCCGGCCGGCTTGCTCCTGCAGCAACTGCTCCGAACCAGCGTGCTAGCCCATCAGCGCGTCCAGCTGAAAATCCGGATGCCAAGACAACGCGAACCGAAGCGCAATCTCGGCACCGGCACGGGCGGCGGGAACACGCCACTCGCCAAGGCGGTCCGAGCCCATCTCCAACCAACGCGCCAGGCGCGAGAAGCTGCGCGGATGGACGGAGTTCGGCCACAGGGCCGTTGTCATCGCGGTGCCAGCCTGGGACAGCCGCTTCATCTGCGCCCCCACGACCCGCAGGCGGGCCTCCGCAGCGGCGATGATCTCCGGGAAGGTCCAGGCCACCCGCGGATCTGTCCCAGACCCGGCAACGCCGGTTGGGTCGCGCTGGTAGCGGACGGCTTCCTCCGCCAGCCGCTGCGTCTCCGGGAAGGCCCCTGCCGCAAAAGAAGAAGCAAGATTAAAAGAACAACAAGGAGGAAAAGCCGGGTCCCGACCCGGCAAATTACAAAGAGCAGGACTTACTGGAGAAGGACTCTTCCAGGTGCTGCGCCTCAAGCAACGTACCACGCCGCTCCCGCTCCACGACGCGGTCGCGCTCCCCGAGCGCCTTCTCCACAACGGCCGCCTTAGCAAGGGCCGCCTTCAGCTCGGCATCCTTGTCTTCGTCCGCCTTCTCGGCCGCCTCACGGTGACGAGCCTCATCCTGACGAGCCTCCTCGGCCGTGGCGGCCTGCTCCCGCAGGCGATCCACCTCAGCCTGGAGCCGGCCCTTGTCGTCGGCCAGCTGGCCGCGCTGCTGGTCCGCCTCGACCAGGTCCCGCTGCGTCTCTGTCACCTTGGCGGCGTCTGCCTTAAGGAGCTCCACCTCGGCCTCGAGGCGGCTCTTGTGACCCGCCAGCTGCTCTTGCAGCCGGTTGGCCTCGTCAAGAGACCGTTGGGCCGCGGCCGCCTCCGCCCTCGCCTGCGCCGCCTCAACACCAAGGCGGCCGAATTCACCAACAAGTCGGTCGTAATGATGACCGGCCCGGAGCAGCCGGGTCCGCCAAGACTGTACCTCGGCTGCAAAAAGAAAAAGTTCAGTAGAAGAAAAAAGGCAAGACTTAAGATTTGGCCCAACTACTACGTAGTTGGCCCGAATCTCGGGGGCTACACCCAGTGGGTGCGCTAGCGCGCCCCCACTAGAAAAGAGCACGAACGTACCTGCGGCAACGCGGAGCTCCTCCTCCTTGGCAGCAAGCCGCTCCTTGAGCTCCCGATGCTTGCCCAGGAGACGGTTGAAGGCGGCAACCCGGAAGGCATCAAGATGCTGAAGAAAGACAGAAGTCAGAACAAGGCCCGGCGATCTAAAGATTCGACCCAACTACTACGTAGTTGGCCCGAACCTCGGGGGCTACACCCAGTGGATGCGCTGGCGCACCCCCACAAAGAAGAAATTACAAGGAAACAAAAGAAGAAAGACTTACCAGGACGGCGCGCTCCAGGTCGCGCGTCCGCTCCGTCTCGGCCTGGACGAAGGCCTCAAGCCGTTCCGTCCGGCCTCGCAGGCGGCGGCTGACGGCATCCAGCGCCGCCTCCTCCTGGGTCTGAGGCCTGAAGACGGCCGCGCCCCCGCTCCGCGCGGGCTGCGGCACAGCCGCTCGGCGCTCGCCCTGCCGAGGCACCAAGGCGTGCCCCCCCGCTGGCCGCTTGCGACGCGGCCAGCACCTCCTCCGATGCCCCTCCCGGCGCCGACGGCGACCCGGACGCCGGGACGCCCTGCGTCGCCACCTCAGGCACCGCCGGCCGCAGTGCCTCCTCCATAGTCGACGGCGCCTCCGGCGCCGCCGCCTGCAGCATCTCCTCCAGGACGCCGCCGCCTCCACCACCATCAGCCCCCGCGCGATCGACCACGTCGGCTCACGGCGGGGTGTCGCCCCCCACCTCCACGACCTCCTGGTCGAGGATCAACACCTCAGCTCGGCCCCCACGGCCGCTCTCCCTCACCGACGACGGCTCAAAGACCGTCGCCGCCACCACCGTGCCCTCCGGCATCTCGCGCCAGGCCGGCTCCGTGCCGGATCGCGCCCATGCCGCCGCCGCGTCGGTCCAAGCCTGGACCGACGCCGCCTCCAGCTCCACCTCGGCCCGGTTCCTATCCCGCCAGGCTAAGGCCTCGGCGTCGTTCGGGTCCAGGCCGAGGTCCGAGTTGCCTCGTCCCTCCTCCCCGGCCAGGCCGGCGAGGTCGGACCGGCTCCTGCGGAACGCGGCCCCCTCGGCAGCCGCAGCTCCGCTGCCGCCCTTGCCAGTGCGATGGGCGACCTGAAGAAGAAGGCAGAATAAGCAAAAAGAGATAGCGCTGGCTCAAGAACTCCAGGCGCAAGCAGGAAATGAAATTTACCCCGTCAAGACCGGGACCGGGGTCGGCCTCCCGCGCTTCTTCTTGGCCGGCCTCCCAGGCTCGGCCGGGTCCGCCGCGCGCTTCGATCCCTGGGGTCGCGGCGCGACGCTGTCCTTTCCATGAGGTGCGAGGACCCAGCTCCGCCCACGTCGCCGCCTCCCCCACCCAACGCCGCTACACCAGCAACCGGTGTCAGCGTCGCCTTCACGGCGACATGATCAACAATTCAAGACAAAACGAAGAAGGAAACATGCAAGACTTACCAGCACCGGCGGCGGACTCGGCCACCTCCTCGCCGCCTTGGGCCGCGGGCTCCTCTGGTGCCACCGGCACCACCTGCGACGGAGCCCGGGCGTAAGGATGCCGGGTCGCGTTCAAGAGAATCTCCCGCGTCGCGTCAGGGCGAATAAGAAGATGCGCGGCGGCAAAGTAAGAAGACCAGACGCTCACCTGCGGCGCCGGGTTCGATTGGCTATACGGCGCTTTGCCGAATCGCCAATCCTCTCCAAGGTTGGCCTTGGAGATGTCGTTGACGCCGCGCGCGACCTGCTACGCAGACAGCCGCGTCGACCCCATTCGGTTGGAGTCCTGCAGGCCAATCATCTCGCCAATGAGGTAGGAGCGCCTCTGAAGCGGAAGGACCCGGCGGATGATGAACGCGGCGAGGAGGTCCATGCCGGTGAGCCCCTCCTGCGTCCTCATCACCGTCACCCGCTCGCAGAGATTGACGATCTCCTGCGATGGGCGCCGGAGCGAGTAGCCCCAGTTCACCTTCGCCCGCGGTGGCGCGATGACGAAGGGCGGAAGATTAATATGGTCCGCGCCATGGTTGCGGACGTAGAAGAAGGAATTCTGCCACTTCTTGGCAGAATCCTCGAGCGGGATCTTGGGGAAATCCGCCCCGGACCGCTTCGAGATGACGGTGGCGCCGCAATCGGCGAACTCCCCGGCCGACGGGCCCTGCTGCTTCAAGGAGAAGAAGCGTGCCTAGAGGTCGATCGTCGGCTCGACCCCCAGGTACCCCTCGCACAGGGTCACGAAGCCGGAGAGCTGGACGATGGCGCCGGCGCCAAGATGGTGCGGTTGAAGCCCGAAGAACACCAAGAATGCACGGAAGAAGGTGCTCACCGGCAGCCCGAACCCGCGCTCGAAATGCGTGAGGAAGACGACGCGCTCCTGCCCCTCGGGCCGGGGCCTCTGCTCGCCGCGCGGCAGGCAGACGCCAACGTCCGTCTCCCGCGGCAAGCGCCGCGAAGCTCGAAGCTGCGTGATGTCCTTGGTGGTGACGTTGGAGCCCATCCAGGAGCCCGACGGCAGCGCCATGGACAGAAGCGGGAAGGAGAAGATGAACGACGGAGGAAGCTCTGCTCGGTACTGCGGGCGCAGCAGTGCGTCGATGAAAAAGAGCAGAGCACGAGCAGGGGGACAGGAGGGCGCGAGCGAGAATGGTGTCCGCCGCCCCCTTGCCCCCCTCAATTTATAAGCCCCGGTTCAAACGTGGGGAAGTGGGATCGTCTGCACGCGCCCGTCTCACTACCCCGCAATAAGTGCGCACGTACGCGCACACTAACTGCTCGGGAAAGTGCAACCGGCCCCCAGACGCCACAATAAATCCGCGCGCGTGGCCCAAGGGCGCCCGGCGGCGGGCCCCTGGCCCGTCGCCCAGTCCCGTCATGCGCATGGCCTGCCAGGCCCCTCCGGCTTCCGGGCGCCACGTGGCGCCTGCGCGAAGCCCAAGGGATCGCCTCAAGATTCGACGAACTCCTCGGTTCCCGCCACGGCCGGGATGCCGCGAGCCGGTTTCCGAGAAAACCGGCACACAGTGGGTGTCGCCGGACCCGGCGCCCGCAGAATCCGCCGTGCTCAGGGGGGAAACTGCGAAGGCCCACTCATCAGAAGACGGCGGACCTTCACAGCTTCGGGGACTACTATCGGGGGGATGAACCCCGGGCAGGCAATGGAACCAGGATCCTTTTTGAAAACAGCGGGGCTCGCACCACCCCGCAACCTGGCACGCGCCTGGCCGAGTCGCTCGACCCGGCAGGGCCCGCAACCCGGCCAAACCCTCCGACCCGGCAAGCTACGTCAACCCGGCCACAGCAACTGGCGCAAGACGACTCGACCCGGCGCAACCAAGGCTTCCACGGCAAGCCAGCCCCACCCGTGGCGTCCACGACAACCCAGCCACGGGTCAGCTCCCGTCCCATCCAGGCCGTACGATGGGACGAGACCTGAACCACCGATGACCATGACAACAGTGTTTCCACCCATGCCTATGGTCAGCCGGGGCATGGCAACAGTGCCCCTCACCTACCCGCTGACCAAGGCTGGCGTGGCAATAGTGCTCCCGCCCTCACCGCTGACGACAGCAAGCGGCCACCTGACGGAGAGCACTGTACACGACTCGACTCGGCCACGCCCTGACGATCGACAAGACGGCGCACAGTCCCCCTAGGCACGCGGGGCCCACACCTAGGGGAACCCGGCGAACCACAAGCCCACAAGCGGGACCTAGCCCGGCGTCCCGGACACCGACAATACGGACCCACTGACTCGGCATATTACCATTGTAACCCTGGGTGGATTGATCTATAGAACCCCCAGGAACCCACGGCTACGGGGGGAGAATGTAACGTAAGGAAACAAGAGACACGCAGAGACAAGCAAGCGTAGAACTAGCCACCCAACAGAAATTCCGGAGGGAAGGAGCAGCCCAAGTCTTGGCCAGCTTCCTTCCCCCTCCACACAGCTCCAGGAGCAACATTGTATTATCCATCATCCAACCAAACTCGGCAGGACTAGGGGTATTATCTCTCCGGAGAGCCCCGAACCTGGGTATGTCCGGCGTCCCGCGCCCGCGCATGCCAACCTCGCCTCTGGAGCCCACCAGCGCCCTCGAGCCTCCTCCTCTCTTTAGCCATCCCTTGGCATCTGCCGTGCGCCCACCACGATAGTCTGCAAGACCCAACCTGTCGTCCTCCATGGCCATGAGTATAGTGGCACCGACAAAGACATCCTCCACCGGTGGCCCATCAAGCAGTGATAAGCAATTAGAGCTCAAGTTGTACTTGAGAATTCCTACGCAAACATCAACATAATATGAAAGTATGAAGTAGAGTGAGTCTTCGATGAGGACTGGGGGGATTGATTCGATGCATGCCTCAAATGGAACATGAAGACCGGAAGAATCTCTCCACCGCTTGCTCCATGGTTTAGAGCATGGCTTGCTCAGAAATTTAGAGCACGGATTGCTCCAATTGCACATCTCTGGCAGGGACACACCCGCGTATGCAACACAATCATCCTCGTCCTCGCCCTCTCCCACATACAAGTAGGAAAATACCAACCGGAACGGGCCCTCATGACACTGGCGGTGGTCACATCCGGTCATAGCACAACGCACAGCGGCTACACGGTTGTCGGCCACCATGTATCTTTTGGGCGTGTGCACCTCTGTCCAGCGGGACGTCATGGGGTTCCGAATGATGAACTTCGTGGATCTCCGACCCTTTTCCCCAAATAGGACATGACCATGTGGGCAATCCCATACATCATACTTCGACTCGATCCGGTCATCCTTGGATATGCATGAGCCGGATGTTGTGGTGGGAATAAAGTGTGATACAGGTTCTTCCTCCTCCTCCTCCGAGTCGGAGGTGTCGATCCGATTACAAAAGAATCCCAACATGGAGAGAGCTCCATGGAACTCTCGATAGCGGTTCTAGAAGTTAGGGCTGGTGAGAAGGCTGAACCAGAGCTTACTTGCAAGTGAGGCGCGCACGAGGAATGAGGGCTCAGCTGGCGGGAAGCGGAGGAAGATCTCCTCGAGAAGCTCGTCAGGCAAGGATGGTGCTGCTAGCGGCGGCGTGGTTGTTGGCATGGAGGCGAGGGTTTCGGGTGGGGGAGAATTTGATGAAGCAAATAAATGTGGCCGCGGATGTAAGGGTTTGTCCAACATATGGGGTCAGAGTGGCAGCAAGAGGGGGTTGCTCTCGTTGTTGGCTTGTAGCTGAGTTGTCTTTTTAAGAATGTTTAGTTTTGTACAACCAGATAAAGAGAACAACAAATCCATACCAAATAAGACATATACCCATATTCAAAATGAAAAGGCTCTTGATATAAATAAAAAAAGCTACTCACATTCTTGACCATCTCGCAGCCCCTAATCCTTAGCCTCTCTCCGTCTTATCCTGAACAAAAATAGTTGCGAGTTTTGCTTTGGTACCCCCCCCCCCCCTCAAAAAAAAAGTTTACAGTTGATCCTGAATATGTATGAGAATACCCTTTTAAGTAACTTTAAGATTCATGCAAAAAAATTGGGAAGAGGGGGTACTAAAGCAAAACTCAATAGTTATTATTAAAATCCAGCATAATATGTATGATTTATGGGTAATTTTTGTCGAGCACATGCTACACAACATCAAAATGTCTTAGAAGAATACTCCTAAAAACCATATTAGTCGTACAAATCAACAATAAAATATATCCGGTCCACCTAATGGATGCGAATATATTTTGCTTTTTCGATACTTTATGCACACCTCTCATTTTCTTGTAACCGGTAGTTGTGCCGAACAAACCACACATATTATTTACTTCAATTGAACCTCATTTGGAAGAAAATGTAACATCTTCTATTGAATTAAATATGAATACATAATCAGTACACATGGCACAACATAACAACACGCACGAGTTGAAATCAAACAACAAACACCATACAACAATAATCAATGCCATAGATGGACGGATGAGGCTAGGCGGCAGTGACGGCGGTCTTCATGCCAGACTGGCAGTGTACAGGGATGTTGTAGATGAACTGATGAAGTAGTTTGTGCCGCATGCCAGGGAAAAAGTCTAAAATAAACCTTGATTTCGTTCTCCTAGTCTAAATTAAACCTTGAACTTAAAATCCTTGAAATTAGCACCCTATACTCTTTAATCCTGGTCTATCCCGAATGATTTTTTAGTAACTACTCCCTCCGTCCTATAATATAAAAGCGTTTTTTACATTAGTGTAGTGTAAAAAACGCCCTTATATTATGGGACGGAGGGAGTAATTGTTGGGCGCACCAAGAAAAGAGAATACCAACCAGGATCAGTACTCTCACAGATTACAAAGGTGCTAGCTTGCTAGTAGCACGAAGCATTATGCCGTCCATACATAGAGCAAAACTGAGTAGCGCCGTTAAATTCTCCATCGTCCAAAGTTCGGCCAGGATCTGTCGTCCCTAAAGTAGTTTCATTATCTACCGACAGCAACAACTAGCACACGGCACACAGCAGTAGCTAGAAGCACAAAGCTAGTTCATGCGTGTAATATAGCGACGGGATGACAACGCTCATCCATCGGGGAGATGAGCAGCAGCCGCACGAGGATGGCAGCGAGCACCGCGGCTGCCTCGGACGGGTCGCGGTGGGAGGCCGTGCTCTGTTGCGTGGCACAAGCGAGCTTGAAGCGGTCACGTCCTGTCCCCGGCGCGCGGCCTCGGAGCGGACGCGGGGCTTGAGCCATGGAGGAGACGATGCACAACTGTCGAGGAGGAGGGCATCAATCGCACGAGGAGGTCGACGGGCGCACCGGCCGACGCTGATGGGGGCGCAACGGGACGTCACTGGTGGTCGTGACCTGCCGCGTGGTGCAAGAGAGCATGGGGACGTCATCTTCCCGTCCACGGCGCGCGAGTTCTGAGCAGATGCCGAGGCTGGGTCGAGGGCGACGGGTTGATGACAAACAGGGTCGGCGAGACGGAGAAGGGACAGGTGCCGGCGACCTGGAGTGGACGGGGACCGGACTGGGACGAGGCCTCTCGCTGTACATCGAGGACGCGAATCTACAGAGAAGATGGATCGGATGGAGAGAGTGTTGGATGGAGAGAGTGTTGGTAGGGGACGATGAATATGACATGTGGGGCCCAGTAGTATGTGTGAGTAGTACGTGAATCCGGTCGGGATCGTCCTTTTCCCGGCGCCCCAAACACTTATTTAGCAAAATCAGCCGGGACAGACCGGGATTATAGAATATAGGGTGCTAGTTTCAGGGATTTAAAGATCAAGGTTCAGTTCAGACTATGAATACAAATTCAAGGTTTATTTTAGACTTTTCTCGCATGCTAGTGTCACATCGGAGCCAGACTTGTAGACCTTGGCCGGCTTGGCGCATGCCTTGTACCCCGCTGCGCCCACCACCACCATGTCATGTGTCGCCGCGTCATACTTCAACACTGCAGACTACACCATAATTCATATATTTTGTCCATTCCATAAGAGTAACTTTAATAGGATGACTCATTTTGTCCGTTTGGGTCATCCGGACATAAAATATAGCCCAACGAGGCGATCCAAACGGACACAGCGTCCGCGTGCCGTCCGTTGTGTGTCCGCTCTGACCCATATCCGGTCCAAATTTGGGTCATATTTGGGTCCGCGGCGGACACAAAGCGGGCGTTTTCTGTGGCCTCCTCGCCCGCCTCCGTCCGCTGCATGCGAGCAATGGCCCATCTGTCATCGAGAGGCCACCCACCCATCCCACCCCCGTCTCTCTCCTTTTTTACTCTTTCTCCCATCCACTCCACGGCACCCCGCCGCCGGCCGCTTCGGCCTCCGTCGCGAGCTAGCAGGGAGCAAGGGGGCAACGTCGGAGAAGCACCGGAGCCGGGGCAACGACGGGCCAAGCGGATGCTCTCGACGACCTCGCCGCGCAGGCCGCGCACCTCCACAGTGAGAACACGCGCGACCCCATGCTTTCGACGACATCGCCGCGCTCGCCTTGCCGCGTCGTGGCGCCCCCGCGCTCCTCGGCGCCGTGGTGTTGGGGAACGTAGTAATTTCAAAAAAATTCCTACGAACACGCAATATCATGGTGATGCATAGCAACGAGAGGGGAGAGTGTTGTCCACTTACCCTCGTAGACCGATAGCGGAAGCGTTAACACAGCGCGGTTGATGTAGTCGTATGTGACACCCAAAATTTTTATTTGGCTTTTTCAAAACTTTTACTTGATTTGAGGGAGGTGATTTAAATTTTTTTTTCTCTAAAGAACTCTCCCTCTCAATATTTTTTTTATGACTAGTGTTTTGTTTTGGATTCACCCAAGGCTTGATTTTTGGTCTTGGAGGTTCTTCCTTTTATTTGGACTCAAAACCAAATGCCTCTCACTTGAAAAAAAATGTCTTTTGAAAATTCCTTTAAAAAGCCCTATGACTTTTGGAATGACCTTTTTTTTCACTTTCCAAAAATCTCTCTTGCCATGACCCAAGTGGAAATCCACTCCCACAAACCTTTCCTCATCTTTGGATCATGATGTACTTCAAAACCAGCAAGTTGAACCTCTTCATAAAATTATTTCCAATTATTTCTTATCAAAAATCATTTCTACCTTCTACCTTGATCATTGGAGGTTTACAAAGGAGCTACTCTTTCTGCTTTGAGTTTTGTCTCCAAACCTTTTTCCCTAGCTAGTCCTTTGAACCCTTAACCAGGATCCATGAAGATCCACTGGTCTCTAGTTCAAAATTTTCAAACTATACTTGCTGCAAGTTTGGACCAGATTTGCCAAATTTGATGAAATTCATTCAAATCCTTCTCCTAAAAATCTGAGAAAAATCAGGCAGCCTCTCGGTGCATTGAGAGGTCACCTCACCAAGTCCCAGCTCCAGAAAAAAATTTCTCCATGCCAAATCATTTCGTCGAACACCTGACTGGCACTGTTTCTGTAATGTTCAGTCAAGTTCAGTTAACAGTGTCTGAAACTACTGTCGTTTCTTCAGTGTCCGTTGTCGATCTCGACAGTGCCGCGGCAACGCCTTGCTCCCCGTCCCCTCCCCCTTGTCCTCTGCAGCGCACGAGCGCCTGGAAGGTTGCGGGCGTCGGCGACGAGCAGGAGGAGGTGCGCCGCCCCGTGACCGACGGCAGCGGCGGCTTTGCGGCCGCCAGAGAGAGGCGCAGCGCAGACGGCGCCACCCAGCGCCGCCCAAGCCACCGGAGGCCGCCATGTGGCCGTCCACTCCCCAGTGCGCGCTGCCACCCTCGTCGTGAACCGCTAGGCGCGGAGCGCGCTCTCTGCCGCCGTCGTGCCCGTACGGCCACCCCGTCGAGGACCGGCGCCATTACGCCAAGCCCGACCTGGATTAGCGGGGGAACGGCACCAGTACACCTCCCTGATGCTGCGTGGCCACTTAAGCTCCCTGCCAAGCCATTGCCTCGCCGTAATTGCTCGCCGGAGCGATCCCGTTCACGGCCACCCCCTCGAACCACCTATAAATAGAGGCGCCGAGCTCCAGCTAGAACCCACACCACCTCTGCATACCTCCAACACCACGCCTAGCCACTGGAAGAGCCCCGAGGGAGCCTTCTTCCCCAACTCCGGCCGCCGCGACCCGCCACGGGATCCAGCTCGATTCACTCCCGTGCGTGCACCTCCACCCTCCTACTCTTGCCAGTAGCTCCCTTATACATCTACTCTCCTGACCCGCGCTTCAATTCGGAGTTTGCAGCACCCACCGGAGTTCTCCACCATCGCCCGAGCCGCCGTCCGCCGGAGAAAGTGTCGCCGTCGACGTGGTGCTCCCCAGCGACCAAGTCCACCACCCACCGACGCGGAAGAACGCGCTGAACCTCTTGGTACACTCCGATCTCCCTGACTCGCCGTGGTTCGACGCCGGCGACCACCGCAGCCTTCGGGCGCCGGCGAGGATTTAAACCTGACATGTGGGACCCCCACGTCAGCCTCTCTTTTCTTCTCTCCCCGAAGCGTTTTCTGTTGGCGCCTTTGGGCGAGTACGTTTTCTCTGTGGGCTGGCGCGTTTCTCTTCGAACCGTTTTCTGTTTTCTCAGTTAAGTCCCTGGTTCTTTTATGTTTCATCACAGATTGGTCCCTGGACAAAAACCCTTATAACTTTTTAATAAAAAGTGATTTTTGAGTGATTCTTTTTTTGACAGTCTTATATTTTTGTCTAGTTTTTTATAGTATTTATTTGGAAAAAATTTGGAACAACTTTTATACACGCGTTGGTTTTCACGCTAGTATCCATTTTCGCTATACCGTAGGTTCCGGAAAAGGTGACGGAGCCGCGAACTTCGCCGAGCTAGACTCTGACTTCTCCGAACCAGGCAAGCATGTTTGAACCTTTGATATGACGGGTGTTTTGCATGTTTGCTTGAATGGTGGTGCATGGCATATGAGCATCGGTGAGTATCTCGTTGCATGAGAGGCAACTATCCGTGAGTTCCGAAGTTACCGTGATCTCCGATGAGAGATGGCCTAGTCATGTGGTGACATGGAGGGCAGCAAGGTGGTATTGTTGTGGCATGCCAGCCTTACGACATCCGATAATTTCCAACGTTAACGTGGACGGAGTCACGTTATCGTTTTTCCCCCTTCCGTGCTGCCACATGTTTTCTGCCAGAATGCGGTTTAGTAAGTTGGTAACCTCTTTCCGTGTACACACCAAATAGAGAGGCCGGGATGAGGGTTCCATGGCCCTGGATTAAAGCCAGTCATCCGGTCAGGGGGCATGGGTGTTTCCGGTTGGGACCGAGAGGGGGGCACCCCTTAGAGCGCGCGTATATAAATTTGATCCCATGCTACGCGAGGTTGTAGCCTCCCTGTCTCAAGTTTTTTCTTGAACGTTGGCCGAGGGTGATTCCTGGCATCGGAATGTTAAATGGGTGTGTACTGGTTAGATGTGTTTCTTCCAAAACACCGTAAACGGAACTAGTCCCCGTGACTACTGAAATCCGTTGGCTGTGGTTAAAGTACAAACTCTGCAGAGTCAAATCCTTCCGAGTCATCGTATCCATGATCGAGTAACGTGATCAGTGTATCCATGTCTGTGTCAAATCCTCCTGGTATACTCTTTTCCCCGATGAACAAGCTCGAGTGGTAAACCCAGTTTAATTGTTATTTCTGTGGATGGACTAACCTTTTATTTATCTCGTACTTGTAATGATTTATATTCCCGAGCTACTGAATTATTGAGCTATGATATAAGCCCTTTATGAGATGTCGCTCAGACGTCCGACTGTGGCATGTTCGTTATTTACTTTCGATATAAGCCCTTTATGTGATGTCGCTCAGACGTCCGACTGTGGCATGTTCGTTATTTACTTTCGATATAAGCCCTCTATGTGATATCGCTCCGACGTCCGACTGTGGCATGTTCGTTAATTACTTTCGATATAAGCCCTTTATGTGGTGTCGCCTTGACGCCCGACTGCGGCATTATTATTATTCTTGCATTTTCCTCTCGAGGAGTCATTCAGACACTCGTTTGGCCCTCAGTATTTATTTTGAGATTTCGGGAGGACTACCGCCCGACTTCTCCTTATTTTCCCTATGCATTATTATCTCTTTGTCTGAGTGCACTTGTTAATCCGATCATATGCATCATGTTTACATTTGTTATATCTTATGTCCGAACTGTCTTGCGAGTACTTTCATAGTACTCACCTGGCTTGTTGATTTGGCCAGATGTTGACGAAGGCGATCTCTTGGATGAAGAGTTTGATAGTGAGTCCGACGCCTAGAGGAATCCCAGTCAGTCCCGTGCGATCCTGGATATTGGTCACTTGTATCATATACGCTTCCGCCACCCATAATAAGTATCCTCGAGCCTCACTCCGACGCTCGAAGAGCTGTTAGTTTTCAGGAGTCATATCACCCACTTCGGGTGATATATCCATCGCTTTCCTTTTTTTTATCGTGAGTTAGTAGTATGCCACCCTATCTGCCTTTATGTGTTATTGGCGTGTCTGTAATAAATTGTTGAGCAGTCTCCGCTCAATCATGTATTATATTCAGTACTCCTGGTATTTTCTTCTGTGATCAAGATATTGTCTACCAGTGAGAAGAAATTCTTCTTGCTGGTCCGTAAAAGGGATCAGTTCTTCAATAAATATTTTTATTGGAAAACCGGTCGTGACAAGCTTGGTATCAGAGCCAGGCTGACTGTAGGAAGCCCCTAGGTGCGCTCGCTAATCGGTTATTAGCGTCTTTGTGTTTTTTCTTTTTCAGCATTTTGCAATTGTAGCTAATTTTTCTGTTGGTCATCATAAATTTATGACATGACTACTCAGAATTTTTGCCTACTTTTGTAGATGGCTGGCAGCAACTGCGAGACTCGGGTGTTCACTAACATGCCCGAGGGGTTTGTCAAGCTCCTCGTTTCCATCACCAAGCTCGCGATCGGGCCAGCGACTCGTCCGGAGTTCACACTTTATCAGCACAAGCTCAGCGACGACGTGTCTATGCACCAGGCCGTGGTGCAATTCAAGGGAGGACGTTCTGCATCACGCCACTTCCGTTTTATGGGAAGGGCCATGCCTACGGAGAGGCATGCCATGCAGATGACTGCCCGTGAGGCGATAGCTCGCCTTCGGGACATTCTTCCTATGATGAAGACTCGTCGCTACCGCTACCTCCCATGCCATGTGCCATATACTTGTCACTATGCATTCGTCTGCCATAGGGGAGAGCGAGATGAAGCCATCGAGATGGTTGTGGAGTATCTCAAGGCTCTGGAGGAATCTTTTGACAACCTCGTGGACGATCTTGTGGCTGCCCGCATGGACTTAGTTCGGGGCGGTCCTGCCAGTAGGAAGGAGCTTCTCCACACGGCACCGCCTCTGACTTTCGTCTCGTCCTCAGCATCTTATGAACCGGCCATTTTGGCCACTGCTCGTCGTCTGCCTACCACTGAGGAATTCGATCAAGTCATCGCTCCTACTCCAGTCAAAGCTGCACCACATGCCACACCCGCACTACCGCCTGTCGCACCCGCGCCATCACCTCAGCGCAGTGCTTCGCGCCAGGAGCCTACTAGGGAGGAGGTGGAGGTTGAGTCTCCTGCACCACTGAGCCTTGCCCTCGGCAAGGGAAAGGACATCGTCACCATCTCCGACTGAGAGCGCCGAGTAGCCGCGCGTTGTGTCTGCTTGTATGATGTGTTTTTTTTTCTGTACGTTAGCTTGTAGTAGTGGTGTACGCTGCTTTCCGGAGGAGTGTGCTAGTCTAATAACATGTCAGGAATGTGCACACACATCCTGAGTGCTGTATCGTATGTTTGCGTTTCGCGTGTAAGATATGTGCTAAGCAGTTCTTCTCCGTGCGAAATCGTTTATGTTTTCTTGAAAAATCTTGAGATCTTTTAAATTTTTGTCTTTGCAAGATTTTCCTTGCACCTCGCAGTTCTTCTCATGATTTTGCAAATAATACCCCAGAGTGGAAAATGTCTCGTCCATGGACTCGTTCCATGCCCAATCAGCCAGAAGAAGTATTTGGAACTCAGACCAGCAACAACTTCACTCAGGGACAGTCTAGTCAACAAGACAGTGAGGCCGCCTTATCTCAAGTATGCCGCCTTTTTGAACAAAGCCAACAGCAACACCAAGAAATGATGAACCACGTCATCAACATGGGAAATCACCGTGAGCCGTACCAACCACACTCCAAGTTGTCTGAACTGCAGAAGACACGCCCTTCAACGTTTGCTCACACCGATAGGCCACTTGAAGCCGATGATTGGCTTCGTGACATCGAAAGGAAGCCGATTATTGCTCAGTGTTCAGATCATGAGAAGGTGCTTTATGCACCCCACTACCTTACTGGAGCAGCTGCAGCATGGTGGGAGAACTTCCTACACATGCATCCCAGTGAACACAACATCACCTGGGAGGAGTTCAAGGAAGGCTTTCGTGGGGCGCACATCCCCAGGAGCATCATAAAAATCAAGAAAAGAGAATTTGATGACCTCAGGCAAAGAGGCATGTCAGTGATAGAATACAACGGTCAGTTTACCCAGCTATCTCGTTATGCCTACGACGAGCATATGACTGAGAACAAGAGGATGGAGAAATTCTTGGACGGCCTGGCGCCGGCACTAAGATGCCAACTGGTCGTACACACTTTCCCAGATTTTAAAACTCTGGTTGATAAGGCCATTACTTTGGAGAATGAGCGCCGTAGTCTGGAAGATATCCGTAAGCGAAAGAGGGACAAGACGACTCTTGCTCGCAACAACCGAAGCAGGACTGAGGTCCCGAGGACTGAAGCAAGGAAAACCCCGACTACTGATCTAAGGCCAACCAGGCAGTTTCATTCAAGGGACAAGGACTTCACGTACCATCCAGGGGTCACTTGCTACGCTTGTGGTGAAGAAGGGCACTATGCCAAACAATGCCCAAAGCCAAGGAACTCGGCCCCCAAGCCGAACAGTGGTGGGAATAATCCAGCCCCCAAGCGCAACAATTTCAACCCCAGCAACAACCACATGAAGGGTCACCTAAACCATGTGACCAGAGAAGAAGCCCAGAATGCCCCAGACATCGTGCTCGGTACGTTCCCTGTCAACACAGTACCTGCCACGGTTTTGTTTGATTCTGGAGCTTCCCATTCGTTCGTTTCGAAGAATTTTGTTTTGCAACATGGTTTTCCGATACTTCCCTTGGAAAAATCTATGATCATCAAATCCCCCGGAAGTAAGCAGATCACTCAGAGTTACTGCCAAGGAGTGATCATTGAGTTCGAAGGACTACAGTTTCAAGCTAATCTTATCGTGTTGGAAAATAAAGGACTAGATGTCATCCTAGGGATGGACTGGTTGACCACCAACAAAGGATTTATTGACTGTTTCAATCGGACTGTGATCCTCACTCATCATCACGGCAAGACAATAAAGGTTACAACTCAAGAAAGACCATGGTCACGGCAACCAAAATTGAACAAAGTGGACATTTCAGAATTGAGAAAAGTTCCAGTGGTGTGCGAGTTTCCAGACGTATTTCCTAAAGAACTACCAGGCATGCCACCAGACCGAGAGATTGAGTTCAGCATTGAACTAGCACCTGGCACCACTCCCATCTATAAGAAACCTTACAGGATGGCACCCTCAGAATTGGTAGAGTTGAAGAAGCAGATAAAAGAGTTATTGGACAAAGGATTTATTCGAGCCAGCTCCTCACCTTGGGGTTCGCCAGCTTTATTCGCCAAGAAAAAGGATGGGACCCTGAGACTATGTATAGACTATCGAGCTCTCAATATGGTCACCATCAAAAACAAATATCGGATGCCACGGATAAATGATTTGTTTGACCAGCTCGCGCAAGCCAAGGTGTTCTCAAAAATTGATTTAAGATCGGGGTATCACCAATTGAAAGTACGGACAGAAGATATCCCTAAGACAGCATTCACTTCCAGATACGGATTATATGAGTTCACAGTAATGTCGTTTGGATTAAAGAACGCCCCCGCTTATTTCGTCCACCTCATGAACAAAGTGTTTATGAAGTTTATGGACAAATTTGTTGTGGTGTTCATTGACGACATTCTGGTTTATTCAAGAACACCAGAAGAGCATGCTGAGCATCTCAGAATCGTTTTGGGAGAATTAAGGAAACACCAATTGTACGCCAAATTTAGCAAGTGTGAATTTTGGCTAAGACAAGTTGGTTTTCTGGGCCATATATTGAACCAAGAAGGCATAGCCGTAGACCCAGAAAAGGTCAAATCCATACTTGACTGGAAGCCACCAGCCAACGTGACCGATGTTCGGAGTTTCCTAGGAATGGCTGGATATTACCGGAGATTTATTGAAGGATTCTCCACTGTGGCAAAACCAATAACCCAGTTGCTCAAGAAAGATAAGAAGTTTGTATGGACGGAAGCGTGCGAGGAAAGCTTTCAAGAACTCAAGAAGAAACTAACAACAGCACAAGTTTTGACCGTGCCAGATATACACAAGAGTTTTGAAGTATATTATGACGCCTCCCGGAAAGGCCATGGATGTGTGCTGATGCAGGATGGCAAAGTTGTCGCGTATGCTTCCAGGCAACTAAGGAAGCATGAGGAAAATTATCCAACTCATGACTTGGAGCTAGCAGCGGTCATCCATGCACTCAAGGAGTGGAGGCACTTTCTGTTGGGAAATCGTTGTGAAATATATACGGACCATAAGAGCCTTAAATATATTTTCACACAGCCAGAACTAAATTTACGCCAACAGCGCTGGTTGGAATTGGTCAAGGACTATGATGTCGGCATTCACTACCATCCAGGGAAGGCAAATGTAGTGGCTGATGCCCTTAGTCGGAACCCCAGCCTGGACAACGACGATCCACGGAACTTGAGGCCTGAGTTTCAGCAAGAGTTCGCTAGACTCAACATGGTGTTAGTCTCTGAGGGCACCATATCAAACCTGGAAATACATCCCACCCTTATGGAACAAATTAAGAAGGCCCAGCAGGGGCATCCCAGCATCGAAGGTATAAAGAGAAAAATGAGTCTTGGCAAAGCGTCAGAGTTCGTCACAGACAATGAAGGAATCTTATGGTACGGGGACAGACTTTGCGTACCTGACGATAAGGAACTCAAGCAACAAATCCTAACCGAGAGCCACACCGCTCCATACTCGATCCACCCTGGAGGGACCAAAATGTACAAAGACCTTCAGGAAAGATTTTGGTGGCACGGTATGAAAAGGGATATAGCCACATTTATTGCTTGTTGCGATTCATGTCAACGCATAAAAGCCGAGCATCAAAAGCCAGCAGGGCTGCTGCAACCAAACAGGATACCTGAATGGAAGTGGGATGAGATTGGGATGGACTTTATTGTCGGACTACCTCGATCGCAACGC
This sequence comes from Triticum aestivum, assembly GCF_018294505.1. Lineage (NCBI taxonomy): Eukaryota > Viridiplantae > Streptophyta > Magnoliopsida > Poales > Poaceae > Triticum > Triticum aestivum. Next base: position 210,951,695 of record NC_057796.1, read on the forward strand.
GGAAATGATGCCATATGGGTCATCACAGATAGGCTAACCAAGGTAGCCCATTTCATTCCCGTGAAGACAACCTACTCCACTCAAAGGCTAGCCAAGCTTTATCTCTCCCGTATAGTTTGTTTGCATGGGGTCCCAAAGACTATAATATCCGACCGAGGCACTCAATTTGTCCCTAAATTCTGGGATCACTTACAACAAGCTCTAGGCACGCAACTAGCTTTCAGTACAGCATACCACCCTCAGACTGATGGGCAAACGGAACGCGTAAACCAAATCTTAGAAGATATGCTGAGAGCCTGTGTGCTCACCTATGGATCCAGTTGGGAAGATAGTCTGCCGTATGCCGAGTTTGCTTACAACAACAGTTACCAAGCCAGCTTACAAATGGCACCCTTTGAAGCATTGTACGGACGGAGGTGCCGTACCCCACTAAATTGGTCAGAAACAGGTGACAGTCGTATCTTCGGCCCAGACATGCTTAAAGAGGCCGAGGAGAAAGTTAAGCAGATCAGGGACAGACTTAAGACCGCTCAGAGCCGACAAAAGAGCTATTACGATCAAAAACATCGTGAGGTCAGCTTTGAACCCGATGATTCCGTATACCTACGATTGTCTCCTATGAGGGGCCTGCAACGGTTCAAAATTAAAGGGAAGCTAGCCCCGAGATTTATTGGACCCTTCAGTATAATTGCACGACGAGGCACAGTAGCTTACCAGCTAGATCGGCCCAAGGAACTGTCAGACGTCCACAACGTGTTTCACATCTCACAGCTAAGGAAATGTGTGAACAACCCGGAGAAGCATGTACCCCATGAGAGCATCGATGTGCAACCAGATCTCACCTACAGAGAACGACCAGTGAAGATATTGGAAGAGTCCGAAAGGAGGACCCGGCAGAAAACGATAAAAAATTTCAAGGTCCAGTGGAGCAACCACACAGAGGATGAAGCTACTTGGGAAAGAGAAGATTTTCTTCGGGCAGAGTACCCATATCTATTTAAGGATCAGCTAAAATCTCGGGGACGAGATTTTTCCTAAGGGGGTAGGTGTTGTGACACCCAAAATTTTTATTTGGCTTTTTCAAAACTTTTACTTGATTTGAGGGAGGTGATTTAAATTTTTTTTCTCTCTAAAGAACTATCCCTCTCAATATTTTTTTTATGACTAGTGTTTTTTTTTGGATTCACCCAAGGCTTGATTTTTGGTCTTGGAGGTTCTTCCTTTTATTTGGACTCAAAACCAAATGCCTCTCACTTGAAAAAAATGTCTTTTGAAAATTCCTTTAAAAAGCCCTATGACTTTTGGAATGACCTTTTTTTCCACTTTCCAAAAATCTCTCTTGCCATGACCCAAGTGGAAATCCACTCCCACAAACCTTTCCTCATCTTTGGATCATGATGTACTTCAAAACCAGCAAGTTGAACCTCTTCATAAAATTATTTCCAATTATTTCTTATCAAAAATCATTTCTACCTTCTACCTTGATCATTGGAGGTTTACAAAGGAGCTACTCTTTCTGCTTTGAGTTTTGTCTCCAAACCTTTTTCCCTAGCTAGTCCTTTGAACCCTTAACCAGGATCCATGAAGATCCACTGGTCTCCAGTTCAAAATTTTCAAACTATACTTGCTGCAAGTTTGGACCAGATTTGCCAAATTTGATGAAATTCATTCAAATCCTTCTCCTAAAAATCTGAGAAAAATCAGGCAGCCTCTGGGTGCATTGAGAGGTCACCTCACCAAGTCCCAGCTCCAGAAAAAAAAATTCTCCATGCCAAATCATTTCGTCGAACACCTGACTCGCACTGTTTCTGTAATGTTCAGTCAAGTTCAGTTAACAGTGTCTGAAACTACTGTCGTTTCTTCAGTGTCCGTTGTCGATCTCGACAGTGCCGCGGCAACGCCTTGCTCCCCGTCCCCTCCCGCTTGTCCTCTGCAGCGCACGAGCGCCTGGAAGGTTGCGGGCGTCGGCGACGAGCAGGAGGAGGTGCGCCGCCCCGTGACCGACGGCAGCGGCGGCTTTGCGGCCGCCAGAGAGAGGCGCAGCGCAGACGGCGCCACCCAGCGCCACTCAAACCACCGGAGGCCGCCGCGTGGCCGTCCACTCCCCAGTGCGCGCTGCCACCCTCGTCGTGAACCGCTAGGCGCGGAGCGCGCTCTCTGCCGCCGCTGTGCCCGTACGGCCGCCCCGTCGAGGACCGGCGCCATTACGCCAAGCCCGACCTGGATTAGCGGGGGAACGGCACCAGTACACCTCCCTGATGCTGCCTGGCCACTTAAGCTCCTTGCCAAGCCATTGCCTCGCCGTAATTGCTCGCCGGAGCGATCCCGTTCACGGCCACCCCGTCGAACCACCTATAAATAGAGGCCCCGAGCTCCAGCTAGAACCTACACCACCTCTGCATACCTCCAACACCACGCCTAGCCACTGGAAGAGCCCCGAGGGAGCCTTCTTCCCCAACTCCGGCCGCCGCGACTCGCCACGGGATCCAGCTCGATTCGCTCCCGTGCGTGCACCTCCACCCTCCTACTCTTGCCAGTAGCTCCCTTATACATCTACTCTCCTGACCCGCGCTTCAATTCGGAGTTTGCAGCACCCACCGGAGTTCTCCACCATCGCCCGAGCCGCCGTCCGCCGGAGAAAGTGTCGCCGTCGACGTGGTGCTCTCCAGCAACCAAGTCCACCACCCACCGACGCGGAAGAACGCACTGAACCTCTTGGTACACTCCGATCTCCCTGACTCGCCATGGTTCGACGCCGGCGACCACCGCAGCCTTCGGGCGCTGGCGAGGATTTAAACCTGACATGTGGGACCCCCACGTCAGCCTCTCTTTTCTTCTCTCCCCGAAGCGTTTTCTGTTGGCGCCTTCGGGCAAGTACGTTTTCTCTCTGGGCTGGCGCGTTTCTCTTCGAACCGTTTTCTGTTTTCTCAGTTAAGTCCCTGGTTCTTTTCTGTTTCATCACAGATTGGTCCCTGGACAAAAACCCTTATAACTTTTTAATAAAAAGTGATTTTTGAGTGATTCTTTTTCTGACAGTCTTATATTTTTGTCTAGTTTTTTATAGTATTTATTTGGAAAAAATTTGGAACAACTTTTATACACGCGTTGGTTTTCACGCTAGTATCCATTTTCGCTATACCGTAGGTTCCGGAAAAGGTGACGGAGCCGCGAACTTCGCCGAGCTAGACTCTGACTACTTCGAACCAGGAAAGCATGTTTGAACCTTTGATATGACGGGTGTTTTGCATGTTTGCTTGAATGGTGGTGCATGGCATATGAGCATCGGTGAGTATCTCGTTGCATGAGAGGCAACTATCCGTGAGTTCCGAAGTTACCGTGATCTCCGATGAGAGATGGCCTAGTCATGTGGTGACATGGAGGGCAGCAAGGTGGTATTGTTGTGGCATGCCAGCCTTACGATATCCGATAATTTCCAACGTTAACGTGGACGGAGTCACGTTATCGTTTTTCCCCCTTCCGTGCTGCCACATGTTTTCTGCCAGAATGCGGTTTAGTAAGTTGGTAACCTCTTTCCGTGTACACACCAAATAGAGAGGCCGGGATGAGGGTTCCATGGCCCTGGATTAAAGCCAGTCATCCGGTCAGGGGGCATGGGTGTTTCCGGTTGGGACCGAGAGGGGGGCACCCCTTAGAGCGCGCGTATATAAATTTGATCCCATGCTACGCGAGGTTGTAGCCTCCCCGTCTCAAGGTTTTTCTTGAACGTTGGCCGAGGGTGATTCCTGGCATCGGAATGTTAAATGGGTGTGTACTGGTTAGATGTGTTTCTTCCAAAACACCGTAAACGGAACTAGTCCCCGTGACTACTGAAATCCGTTGGCTGTGGTTAAAGTACAAACTCTGCAGAGTCAAATCCTTCCGAGTCATCGTATCCATGATCGAGTAACGTGATCAGTGTATCCATGTCTGTGTCAAATCCTCCTGGTATACTCTTTTCCCCGATGAACAAGCTCGAGTGGTAAACCCAGTTTAATTGTTATTTCTGTGGATGGACTAACCTTTTATTTATCTCGTACTTGTAATGATTTATATTCCCGAGCTACTGAATTATTGAGCTATGATATAAGCCCTTTATGAGATGTCGCTCAGACGTCCGACTGTGGCATGTTCGTTATTTACTTTTGATATAAGCCCTTTATGTGATGTCCCTCAGATGTCCGACTGTGGCATGTTCGTTATTTACTTTCGATATAAGCCCTTTATGTGATGTCGCTCAGACGTCCGACTGTGGCATGTTCGTTATTTACTTTCGATATAAGCCCTTTATGTGATGTCGCTCCGACGTCCGACTGTGGCATGTTCGTTAATTACTTCCGATATAAGCCCTTTATGTGGTGTCGCCTTGACGCCCGACTGCGGCATTATTATTATTCTTGCATTTTCCTCTCGAGGAGTCATTCAGACACTCGTTTGGCCCTCAGTATTTATTTTGAGATTTCGGGAGGACTACCGCCCGACTTCTCCTTATTTTCCCTATGCATTATTATCTCTTTGTCTGAGTGCAGGGCTTCGCCTAAGCACCGCTATGATATTATCGAGGTGTAATATGGTGGAGGGGGGCACCGCACACGGCTAAAAGATCGTTGATCAATTGTGTGTCGAGAGGTGCCCCCCTGCTCCCGTATATAAAGGAGCAAGGGGGAGGCCGCCGGCCAAGGAGGAGAGGCGCACCTAGGAGGAGTCCTACTCCTACCGGGAGTAGGACTCCCCCCTTTCCATGTTGGACTAGGAGAGGAAGGGGGAAAAGGTGGAGGGGAGGAAGGAAGGGGGGCGCCGCCCCCTTCTCCTTGTCCTATTCGGACTGGGGGGGAGGGGCGCGCGGCCCTGCCCTGGCCTCCTCTCCTCTCTTCCACCTAGGCCCACTAAGGCCCATTAAGTTACCGGGGGGTTCCGGTAACCTCCCGGTACTCCGGAAAAATCCCGATTTCACCCGGAACACTTTCGATGTCCAAACATAGGCTTCCAATATATCAATCTTTATGTCTCGACCATTTCGAGACTCCTCGTCATGTCCGTGATCACATCCGGGACTCTGAACAACCTTCGGTACATCAAAACATATAAACTCATAATATAACTGTCATCGTAACGTTAAGCGTGCGGACCCTACAGGTTCGAGAACTATGTAGACATGACCGAGACACCTCTCCGGTCAATAACCAATAGCGGAACCTGGATGCTCATATTGGTTCCTACATATTCTACGAAGATCTTTATGGGTCAGACCGCATAACAACATACGTTGTTCCCTTTGTCATCGGTATGTTACTTGCCCGAGATTCGATCGTCGGTATCTCGATACCTAGTTCAATCTCGTTACCGGCAAGTCTCTTTACTCGTTCCGTGATACATCATCCCGCAACTAACTCATTAGTCACAATGCTTGCAAGGCTTATAGTGATGTGTATTATTGAGTGGGCCATACCTCTCCGACAATCGGAGTAACAAATCCTAATCTCGAAATACGCCAACCCAACAAGTACCTTTGGAGACACCTGTAGAGCACCTTTATAATCACCCAGTTACGTTGTGACGTTTGGTAGCACACAAAGTGTTCCTCCGGTAAACGGGAGTTGCATAATCTCATAGTCATAGGAACATGTATAAGTCATGAAGAAAGCAATAGCAACATACTAAACGATCGAGTGCTAAGCTAACGGAATGGGTCAAGTCAATCACATCATTCTCCTAATGATGTGATTCCGTTAATCAAATGACAACTCATGTCTATGGCTAGGAAACACAACCATCTTTGGTCAACGAGCTAGTCAAGTAGAGGCATACTAGTGACACTCTGTTTGTCTATGTATTCACACATGTATTATGTTTCCGGTTAATACAATTCTAGCATGAATAATAAACATTTATCATGATATAAGGAAATAAGGAAATAAATAATAACTTTATTATTGCCTCTAGGGCATATTTCCTTCACGTGGCTGCGCGGGGGGTGGGGGAAGCGCGAGCTGCTACTGGCGTACAGCGCGGGTGGCGTGCGGTGCGCTGTCGGGGCGAGAGCTACTGTAGCCCCGGCGAGCTGCGGCGGGCAGAGCTCGGGCACGAGTGGCACGGGGCCGGAGCTGCGGGGAGGGGCACGCAGCGCGGGTGGCGTGCGGTGCGTGGCCGGGGCGAGAGCTGCTGCAGCCCCGGCGAGGCGCATGCAACGGGGCACGGGCGCGGCGGTGCGGGAGCTGCGGGGCGGGAGCTGCGGAGAGGGGCACGCGGCGCGGGTGGCGTGCGGTGCGCGGCCGGGGCGAGAGCTGTTGCAGCCCCGGCGAGGCGCATGCGACGAGGCGCGGGCGCGGCGGTGCGGGAGATGCGGGGCCGGCGCTGCAGGGAGGGGCACGCAGCGCGGGTGGCGTGCGGTGGGCGGCCCCAGCGAGAGCTGCTGCAGCCCCGGCGAGGCGCATTCGACGAGGCACGGGCACGGCGGTGCAGGAGCTGCAGGGCGGGGCGCGGGGCGAGGCTGCACGGCTGTTGGTTGGGAGCTCGTCGGATGCGGGGCCGGAGCTGCGGGGAGGGGCACGCAGCGCGGGTGGCGTGCGGTGCGCGGCCGGGGCGAGAGCTGCTGCAGCCCCGGCGAGGCGCATTCGACGAGGCACGGGCGCAGCGGTGCAGGAGCTGCAGGGCGGGGCGCGGGGCGAGGCGGCACGGCTGTTGGTTGGGAGCGCGGGGCGAGGCTGCACGGCTGTTGGTTGGGAGCTCGTCCCGATGCACTAGGTATGACACCTAGATCGGATATGAACTCCTTCATCCAGATTCCTTCATTTGCTGCTTCCGAAGCAGCTATGTACTCCGCTTCACACGTAGATCCCGCCACGACACTTTGCTTAGAACTGCACCAACTGACAGCTCCACCGTTTAATGTAAACACGTATCCGGTTTGCGATTTAGAATCGTCCGGATCAGTGTCAAAGCTTGCATCAACGTAACCATTTACGATGAGCTCTTTGTCACCTCCATAAACGAGAAACATATCCTTAGTCCTTTTCAGTTATTTCAGGATGTTCTTGACCGCTGTCCAGTGATCCACTCCTGGATTACTTTGGTACCTCCCTGCTAAACTTATAGCAAGGCACACATCAGGTCTGGTACACAGCATTGCATACATGATAGAGCCTATGGCTGAAGCATAGGGAACATCTTGTATCTTCTCTCTATCTTCTGCAGTGGTCGGGCATTGAGTCTTACTCAATCTCACACCTTGTAGTACAGGCAAGAACCCTTTCTTTGCTTGATCCATTTTGAATTTCTTCAAAACTTTGTCAAGGTATGTGCTTTGTGAAAGTCCAATTAAGCGTCTTGATCTATCTCTATAGATCTTGATGCCTAATATATATGCAGCTTCACCGAGGTCTTTCATTGAAAAACTCTTATTCAAGTACCCCTTTATGCTATCCAGAAATTCTATATCATTTCCAATCAGCAATATGTCATCCACATATAATATCAGAAATGCTACTGAGCTCCCACTCACTTTCTTGTAAATACAGGCTTCTCCAAAAGTCTGTATAAAACCAAATGCTTTGATCACACTATCAAAGCGTTTATTCCAACTCCGAGAGGCTTGCACCAGTCCATAAATGGATCGCTGGAGCTTGCACACTTTGTTAGCTCCCTTTGGATCGACAAAACCTTCCGGTTGCATCATATACAACTCTTCTTCCAGAAATCAATTCAGGAACGCAGTTTTGACATCCATTTGCCAAATTTCATAATCATAAAATGCGGCAATTGCTAACATGATTCGGACAGACTTAAGCATCGCTACGGGTGAGAAGGTCTCATCGTAGTCAATCCCTTGAACTTGTTGAAAACCTTTCGCAACAAGTCGAGCTTTATAGACAGTAACATTACCTTCAGCGTCAGTCTTCTTCTTGAAGATCCATTTATTTTCAATGGCTTCCCGATCATCGGGCAAGTCAACCAAAATCCATACTTTGTTCTCATACATGGATCCCATCTCGGATTTCATGGCCTCAAGCCATTTTGCGGAATCTGGGCTCACCATCGCTTCTTCATAGTTCGTAGGTTCGTCATGGTCTAGTAACATAACCTCCAGAACAGGATTACCGTACCACTCTGGTGCGGATCTTGATCTGGTTGATCTACGAGGTTCAGTAATAACTTGATCTAAAGTTTCATGATCATTATCATTAACTTCCCCACTAATTGGCGTAGATGTCGCAGAAACTGGTTTCTGTGATGATCTACTTTCCAATAAGGGAGCAGGTACAGTTACCTCATCAAGTTCTACTTTCCTCCCACTCACTTCTTTCGAGAGAAACTCCTTCTCTAGAAAGGATCCATTCTTAGCAACGAATGTCTTGCCTTCGGATATGTGATAGAAGGTGTACCCAACAGTCTCCTTTGGGTATCCTATGAAGACACATTTCTCCGATTTAGGTTCGAGCTTATCAGGTTGAAGTTTCTTCACATAAGCATCGCAACCCCAAACTTTAAGATACGACAACTTTGGTTTCTTGCCAAACCATAGTTCATAAGGTGTCGTTTCAACGGATTTTGATGGTGCCCTATTTAGAGTGAATGCAACCGTCTCTAAAGCATAACCCCAAAACGATAGCGGTAAATCAGTAAGAGACATCATAGATCGCACCATATCTAGTAAAGTACGATTACGATGTTCGGACACACCATTATGCTGTGGTGTTCCGGGTGGCGTGAGTTGCGAAACTATTCCGCATTGTTTCAAATGAAGACCAAACTCATAACTCAAATATTCTCCTCCACGATCAGATCGTAGAAATTTTATTTTCTTGTTACGATGATTTTCAACTTCACTCTGAAATTCTTTGAACTTTTCAAATGTTTCAGACTTATGTTTCATTAAGTAGATATACCCATATCTGCTCAAATCATCTGTGAAGGTGAGAAAATAACGATATCCGCCACGAGCCTCAATATTCATCGGACCACATACATCTGTATGTATGATTTCCAATAAATCTGTTGCTCTCTCCATAGTTCCGGAGAGCGGTGTTTTAGTCATGTTGCCCATGAGGCACGGTTCGCAAGTACCAAGTGATTCATAATCAAGTGATTCCAAAAGTCCATCAGTATGGAGTTTCTTCATGCGCTTTACACCGATATGACCTAAACGGCAGTGCCACAAATAGGTTGCACTGTCATTATCAACTCTGCATCTTTTGGCTTCGACATTATGAATATGTGTGTCACTACTATCGAGATTCATTAAAAATAGACCACTCTTCAAGGGTGCATGACCATAAAAGATATTATTCATATAAATAGAACAACCATTATTCTCTGATTTAAATGAATAACCGTCTCGCATCAAACAAGATCCAGATATAATGTTCTTGCTCAACGCTGGCACCAAATAACAATTATTTAGGTCTAATACTAATCCCGAAGGTAGATGTAGAGGTAGCGTACCGACGGCGATCACATCGACTTTGGAACCATTTCCCACGCGCATCGTCACCTCATCCTTAGCCAATCTTCGCTTAATACGTAGCCCCTGTTTCGAGTTGCAAATATTAGCAACAGAACCAGTATCAAATACCCAGGTGCTACTGCGAGCATTACTAAGGTACACATCAATAACATGTATATCACATATACCTTTGTTAACCTTGCCATCCTTCTTATCTGCCAAATACTTGGGGCAGTTCCGCTTCCAGTGACCAGTCTGCTTGCAGTAGAAGCACTCAGTTTCAGGCTTAGGTCCAGACTTGGGTTTCTTCTCCTGAACAGCAACTTGCTTGCTATTCTTCTTGAAGTTCCCCTTCTTCTTCCCTTTGCCTTTTTTCTTGAAACTAGTGGTCATATTGACCATCAACACTTGATGCTCCTTTTTGATTTCTACCTCCGCTGCCTTTAGCATTGCGAAGAGCTCGGGAATTGTCTTATTCATCCCTTGCATGTTATAGTTCATCACGAAGCTCTTGTAGCTTGGTGGCAGTGATTGAAGAATTCTGTCAATGACGCTATCATCCGGAAGATTAACTCCCAGTTGAATCAAGTGATTATTATACCCAGACATTTTGAGTATATGCTCACTGACAGAACTATTCTCTTCCATCTTGCAGCTGTAGAACTTATTGGAGACTTCATATCTCTCAATCCGGGCATTTGCTTGAAATATTAACTTCAACTCCTGGAACATCTCATATGCTCCATGACGTTCAAAACGTCGTTGAAGACCCGGTTCTAAGCCGTAAAGCATGGCACACTGAACTATCGAGTAGTCATCACCTTTGCTCTGCCAGGCGTTCATAACTTCTGGCGTTGCTCTTGCAGCAGGCCTGGCACCCAGCGGTGCTTCCAGGACGTAATTCTTCTGTGCAGCAATGAGGATAATCCTCAAGTTACGGACCCAGTCCGTGTAATTGCTACCATCATCTTTCAACTTTGCTTTCTCAAGGAACGCATTAAAATTTAATGGAACAACAGCACGGGCCATTTATCTACAATTAACATAGACAAGCAAGATACTATCAGGTACTAAGTTCATGATAAATTTGTTGGAAATATGCCCTAGAGGCAATAATAAAATGCTTATTATTGTATTTCCTTGTTCATGATAATTGTCTGTTGTTCATGCTATAATTGTATTAACTGGAAACCGTAATACATGTGTGAATATATAGACCACAACATGTCCCTAGTAAGCCTCTAGTTGACTAGCTCGTTGATCAATAGATGGTTATGGTTTCCTGACCATGGACATTGGATGTCATTGATAACGGGATCACATCATTAGGAGAATGATGTGATGGACAAGACCCAATCCTAAGCATAGCACAAGATCGTGTAGTTCGTTTGCTAGAGCTTTTCTAATGTCAAGTATCATTTCCTTAGACCATGAGATTGTGCAACTCCGGATACCGTAGGAATTCTTTGGGTGTACCAAACGTCACAACGTACTGGGTGGCTATAAAGGTGCACTACAGGTATCTTCGAAAGTGTCTGTTGGGTTGCCACGAATCGAGACTGGGATTTGTCACTCCGTATGACGGAGAGGTATCTCTGGGCCCACTCGGTAATGCATCATCATAATGAGCTCAATGTGACTAAGGAGTTAGCCACGGGATCATGCGTTACGGTACGAGTAAAGTGACTTGCCGGTAACGAGATTGAACAAGGTATTGGGATACCGACGATCGAATCTTGGGCAAGTAACGTACCGATTGACAAAGGGAATTGTATACGGGATTGATTGAATCCTCAACATCGTGGTTCATCCGATGAGATCATTGTGGAACATGTGGGAGCCAACATGGGTATCCAGATCCCACTGTTGGTTATTGACCGGAGAGTCGTCTCGGTCATGTCTGCATGTCTCCCGAACCCGTAGGGTCTACACACTTAAGGTTCGGTGACGCTAGAGTTGTAGAGATATTAGTATGCGGCTAACCGAAAGTTGTTCGGAGTCCCGGATGAGATCCCGGACGTCACGAGGAGTTGCGGAATGGTCCGGAGGTAAAGATTTATATATGGGAAGTCCTAATTTGGCCACCGGAAAATGTTCGGGATTTTTCGGTATTGTACCGGGAAGGTTCTAGAAGGTTCCGAAGTGGGGCCCACCTGCATGGGGGGACCCACATGAACGTGGGTAGTGGGGGCAAGGCCCCACACCCCTGGTCAAGGCGCACCAAGATCCCACCTTAGAAGGAATAAGATCATATCCCGAAGGGATAAGATCAAGATCCCAAAAAAAGGGGGATAACAATCGGTGGGGAAGGGAAATGATGGGATTTCTTTTCCCCACCTGTGCCAACGCCCCAATGGACTTGGAGGGCAAGAAACCAGCCCCCTCCACCCCTATATATAGTGGGGAGGCGCATGGGAGCAGCACCCCAAAAGCCCTGGCGCCTCCCTCCCTCCCGTGACACCTCTTCCTCCCCGCTTGCGCTTGGCGAAGCCCTGCCGGGATCCCGCTACTTCCACCACCACGCCGTCATGCTGCTGGATCTCCATCAACTTCTCCTCCCCCCTTGCTGGATCAAGAAGGAGGAGACGTCCCCGCTCCGTACGTGTGTTGAACGCGGAGGTGCCGTCCGTTCGGCTCTAGGATCATCGGTGATTTGGATCACGACGAGTACGACTCCATCAACCCCGTTCTCTTGAACGCTTCCGCGCGCGATCTACAAGGGTATGTAGATGCACTCCCCTCTCTCTCGTTTCTAGATGACTCCATAGATTGATCTTGGTGATACGTAGTAAATTTTAAATTTCTGCTACTTTCCCCAACAGTGGCATCATGAGCCAGGTTTATGCGTAGATTCTATGCACGAGTAGAACACAAAGTAGTTGTGGGCGACGATTTGTTCAATTTGCTTACCGTTACTAGTCTTATCTTGATTCGGCGGCATTGTGGGATGAAGCGGCCGGGACCGACCTTACACGTACTCTTACGTGAGACAGGTTCCACCGACTGACATGCACTTGATGCATAAGGTGGCTAGCGGGTGTCTGTCTCTCCCACTTTAGTCGGATCGGATTCGATGAAAAGGGTCCTTATGAAGGGTAAATAGCAATTGGCATATCACCGTTGTGTCTTTTGCGTAGGTAAGAAACGTTCTTGCTAGAAACCCATAGCAGCCACGTAAAACATGCAACAACAATTAGAGAACGTTTAACTTGTTTTTGCAGGGTATGCTATGTGATGTGATATGGCCAAAAGGATGTGATGAATGATATATGTGATGTATGAGATTGATCATGTTCTTGTAATAGGAATCACGACTTGCATGTCGATGAGTATGACAACCGGCAGGAGCCATAGGAGTTGTCTTAATTTATTGTATGACCTGCGTGTCAATGAAAAACGCCATGTAATTACTTTACTTTATTGCTAACCGTTAGCCATAGTAGTAGAAGTAATAGTTGGCGAGACAACTTCATGAAGACACGATGATGGAGATCATGATGATGGAGATCATGGTGTCATGCCGGTGACGAAGGTGATCATGCCGCGCCTCGAAGATGGAGATCAAAAGGCGCAAGATGATATTGGCCATATCATGTCACTTTATGATTTGCATGTGATGTTTGTCATGTTTACATCTTATTTGCTTAGAACGACGGTAGCATAAATAAGATGATCCCTCACTAAAATTTCAAGAGATGTGTTCCCCCTAACTGTGCACCGTTGCGAAGGTTCGTTGTTTCGAAGCACCACGTGATGATCGGGTGTGATAGATTCTAACGTTCGCATACAACGGGTGTTGAAGAGCCTAGCATGTACAGACATGGCCTCGGAACACAAGCAAAACACTTAGGTTGAATTGACGAGCCTAGCATGTACAGACATGGCCTCGGAACACAAGAGACCGAAAGGTCGAACATGAGTCGTATAGTAGATACGATCAACATGGAGATGTTCACCGATGATGACTAGTCCGTCTCACGTGATGATCGGACACGGCCTAGTCGATTCGGATCATGTATCACTTAGATGACTAGAGGGATGTCTATCTAAGTGGGAGTTCATTAAATAATCAGATGAACTGAATTATCATGAACATAGTCAAAAGGTCTTTGCAAATAATGTCGTAGCTTACGCTTTAGTTCTACTAAGATATGTTCCTAGAGAAAATTTAGTTGAAAGTTGATAGTAGCAATTATGCGGACTGGGTCCGTAAACTGAGGACTGTCCTCATTGCTGCACAGAAGGCTTATGTCCTTAATGCACCGCTCGGTGTGCTGAACCTCGAGCGTCGTTTGTGGATGTTGCGAACATCTGACATACATGTTTTGATGACTACGTGATAGTTCAGTGCGTAATGTTGAACGGTTTAAAATTGTGGCACCAAAGACGGTTTTAAAACGTCGCAGAACATATGAGATGTTCCAAAGACTGAAATTGGGATTTCAGACTAGTGCCCACGTCAAGAGGTATGAGACCTCTGACAAGTTTCTTAAGCCTGCAAACTAAGGGAGAAAAGCTCAATCGTTGAGCATGTGCTCAGATTGTCTGAGTACTACAATCACTTGAATCGAGTGGGAGTTAATCTTCCAGATGAGATAGTGATGGTTCTCCATAGTCACTGCCACCAAGCTATTAGAGCTTCGTGATGAACTATAACATATCAGGGATAGACATGATGATCCTTGAGCAACTCGCGATGTTTGACACCGCGAAAGTAGAAATCAAGTAGGAGCATCAATTGTTGATGGTTAGTAAAACCACTAGTTTCTAGAAGGGCAAGGGCAAGAAGGGATACTTCATGAAACGGCAAATCAGATGCTGCTCTAGTGAAGAAACCCAAGGTTGAACCCAAACCCGAGACTAAGTGCTTCTGAAATGAGGGGAACGGTCACTGAAGCAGAACTACCCTAGATACTTCGTAGATGAGAAGGCTGGCAAGGTCGACAGAAGTATATTGGATATACATTATATTAATGTGTACTTTACTAGTACTCCTAGTAGCACCAGGGTATTAGATACCGGTTCGGTTGCTAAGTGTTAGTAACTCGAAATAAAAGCTGCGGAATAAATGGAGACTAGCTAAAGGTGAGATGACGATATGTGTTGGAAGTGTTTCCAAGGTTGATGTGATCAAGCATCGCATGCTCCCTCTACCATCGAGATTGGGGTTAAACCTGAATAATTGTTATTTGGTGTTTGCGTTGAGCATAAACATGATTGGATTATGTTTATCGCAATACGGTTATTCATTAAAGAAGAATAATGGTTACTCTGTCTATTTGAATAATACCTTCAATGGTCTTGCACCTAAAATGAATGGTTTATTGAATCTCGATCGTAGTGATACACATGTTCATGCCAAAAGATATAAGATAGTAATGATAGTACCACATACTTGTGGCACTGCCACTTGAGTCATATTGGTATAAAACGCATGAAGAAGCTCCATGTTGATGGATCTTTGGACTCACTCATTTTTGAAAAGATTGAGACATGCGAACCATGTCTATTAGTATATATACATGAAGAAAGTCCATACAGATGGATCATTTGGACTCACTTGATTTTGAATCACTTGAGACATGCAAATCATACCACATGGGCAAGATGACTGAAAGGCCTCGTTTTCAGTAAGATGGAACAAGAGAGCAACTTGTTGGAAGTAATACATTTGATGTGTGCAGTCCAATGAGTGCTGAGGCACGCAGTGGATATCGTTATGTTCTTACTTCACAGATGATTTGAGTAGATGCTGAGAATATTTACTTGATGAAACACAAGTCTGAATTATTGAAAGGTTCAAGTAATTTCAGAGTGAAGTTGAAGATCGTCGTGACAAGAGGATAAAATGTCTGTGATATGATCATAGAGATGAATATCTGAGTTACGAGTTTGGCACACAATTAAGACATTGTGGAAAGTGTTTCACGACTAATACCGCCTGGAACACCATATTGTGATGGTGTGTCCGAACATCATAACTGCACCCTATTGGATATGGTGCATACCATGATGTCTCTTATCGAATTACAACTATCGTTTATGGGTTAGGCATTAGAGACAACCGCATTCACTTTAAATAGGGCACCACGCAATTCCGTTGAGACGACACCGTATGAACTATGGTTTAGAGAAACCTAAGTTGTCGTCTCTTAAAAGTTTGGGGCTGCGACGCTTATGTGAAAAAGTTTCAGGCTGATAAGCTCGAACCCAAAGCGGATAAATGCATCTTCACAGAATACCCAAAACAGTTGGGTATACCTCCTATTTCAGATCTGGAAGCAAAAGTGATTGTTTCTAGAAACGGGTCCTTTCTCGAGGAAAAGTTTCTCTCGAAAGAATTGAGTGGGAGGATGGTGGAGACTTGATGAGGTCATTGAACCGTCACTTCAACTAATGTGTAGCAGGGCACAGGAAGTTGTTCCTGTGGCACCTACACCAATTGAAGTGGAAGCTTATGATAGTGATCATGAAACTTCAGATCAGGTCACTACCAAACCTCATAGGACGACAAGGATGCGTACTACTTCAGAGTGGTACGTAATCCTGTCTTGGAAGTCATGTTGCTAGACAACAATGAACCTACGAGCTATGGAGAAGCGATGGTGGGCCCGGATTCCGACGAATGGCTTGAGGCCATAAAATCCGAGAGGATCCATGTATGAAAACAAAGTATAGACTTTGAAAGAACTACTTGATGGTCGTAAGGCTGTTGGGTACAGATGGATTTTAAAGGGAAGACAAACAATGATGGTAAGTGTCACCATTAAGAAAGCTCGACTTGTCGTTAAGATGTTTTCCGGCAAGTTCAAGGAGTTGACTGCGATGAGACTTTCTCACTCGTAGCGATGCTAAGAGTCTGTTGGAATTATATTAGCAGTTACTGCATTATTTATGAAATCTTGCAGATAGGATGTCAAAACATTGTTTCCTCGACGATTTTCTTGAGGAAAGGTTGTATGTGATATAACCAGAAGGTTTTGTCAATCCTGAAAGATGCTAACAAGTATGCAAAGCTCCAGCAATCCTTCTAAGGATTGGAGTAAGCATCTCGGAGTTGGAATGAACGCTTTGATGAGATGATCAAAGATTTTGGGTTTATACAAGGTTCATGAGAAACTTGTATTTCCAAAGAAGTGAGTGGGAGCACTATAGAATTTTTGATGAGTATATGTTGTTAACATATTGTTGATCACAAATGATGTAGAATTTCTGGAAAGCATCCAGGGTTATTTGAAAAGTGTTTTTAATGGAAAACCCGGATTAAGCTACTTGAACATTGAGCATCAAGATCTATAAGGATAGACCAAAAACACTTAATAGTACTTTCAAATGAATACATACCGTGACAAGATTTTGAAGGAGTTCAAAATAGATCAGCAAAGAAGGAGTTCTTGGTTGTGTTACAAGGTGTGAGTATTGAGTAAGACTCAAGACCTGACCACGGCAGAAGAAAGAGAAAGGACGAAGGTCGTCCCCTATGCTTTAGACGTAGGCTCTACAATATGCTATGTTGTGTACCGCACCTGAAGTGTGCCTTGCCATGAGTTAGTCAAGGGGTACAATAGTGATCCAGGAAGGGATCACATGACAGCGGTCGAACTTATCCTTAGTATCTAGTGGACTAAGGAATTTTCTCGATTATGGAGGTGGAAAGGGGGTTCGTCGTAAAGGGTTACGTCGATGCAAACTTTGACACTAATCCGGATGACTCTGAGTAGTGAACCGGATTCGTATAGTAGAGCAGTTATTTGGAATAGCTCCAAGTAGCGCGTGGTAGCTGCATCTACAAGATGACATAGAGATTTGTAAAGCACACACGGATCTGAATGTTGCAGACCCATTGACTAAAACCTCTCTCGTAAGCATAACATGATCAAACCCTAGAACTCATTGAGTGTTAATCACATAGTGATGTGAACTAGATTATTGACTCTAGTAAACTCTTGGGTATTAGTCACATGGCGATGTGAACTTTGAGTGTTAATCACATGGTGATGTGAACTAGATTATTGACTCTAGTGCAAGTGGGAGACTGTTGGAAATATGCCCTAGAGGCAATAATAAAATGGTTATTATTGTATTTCCTTGTTCATGATAATTGTCTGTTGTTCATGCTATAATTGTATTAACTGGAAACCGTAATACATGTGTGAATACATAGACCACAACATGTCCCTAGTAAGCCTCTAGTTGACTAGCTCGTTGATCAATAGATGGTTATGGTTTCCTGACCATGGACATTGGATGTCATTGATAACGGGATCACATCATTAGGAGAATGATGTGATGGACAAGACCCAATCCTAAGCATAGCACAAGATCGTGTAGTTCGTTTGCTAGAGCTTTTCTAATGTCAAGTATCATTTCCTTAGGCCATGAGATTGTGCAACTCCCGGATACCGTAGGAATGCTTTGGGTGTACCAAACGTCACAACGTAACTGGGTGGCTATAAAGGTGCACTACAGGTATCTCCGAAAGTGT
Organism: Triticum aestivum; assembly: GCF_018294505.1. Lineage (NCBI taxonomy): Eukaryota > Viridiplantae > Streptophyta > Magnoliopsida > Poales > Poaceae > Triticum > Triticum aestivum. Next base: position 210,969,619 of record NC_057796.1, read on the forward strand.
CTGTTGGGTTGGCACGAATCGAGACTGGGATTTGTCACTCCGTATGACGGAGAGGTATCTCTGGGCCCACTCGGTAATGCATCATCATAATGAGCTCAGTGTGACTAAGGAGTTAGCCACGGGATCATGCGTTACGGTACGAGTAAAGTGACTTGCCGGTAACGAGATTGAACAAGGTATTGGGATACCGACGATCGAATCTCGGGCAAGTAACGTACCGATTGACAAAGGGAATTGTATACGGGATTGATTGAATCCTCGACATCGTGGTTCATCCGATGAGATCATCGTGGAACATGTGGGAGCCAACATGGGTATCCAGATCCCGCTGTTGGTTATTGACCGGAGAGTCGTCTCGGTCATGTCTGCATGTCTCCCGAACCCGTAGGGTCTACACACTTAAGGTTCAGTGACACTAGAGTTGTAGAGATATTAGTATGCGGTTAACGGAAAGTTGTTCGGAGTCCCGGATGAGATCCCGGACGTCACGAGGAGTTGCGGAATGGTCCGGAGGTAAAGATTTATATATGGGAAGTCCTAATTTGGCCACCGGAAAATGTTCAGGATTTTTCGGTATTGTACCGGGAAGGTTCTAGAAGGTTCTGAAGTGGGGCCCACCTGCATGGGGGGACCCACATGAACGTGGGTAGTGGGGGCAAGGCCCCACACTCCTGGCCAAGGCGCATTAAGATCCCACCTTAGAAGGAATAAGATCATATCGATAAGATTAAGATCCCTAAAAAAGGGGATAACAATCGGTGGGGAAGGGAAATGATGGGATTTCTTTTCCCCACCTTTGCCAACACCCCAATGGACTTGGAGGGCAAGAAACCAGCCCCCTCCACCCCTATATATAGTGGGGAGGCGCATGGGAGCAGCACCCCAAAAGCCCTGGCGCCTCCCTCCTTCCCGTGACACCTCTTCCTCCCCGCTTGCGCTTGGCGAAGCCCTGCCGGGATCCCGCTACTTCCACCACCAAGTCGTGCTGCTGGATCTCCATCAACTTCTCCTCCCCCCTTGCTGGATCAAGAAGGAGGAGACGTCCCCGCTCCGTACGTGTGTTGAACGCGGAGGTGCCATCCGTTCGGCGCTAGGATCATCGGTGATTTGGATCACGACGAGTACGACTCCATCAACCCCGTTCTCTTGAACACTTCCGCGCGCGATCTACAAGGGTATGTAGATGCACTCCCCTCTCTCTCGTTGCTAGATGACTCCATAGATTGATCTTGGTGATACGTAGAAAATTTTAAATTTCTGCTACGTTCCCCAACAAAATTCAAGTTCAATTAATCATATTACTTTAAGAACTCCCACTTAGATAGACATCCCTCTAATCATCTAAGTGATTACGTGATCCAAATCAACTAAACCATGTCCGATCATCACGTGAGATGGAGTAGTTTCAATGGTGAACATCACTATGTTGATCATATCTACTATATGATTCACGCTCGACCTTTCGGTCTCTGTGTTCCGAGGCCATATCTGCATATGCTATGCTCGTCAAGTTTAACCTGAGTATTCCGCGTGTGCAACTGTTTTGCACCCGTTGTATTTGAACGTAGAGCCTATCACACCCGATCATCACGTGGTGTCTCAGCACGAAGAACTTTCGCAACGGTGCATACTCAGGGAGAACACTTTTATCTTGAAATTTTAGTGAGAGATCATCTTATAATGCTACCGTCAATCAAAGCAAGATAAGATTCATAAAAGATAAACATCACATGCAATCAATATAAGTGATATGATATGGCCATCATCATCTTGTGCTTGTGATCTCCATCTCCGAAGCACCGTCATGATCACCATCATCACCGGCGCGGCACCTTGATCTCCATCGTAGCATCGTTGTCGTCTCGCCAACTTTTGCTTTAACGACTATCGCTACCGCTTAGTAATAAAGTAAAACAATTACATGGCGATTGCATTGCATACAATAAAGCGACAATCATATGGCTCCTGCCAGTTGCCGATAACTCGGTTACAAAACATGATCATCTCATACAATAAAATATAGCATCATGTCTTGACCATATCACATCACAACATGCCCTGCAAAAACAAGTTAGACGTCCTCTACTTTGTTGTTGCAAGTTTTACGTGGCTGCTATGGGCTTAGCAAGAACCGTTCTTACCTACGCATCAAAACCACAACAATAGTTTGTCAAGTTGGTGCTGTTTTAACCTTCGCAAGGACCGGGCGTAGCCACACTCGGTTCAACTAAAGTGAGAGAGACAGACACCCGCCAGTCACCTTTAAGCAATGAGTGCTCGCAACGGTGAAACCAGTCTCGCGTAAGCGTACGCGTAATGTCGGTCCGGGCCGCTTTATCTCACAATACCGCGAACCAAAGTATGACATGCTGGTAAGCAGTATGACTTATATCGCCCACAACTCACTTGTGTTCTACTCGTGCATAACATCAACGCATAAAACCTGGCTCGGATGCCACTGTTGGGGAACGTAGTAATTTCAAAAAAATACCTACGCACACGCAAGATCATGGTGATGCATAGCAACGAGAGGGGAGAGTGTTGTCCACGTACCCTCGTAGACCGATAGCGGAAGCGTTAACACAACGCGGTTGATGTAGTCGTACGTCTTCACGATCCGACCGATCAAGTACCGAACGCACGGCACCTCCGAGTTCAGCACACGTTCAGCTCGATGACGTCCCTCGAACTCCGATCCAGCCGAGTGTTGAGGGAGAGTTTCGTCAGCACGACGGCGTGGTGACGATGATGATGTTCTACCGACGCAGGGCTTCGCCTAAGCACCGCTACGATATTATCGAGGTGTAATATGGTGGAGGGGGGCACCGCACACGGCTAAAAGATCGTTGATCAATTGTGTGTCGAGAGGTGGCCCCCTGCCCCCGTGTATAAAGGAGCAAGGGGGAGGCCGCCGGCCAAGGAGGAGAGGCGCGCCTAGGAGGAGTCCTACTCCTACCGGGAATAGGACTTCCCCCCTTTCCATGTTGGACTAGGAGAGGAAGGGGAAAAGGTGGAGGGGAGGAAGGAAGGGGGGGCGCCGCCCCCTTCTCCTTGTCCTATTCGGACTGGGGGGGAGGGGCGCGCGGCCCTGCCCTGGCCTCCTCTCCTCTCTTCCACCTAGGCCCACTAAGGCCCATTAAGTTACCGGGGGGTTCCGGTAACCTCCCGGTACTCCGGAAAAATCCCGATTTCACCCGGAACACTTCCGATGTCCAAACATAGGCTTTCAATATATCAATCTTTATGTCTCGACCATTTCGAGACTCCTCGTCATGTCGTGATCACATCCGGGACTCCGAACAACCTTCGGTACATCAAAACATATAAACTCATAATATAACTGTCATCGTAACGTTAAGCGTGCGGACCCTATAGGTTCGAGAACTATGTAGACATGACCGAGACACCTCTCCGGTCAATAACCAATAGCGGAACCTGGATGCTCATATTGGTTCCTACATATTCTACGAAGATCTTTATCGGTCAGACCGCATAACAACATACGTTGTTCCCTTTGTCATCGGTATGTTACTTGCCCGAGATTCGATCGTCGGTATCTCAATACCTAGTTCAATCTCGTTACCGGCAAGTCTCTTTACTCGTTCCGTGATACATCATCCCGCAACTAACTCATTAGTCACAATGCTTGCAAGGCTTATAGTGATGTGTATTACTGAGTGGGCCCAGAGATACCTCTCCGACAATCGGAGTGACAAATCCTAATCTCGAAATACGCCAACCCAACAAGTACCTTTGGAGACACCTGTAGAGCACCTTTATAATCACCCAGTTACGTTGTGACGTTTGGTAGCACACAAAGTGTTCCTCCGGTAAACAGGAGTTGCATAATCTCATAGTCATAGGAACATGTATAAGTCATGAAGAAAGCAATAGCAACATAATAAACGATCGAGTGCTAAGTTAACGGAATGGGTCAAGTCAATCACATCATTCTCCTAATAATGTGATCCCGTTAATCAAATGACAACTCATGTCTATGGCTAGGAAACACAACCATCTTTGATCAACGAGCTAGTCAAGTAGAGGCATACTAGTGACACTCTGTTTGTCTATGCATTCACACATGTATTATGTTTCCGATTAATACAATTTTAGCATGAATAATAAACATTTATCATGATATAAAGAAATAAATAATAACTTTATTATTGCCTCTAGGGCATATTTCCTTCACGTGGCGGCGCGGGGGTGGGGAAGCGCGAGCTGCTACTGGCGTACAACGCGGGTGGCGTGCGGTGCGCTGTCGGGGCGAGAGCTACTGTAGCCCCGGCGAGCTGCGGCGGGCAGAGCTCGGGCACGAGTGGCACGGGGCCAGAGCTGCGGGGAGGGGCACGCAGCGCGGGTGGCGTGCGGTGCGTGGCCGGGGTGAGAGCTGCTGCAGCCCCGGCGAGGCGCATGCAACGGGGCACGGGCGCGGCGGTGCGGGAGCTGCGGGGCCGGAGCTGCGGAGAGGGGCACGCAGCGCGGGTGGCGTGCGGTGCGCGGCCGGGGCGAGAGCTGCTGCAGCCCCGGCGAGGCGCATGCGACGAGGCGCGGGCGCGGCGGTGCGGGAGATGCGGGGCCGGAGCTGCGGGGAGGGGCACGCAGCGCGGGTGGCGTGCGGTGCGCGGCCGGGGCGAGAGCTGCTGCAGCCCCGGCGAGGCGCATTCGACGAGGCACGGGCGCGGCGGTGCAGGAGCTGCAGGGCGGGGCGCGGGGCGAGGCTGCACGGCTGTTGGTTGGGAGCTCGTCGGATGCTAGTCAGATACTCGTCGGATGCTAGTCAGACAATCATTGGATGCTGGCATCAAGCTGTGCACGGAGCCTCTTGACATGAAGTTGCTCGTGCTCTGCGTGTGATGTCTACGCGGGGGCCGGCTGCTTGCTGCTCTGCTCACCGGCTGCTTGCAAGCATGTGCTGGTGCGAGCGCGCGACCGGAGCACGGGCGTCGGCGGAGGCGACCTCGCGGGCGCGGCGAGCTGCGGGGCGGGGGTGGGGCGCGTGCGACGAGCCCGGCGAGCTGCAGCCGGGACCTCGCGGGCGAGGCGGCGGAGGTGAGCTCGCGGGCGTAGGGTGAGGTCGCGCGGGAGCTCGCCCACCAGGTGTTTGACTGAATGCGACGCGGATATGCACAAAATGTGTCTCGCTTCCGTTGGGCTCACCGGCCGACCCAAACAAAAAACGGATACAGACAGGCGGACGGGCGACCCGAACGGATAAAAAGGACAAAAACAGCGTTCGTTTGGGTCGCCTCATTGGAGTTGCTCTAATGTAGTGCATATAGATTTTTTTTAAAGTCAAATTTCACAAACTTTGATCAAGTTTATGAAGAAATATTTGCATCTAGAATGTCAGACACATATCATTAGATTCATCATAAGATGTAGTTTCATATTTTATATTTTTTGTATTGTATATTTTTTTATAAATTTGGTCAAAGTTTGCAAAGCACGACTTTTCAAAAATTCTATACGCAAAACTACGTTATGGAACGGAGGGAGGGAGTACATTAAAACTTCATATCCGTTCATGCAGAATAATATTCGTCGATCAATGCATGCATGAATGTAGGTAGTATATACTCCCTTCGTTTTTTTAGTCCGCATATAAGGTTTGGTCAAAGTCAAGCTTTGTAGAGTTTGACTAACTTCATATTAAAAATTATAAACATTCACCATACGAAATCAATATTATCAGATGCACCATGAAATGTATTTTCATACTAATATAGTTCTAGTATTGTTGATGTTCATATTTTTTTATATAAATTTGGTCAAATTTTGCGTAGTTTGACTTTGATCAAACGGAGTAAAAAGAAACAGAGGAAGTACGAGGGGTTGTACCTAACGAGAATACGAGATATGCATTGGTTCTCTAAACAAAATAGAAAGGCTGGAAGGTTACTCACTTTAGATACGCAGTGTACCAAAGTCACCTGACGTTTCAGTTCCCCTCGCCAGGTTGATTAAACAAAGCATCCAAGCGGAGACTGAGAAAAAATAATTGTTCCTCATTTCTATAATCCAATACTGAAGCCAGGCAATGGCACGCCAATTGCATTATTACACGTACATATCATACAGGCTACCGCCTAACCAACCCGAGCATAATTGACATTACTCCACCGGAACTCGTAACCACTATGCCAGTATACACAAGAATGGAATCCACAAGGACACATATCCGCGAGAAAAATTAAGAGAACAAATCGTTCCTCCAGACCAAGTTGGTCTTTCATTGAGGCCTGTAGTAGTTGCTCTGGTGATGAGGAGGGTACGCGCCTGGGGCACTGTACGGTGCTTGTGGATACGGCCCTGGTTATTGCGGCAAATTTGATAAATTTGACCTATAGACAAAATCAAATCACAGAATGAACTATCCGTGAAACTATTTCACGCGGCTGACCTTTTTGTGTGACGCCCGACACGAAGGCGCCACACTACACTGTGCAACGCCTCACAGATAGGCGCTACAAGGCCAGCGTCGCACCCGTGTGATCAGAAAATTACTAAGTCAGTGTGCAGCGCCTGAGAGCTAGGCGCCACACTATACAATGTAGCGCCTAGCTCCTAGACGTTGCACTAGTGCAGCGTCTGGGAGCTAGGCGCCACGGGTCAGCCGCGTGAAATAGTTTCACGAACAGTTCATTCTGTGATTTGATTTCGTCTATAGGTCAAATTTGTCAAATTTACCGGTTGCTGCGGCTGTGGCTGCTGCCCACTGTAGTACGGCCCGCGCCACCCGGGATACGCCGGTTGGCCATAGTCATGGCCAGGAGGTGGCTGATGCTGCTGCGGGTGCTGCTGGTACTGACCAGGGTGTGCTGCGCCATATGGAGGTTGCTGCGGTGGCCCACCATAGTTGGGGTATGGCTGTGAGTACGGAGGCCTTGATTCTGGTTGGGAGTAAACTGGCCTCGGGTCACCCCCAGGTGGAGCACCGTACGAGGACTGAGCATGAGCATCATGTGGCGGCGGTGATGGACTGTGCTGATCCGGTGGAACGGAAGAGCTCCTTGGCGTGTTAGTGTTGTGGCTGGAAGATGACAAGTTGAAACCTGCTAACTTTCTTTGCACGTCCTCGATCATTTCACGGCATTGGATGTTCCGCGTCATTATGAAGTCACCGCACTGCTGTTGTATCTTGCCGGTTGCATCCTGCCAAGGATCAAAAGTATCATCATCAGTAGTTCTACCAACAGGAGTCATCACCATTTATATTATCATTGGAGGAAAAAAATGCAGTCACACAAACCTGTAAAGACACGTAAAAATTTAGGCCGTCATTCATGTTCTTCTTAATTGCCTGGTATTTAGCAACAGCTGCAGCAATTTGCTTGTAACATCTCTCACGAGCAACTGAAAAGTTATGTTCCACAAATCAGGACAGTAATTGGTTGATTGAAAAGCATCTTGTATTACAGGCCTATAAGCACACAAAAAAAGCACACATAAATACTGCACATAAAGAACTCGGACTGGGATATCATTTCGAAGCTGCATAGAAGTGTCAACAAAGCTCGTACTTGAACTTAAGATAGGAGTAAACAAAAGTGGTATCCATTGAAGGAACTTCACTAACAATGATGCACGGAAGGGGAAAATGTGCATGCAAGCAAATACCTAGCCTGCCACTTTAAGTACATATAAGTGGTCAAAGGGAGAACATAAAGGTACGAATAACTAAGATTAAAACATGCTGAAACTGTCACAGATATGACCGAAACAATAGCTATCCAATCCAATTGTACAAGGAATATAAATGGAGAAATCATTCCCAAATCATTTGCTGGTACAACCGTACAACACTAAGTACATTCAAGATTGTATCAAGCCACTTCTAAAGTCACAAGTGCTGGATATCTACCATCCATTGATGAAGAAATTTGAAGGGTTACCTTTGTAATCATCTAGATTGAATACAGCAGCAAATTGCGCATTTTGTTCCTGTGGGAGGATCCAAACACTAGTGTTAGACACAAGAAGAAAGAACGTCAAATGTAGCATTGTCAATTGTTTGAAATAATTTTTAGGGTCTTGCTTTCTTTGCCAATATTGATTGCAAATCATTGATGCTTCTAAATATGGGATGCAAATCGTTAATGCTTCTACACCTTCTCTTAATATAAACACACATTATCAATGGGATATATCTAAGTACAAAATATTAACAGAAAGAATGTCTGCACCAAACTACCAGAACAAAATTTGTCCCAGGCTAAAACAAGTCTTTATCAGGAATTGGGGCTTTACCTGTATTTGCAACAATAATTGTTCCTGTGCTACAATGTTATCAGCAATTTCAGCACAGATAGGATCGTACTTCGCAATCTCCTTCCTAAAAAGATCATCATGTGCTCCAACACCAGCCATCAACTTAGGGAGTATATCATCCTAGCATAAAATGAATGAATGCCCCAAATCTCAGTACACAAAATCAATGTAGAGTTGTAGAAAACATCACAGACATGTTACATATGTATACTACTATTTTTGCCAACATCAAATTCAGTTATGCAAGGACCACCAAATTTGAAAAGCGAAGTCATAACACCTCCCTGAAATCTCGACAGGTTGAGGTGGAAGTTAATAAGAGTGCAAAGCAGAAAATGAATTGTTCCAGCATGAGTAGCAAACTAAAAGCAAGGTTCTCATTAATGGTTATCACAAATTAGTATTAGCATAGCACTCCCATGAACATAACATCTCATACATAAGCACGACTCGCCCACCACGATGATAACTGGAAAATTGCTTGCGATTGATTCAATTACCAGACTCCATCAGGGCAGTAACAAGTGAAAGGTGCACTTAAGGCGCTAGCTTCTTAAATTGCCTAAAATACTAGGTGCAAATGTAAAACATGAATGTTTCACATGTATGTAGCATACATGGAACAATTAGAATTCAACTTGAAGAAGGATTGCATAAGGATTCTTGCGACTACTGTAGATGACAGCTAGAATATTCACATGAAAATTAATAATTTTGCAGGTCATCACCAAGATCAGGCCCCCAATGTTCGCTACTATAGTATTTGCAAGACGGTTAGCAAACAAAATACAGCACCAGAAGATTACTAGGGTGGCATTCTAGAGCTCAGGCTTGATGGTTATGAATGTGGAGATCAAAATAAGCCTCACAACAGGAAAGGACTGTACCTTTCTCTTCATTTCCTTGAGATGGTCTTCAAGGCCTGCCCTTTGTGCACCAAGAGATTCCAGTTGCCTCTGTGTCGACACATCAATTAGTTTTACCAAGCTTAAAGAAACAAGTCAAGCCTGCTACATTTTCGCCAGCTAACAAAAATAGGTGCATTACCAAGCTTTGTTTAAGGGCTCCAACGATAGCATCTTCATTCCCATCCAAGGACATGATAGGCCTTGAAATACTTGGTAGTGCAGATTCTATCTGCAGACATATAAAATCATCTTTTAAGTTTTAACTAACTAAGAGGTGAAGAACTCGATAGTGACGAATAATAGGGTGCAGTTCACTGCGAAGTAGATCAAGAAAGTTTCAAAATCTTAAGAATAATTTTAGTTCGATATAGTGTTAAACTCTTACCGGTCTTCTGTCAAGAATAGACATCAAGGGGTAGCTCTCCTTCACATCTCGTTCGATCAAAGCATCACTCGCAGCCGCTTTTTTAAGATTACCAGCAAAAAGATTCAATCGGTCTTGAATGTTCTTTGTTAGGGTGCTTGATTGAGGCCTAGTCCAACGACTTCCGAATTGCGTCCGGAATTGAGCATCTTCACTTGCCTCCTTCTGCAGCATCTCTTCAGTCTGAACAAGCAACTCCTGATTGACCCTATTCAAATCTCTAAGCTGCTGCAACTCAGCTTCCAAGCCAGCAGGACCACCGCTTATCTGAACAGCCTCAACATCTTCCTTCAGATCTGCAGGTATGCTGACATTACCTTCCAATGATAGAATAGAATCAGGCAAGTCCATTTCCTTCAGCCTAACTCTAGTGATCTCACTAGATTGCTGAAGTTTCTCTGCCTGGGTCCGAATGATATCATCTACCATCTCTGTGTACTTAGAAAGGGCCTTCATGCTGCCATCAGGCACAAGTGATGAAAAAAGCCTCTCATTGCTAGCATCTAGAACTTCAGCCAAAGAAGTAGATTTTACAAGGGAAGCTGCAGGCAGAGCTCCCAAAGTACCCGCCTCTGGAACCCGCATCAGATAAACACTATTGTTCTCCTTCATGGCCCTCTCCAAGTTGGTTTTCATGTTACTCTCCAGCTTATTAACAGAATCCAGAAGTGGCGCAGCAACTCCCTTAGCTGCCTTCTTGGCATCAGCCAAGGCGTTCATTCCAATTTTTAGGCGCGCAATTTCCTGAGCAATTTCTTCTTGCTGATGAAGATCCAATGAGAACCTATAGCAAGCATCAGCATAGAATTGAGCTGCCTTGAGCTGGACATGAGAAACCCATGTCCTGTCAAAGTGCTGACTAAGAGGAGGTGCACAGAGAGCTGCATAAGCTTCTTCGTAGAATACGCCCACCTGAAAGCACAACAAGGCAGATGGCACATCTGAAATCAAAGCAACAGAAATGCGAAGAAATGTGGTATCATGAAGTTGAGCTAACTGTAAAGCATCAACATGCAAATTCTGCCAAAACAAGCAAATCTAGCAGGACTAGATTAAGAAAAAATATGAGACAAAGGAAAGCTGGGATGAAATCTCTACTGCAAATATGAGACAAAGGAAAGCTGGGAAGTCAATCATACATTATTGTCTTCAAAATGTGTTTTAAACCAAATAACTTAATCAGGGCATGAGTTATCACGTTCGTCATAATATCAGGATAAACATACTGCACTAACATGGTGTTCAGCATAGTAAAACTCAATAACTGTCAACACTTGACTAGACAAATTCCCCAAACTACATCATATCATAGTGTTCAAATTCACTTATGGCTGCTAATTATAGTGTGTTTGTATGAACGAGTGCAGAAGGTAACAACCCAAGCTGCCTATTAGTTTTAATTAGACTCATCAATACCCTGAGATAATCACAAGGTCATAGAACAGTAGGCACAGACCTGGCGCGCCACCTTGGAGCATAGCGCGGGCGGCTTCCCACCAGCTATGACCTTCTCGAAGAAGCACTCCTGAGCCTGCGCGAGCATGAGTTTCTCCAGCATCGCCGCGCAGTCGGGCGTCAAGTCGACGGTGGTGGCCCCCGCGGCGACGGCCTTGGCAGCGACCCCACTCTCCCTGAGCCAGGCAAAGGCCCCCGCGGCGCTCTGGAAGGCGCCACAGGCGGTCCTGATCCCCACGTCTGTGGTGCGATCGGCGGCGAGCGCGATCTGCGAGTAGACGGCGCCGAGGTTGAAGAGCACGGCGGCCTTCTCGAGGTGGACGGAGGGCAGGCTGACCTTCTTGTTGGTCTTGAAGGCGTCGTGCCAGGTGAAAGAGAGGGAGTGGACGTGGGCGCGGTCGGGGGAGATGGGGAAGCGGGGCTCGACGAGGGCGAGCGCGCGGGCGTAGGCCAGGAGCGCGGCGCAGCGCTGCTCGAGGGAGGAGGAGTCCGGGAGGGAGGGGCTCTCGACGGCCGCGGCGCGGAGGTCGCGCACGGCGCAGAGGTCGTCGTCGGCGGTGGCCGCGTCGCGCTCCGAGTAGGCGGAGGCGATGTACTGGCGGAGCGGGCGATAGAGGTCGACGACCGTGGCCTTCTTCTCGTGGATCGCCAGCATGACGTTGGCCGCCATCGGGGCGCGGTGGCCGGAGGGGGGGAAGGGAGGAGGAGGGGATCGGGGTCAGGGGTTGGGGGTAATTGCTTCGAGGTGAAGAAATTTGGGGGCAGTTGGAAGTTGTCGCGTTGGAGAGACTAGACTAGAGATTGCGGCCGGGGCCCGGTGAGCGGAGAGATACTTCGCCGCGTTGGGGACTCACAAGAGGAGGATGACGGAGTGGGACACGCCACGCTGTCTGGGTCGGAACGGGCTTAACGCGATGGCGATCTCTCAAGCTGGCCGCCACAGCCCCACACGGTCGGTCGACTTGTGTGCTCGGAGTAGTAGGAAAAGAAAAGAAAAAAGCTGTGCTTTTTTATATAATTTATGAAAAGAAGTGTGTGTTTTTAGCACAGTACAAAGCACTCCCGAACCCTATGAGCACTTGGAACATTGATGAAGTCGTCACATACGCCTTCGTAGTCGACGCGAACATCTCATCCCACTGAACGCACATCGTTGAAAGGCCTGAAATAAATTCAGAAAAATGAAAACACCGATGTTAAGTCGAGGACTTTAACCCTGGTGAGCTGGGGATACCATTGTCCTCCTGACCATCCAACCACAAATTGGTTCGCCGCAATCTCTCAAGCTGGTCGATCAAGTTATTTGCTAGTTGTAATAGAAAAAGAAAAAAAGTTATGTATTTTTATTAAAAAAATACAACCATCTCCTCATTTATTCATTAAAAAGGTGTAACAGAATTGCCCGGCTAATTAACGAAAAACCGAACGAAAACCGTTACAAAACACCTACACAGGGCAGCAGCAACATACACGTCAACCCTGAGGCCGCGCATCGGACGAGCCGACGGCTCCGTCACCGGAGCAACCCGAAACCAACAACCTACAACCAAAACCGAAGCCGCCACTCCGACATCCACACTGTCACGCCCAATATGCGATACTATCCGAGAGGAACTCGAAGGTCCCGCCAAGGATAGAGCCGCATATTGAAGACGCTTTTGCAAGGTGGATATCATTACATCGTGCCATTACATAATAGATGTGGATACATACAAAGGCATACAAATGCCACATGAATACATCAAACATCATACATGAGTGCAACATCCGACTACGGATGAAAACACAAACAAAAACTCAAACGACACCCACCCTGCTAGCCCAGGCTGCCGACCAAGAATCTATCCCCTGATCAAAGAAGAAGAAGCAGAAGAAGAACTCCAAAGCAAGCAAACATCGCGCTCACGTCAGATCATCGCATTACCTGCACCTGCAACTGTCGTTGTAGTAATCTGTAAGCCACGAGGACTCATCAATCGCATAACCATGTGTATCAAGACTAGCAAGGCTTAATGGGTATGGAATGGATAGGTGGTGAGGTTGCAGCAAGCAACTAAGCATTGTATGGTGGCTAACTTACGGGTACAAGAATAAGATAAGATACTACGCAAACGATCGCAAACTAGTAATGATCAAGAAGTGATCCTGAACTACTTACGTTCAAGCATAAACCCACCGTGTTCTCTTCTCAAACTCACTCGAAAATAGACGGTCATGGTTACACACGCGGTTGGTGTATTTTAATTCGGATCTGGTATCAAGTTCTCTACAACCGGATATTAAAAATTCTCATCTGCCACATAACCGCAGGCACGATTCTCAAAAGTTTAAACCCTGCAGGGGTGTCCCAACTTAGCCCACGACAAGCTCTCACGATCAACGGAAGAAAATCCTCCTCCCAGGACAACCCGATCAAGCTCGGAATCCCGGTTCACAAGACATTTCGACAATAGTAAAACAAGTCCAGCAAGACCTCCCGACGTGCCGACACCCTAATAGTAGCCACGCGTATCTCGTCTCAGGCCACGGTCGGATGAGCACAGTGTACAGCAACTGAGACCCGAGTTTCCCCGGGGGAAGCCGCACACGACTCTAGTTTGGACCAGCACCATCAGCACTGCCCCATCTGTATTATGTTAAATTACTCCTCGGGTAGCGCTAACTCCCTATGCGTCAAGTTTATTACCGTGTTTAGTTATTACTAGAAGTATACGCGCGCTTTGCCGCGCCGTTTTGTTTCCTATGTTATGAATGAACGCAAAAAAGTAGACATGAATAGCCCTCAAACCAACAAAGTTTATGACACGAGGCAAGCCATCACCACACATCCCAATAAATCAGATACCCAGTAGTTGTGCACTCGTGCATGAAATGTACTGTAGTTTTGTAAATGTAAACGGTTTGACCTTGTACCTAAGTGGATGTGAGAAACAATATAGATCATGATATTCAATATATATACAAATAAATGCAGTTACACAATATTGTCAGTTGTGCTCAATAAATAAACATCATAATCTTAGAGTCGTTCTAGAGAACACATAGAGTAGTACACTGCACACTTATTGATACATGGTTGGCACAGTATTGTGTAACAAAAAGACAATAGCAGTCTCACTGGATACGGACATACTGGAAGAAAGGTAGACATGCATGTATGTATATAGAAGAAAAATAAGAGGAATCATCTGCCACATTGTATGTTGTCATGCAAAAATTCAAACCGGTCTTCCAAAATAAGTTTGATCTGCATAAGCTTGTGTTGTCGCTGCGTGAAATTAGATGTCGATGAGCGTCATTCATGAATTTCTAATGATCACCATGTCCTGCATGCTTGGTCCTCTACTATTCTATGTTCTTTCCGAAAGCGTAGTCGCTGAAGCAGTGATGCATCCAGGAGCCCTTGGCCGCTTGCTCATACACAACAGTTGCATTGATGCTGAGGTGCTTTACAACTTCAGGTTTGTAATCATTCAAAGAACGAACACACAGAAAGCATGTTTTTTACCATATAGAAGAAGAAAGTAATTATAAGATGCTGAGAAGATTCAACATTGGGCATCATACCTCTTAGAGTACTGAACCACATCCACAAAGGGTGGAAGCACATGCAACTTTGCATGCGTCCTCATCTTGGACTGAATTGTGCAGAGACAGATGATGATAGTAGTAGCAAGAACAATATAGAGAAGGTCAATGAACACACGAAATGCATGGAAGCGCATAGAAAAATACCAACGGAAGGAACACATGGTCAAAAATAATGGCCTGAAGAAGGAACGATACATGAGGGAACATGACCATGCAATACTATTAGTTGCAGAAGAAATATGATTTGCTTGAAAGGAAAATGCTTGAATTGGAGGTCATGAATCTTAGCGAAGATGCAGAAGAAAATTTTGACTCTATTTTCAGAAGTTAACCCAATTAAATCATAAAAGATATAAAAACTCTGATAAAGAGATGGAGCAACAAAAATAATAATTCTGCACTATCGTTTCCGATCATGCTATGACCTTTGCGCAATAAGATTAGCTACACAAAAGTGCGCATCATGTGACATAATCCTAAACTACCAAATTTGCTAAATAAAGTAGCTAGCAATCTTCTTAGAGCAGCAGTTCCACAACCAAAGAAACAAAACAAAGATAATGATCTGGTAAACTGATGTCTTCAGCTCTGCTGATGTATCATTGTTACAAGCATGGATTTAGCACTTATATCATAATCATCACTTGGATAACTGTCCAACAATACAAAATGTAAAAAAATCTATTCTTCAAGATTTATCATTTCAGACATGCCCACTGAAAAGGTAAGCAACCCCCCCCCCAAGGGTGTCTACCAAAATACCTACACAGTACCCATAACATTTATTGAGTCACGGTGCAGAGTTGAGTTAGCCATGAAAACTACGGTGGCCTTACTCCTTGAGAAAAGCCAACTAAGGTCACTCAGCCAGTGCATCTACTTCCAATAAGTTCCCGTTTTCCACTATAATTACACACTGTAGTTTCAACACATGCAACATGGGAACCATAAGAGAAAAATAGTGATAAAAGAAAATATATAATGGTAAACAGTATATAATGCTTTAATAATCAATATTGTAACAGGCAAATATATGGAAAAACATCACAATACTTTGATCTCTTCTTCTTTAATCATAATCAAGCACACTAAAAGAAGCTAACCTCTTCCAATATAGTAGTAATTCTAAACCTTAAATAATTCTAAGTATAGCACTCACAAAGTTACCAATTATTTATGGTAAGAACATGAGGGTCGGACTTTTCTTCTCTGCTATCGTTCTGCCAACGACTTTTATATTTTTGTTGTTCCGCCGCCTAATAGAAAATATCATCAGAGCTAAAGGTAGACTACATAAGTTGTACAAATATTAAAAAATGACGATTTTTCTTTGTTGAAACATGATTGACTCTATTAGGTTTGAGATGAGATCGAGGATGGAGAAGATTACGTAGTTGTAATAGATTAATCAATTTCTCATAGCTTGATTAATTGGATGCTGTTGGTGCCTTTTTATTTTAGTGGAGATGGTATGTAACTAAAATTTAGAATATAATCCTAACTATCCTGAAAAATGATCACTAGTACGCGTTAGTCCTAAACAAACGGTTTTTAACCCCTTTCTGCGACGGCATTTGGAACCGTCGCCAAGTGAGTGTGGGCGATAGGGGGGTCCTTCCTACACGACCCAGAAACCATCGGGGATAGGGCCCCTGCAGTACTCCTACTCGTTTCTTCTCGCATTGCCATCGCAGTTGGTATTCTGCGGTGCTACGTTTACGATACGCGGCCCATCACAAACGGTTCATTATTATAGAACGTGTATGATGCGCGACCCATCACAAACGGTTCACCGTTAAGAAGATTAGCTAATCGTCGTACGAGTGTCGGACAGGATTACGAAACGTCGGGCCGTCGTAACATCATCGTACACGACAACTATCACACACGCTATTCTGTGGTGCAACGTTTACGATGCATACTTCATTGGAAACAGTTCATGATTGCGAATCGTGTATGATAAGGCAACTAACACAAACGTTTAGTTTGCCCGCACCAGTTGTGATATTGTCGGACATCGCACACGCTTTGCAAACGGCAACTGTGTGCATACTTGCACACGTTTCCTCTGTGTGAACCGTCTCGGATTATGGTGCATATCGCAAACGTTTGTGTTTTACCAACTGTGTGTGCCGTAACAACCTGGAGAGCGTAATTTCACCGTAATTTAATTGCTGCTTTTCCAAATTGTACTGGATTTGGATTTGAATTTGAATTTGAATGTATGCTACAGCTATATTCATATCCATCAGGTTCAAACAACCAATGCATTATTCGATTCATATGTAGATATATTCAAGAATTACATAAGAACCAAATAAAGAACGATGAACCATAGTTGTATACTTGTATTATTAAAGACGGTAAAGAAAGAGGTGAAATATATTCTGGTTCCTGAACAAGGTGAAGCGGAATGCCCATATTGTGTCCTCCTCCATGCAGAAGGCACGCACGACTCTAGTCCAACCCCTTGTGATGGCCGACCGCCCATCCTTCACGGTCCTCATGAAAACATCTAGATAATCATCTTGTTCTGGTAGAAATACTTTAACCTTTGCATGCCCACCAATCATGTAGTTTGAGAGGTAATCTTGAGTAAACTGCTTTGGCAACCACTACAAAGGAAAAAGATACAGACATTGTCATCTAACACAACTCATTATGGGCAGTAAAAAGAAGGTTGCAGAGTTCTTACTTACCATCCTGCAGTTCGCTGTTGTCTTGGATAAAGTGTAAACAAATAGTTTAATTGCCATCTTTGGACCCATTTTACTAACAATCTTTATCAGCTTCCTCACTTGATGCTGGTTCATCGATATCTCATTGCCCCATACGCAGAAAGGGTCAAAACGCGGATCTTTGCCAATGACATATGTACCTAAAAGCACCAAGTTAATATTAGAAGCTAAACAGCAGTTGCACAATGATGTTGTACAACACTCTTTTATAATATGTCTATATACATCCGTATGTGCTAGTTCATTTGAAATCTCTAAAAAGACATATATTTAGGAACGGAGGGAGTATCTTATAACATCCAATATACTCACATATTAGATGAATTAACATCTTATATTATGGGCCGGAAGGAGTTTAGTTCATTCTTACAAATTATCGGCTGATTAACTGTTGTTGTATCCATGGGTTACAGTTAGTTTGAGCTAGTTCGAGCTCAAATAGCCCTAAAGTATATCTAAACATGAGGGCTAGTTTGAGCTAGTTGCATTTATAACCCACCCAAAAAAATATCCAACCCAAGAGGTGCTAATTGGAGCTAGTTCTCCTAGTGTATTTATTGTCAATCTAACCCTGCCATCCAAACAACTCTTTGGATGGAGTTAGTTCAGGGTTAGTAATGAGCTAGAAACTAACTCTAACCTCTAGCTAAGTTGAGTATCCAAACAGGGCTGTGTTGTTGTTGCTGCTGCTGCTCTTCTACGTATATCTAGACATCATTAGAACATTAATGTAACACTCTTCCTTGTTGCTATGTAGCCTAGGATTGCATATTTAGACATTAAGTACAGTGCATGTTGCTATGTAGCCTCAGATATGTTACATATGGCCCTAGTTAACCTAACGAAAAAATGGGTTGCAGATATACTCAGTTAAAAGTCCGATTCACCGATTAGTCCCTTATCAGTCGCCGGCCTATATGGTACTAGCTAACGATATCCTGAAGAGTGAGCAGATATAAGCCATGGGATGAAACTAACCTCGATGGAAAACAGCAGTCGTTCCCAAAATTGTCCTGTGTAGGTACATCAAGAAGCATGTTAAGCACAACAGGCTAAACATCAACCAGAATTATACATGGCAGACAAAATAATCTCCAAAAGATAGCTTCAGTGTGCAGGTTTAAGCACGCTAGTAAAGCAAAATAAGTGGTAAGGTGTGCTAACTGCAACTGGCCTAATATGTAACACCAAGCAAACATAGTCATTCAAACTGGTATTGTGCCGGTCTAAGTACACTGGTTATGGTTAAATAAAAATGGAAAGGCGTGTTAACTACAAGATGCAGCAACCAAATGTAGTCATTCATAGTGGTATTGTTGAAACTGGTACTGATGAAATTGAACTGCACAGTTCATACTTGCACATATAGAACATCACGTTGTGAATAACTGGAATAAAGAAGGCATACTACGAACAACCAAAGATAGCATTTGAAACTGAACAAATGCTAACTACAAACAATCGAACAATCAAAAAACTTTAAAAGAGGCATATGATAGCTATAACAGGCTTAACAGCAAGCAAATATATGCATTCCTATCGGTATGTTTAAAACTGGATTAATGAAATGTACTGCACAGTAAATAATTGCACATATAGAGCATCACATTGTGAACAACTGAAATAAACAAGGCATACTGCAAACAACCAGATATAGCAATTAAAACTGGACATATTCTCACTACACTACAAAAGGGACTCGACAAAACAAATCATGGGTTTCCCCCTGTGAAGAGGCATGGCAAAACAAATCATGGGTTTCCTCACTTGTCAAAGATGGGCTCGTTCCCGTGGGAAGAGCACAGACCCTGGATGCGCTCCATGTTGTCGCAGATGGGCTCCTTCCCCTTGGAAGAGCACGGCTGTAGGGTGCCCTCCCTGATGTCGCAGACGGACGCTTTCCCCTTGGAAGAGCAGATGGGCTCTTTCCCCTTGGAAGAGCCAGAGAGGGTTCCCTCCTCGTGGTCGCCGTCGATGAGGTCTAACTTGGAAGCTATGGATCCCAAGCCAGCGTCGCAGAATGTGTCCTTCAGAAATGACAAAAGGGGCTCGATGGCAATGTAGAATGGCAAATTGTTGACAGCGAGCCAGAGGAGATCAGCAGCGGGGCCATGGATGAGATCGACGGCGGTTGAACCCGGAGGGTTGGGGGTGGGCCACTTAACCTGTGACACAGCCCGCCTTAGGTCGTCGCTGTCGATGACCTCGATGTCGTAGCCGGCGGCCGAGACATGCCCGCATACTCTAGCCCACTGCTTGAGTGCCTGCCGCCAGTAATGGTCGTCAGCTTCCTCGGCGACGTCGGGCGAAGAGACCGCTATACACCTCTTTTGGGCTAGTCGCTCCTCGATCTCCATGGGAAGCGTAGCTGGGTTTAGGCTGCGACGCTCTGGAGTGGGGGATGGGGATCTGTGGGGAAGGGGGCGTTTGGCAGGCGTCATCTAAGAAACTCAGGGCGGCCTGGGTATGGAGATCAGTGGGTAAGCTGCACGGGCAAACCGGCAGATGTTGACAATGGAGGCCTTGCGGCGGCGGCGGCAGCGGCGGCGGGGACCTTGCTAGGGTTTCGAGCGAGGGAGGGTGTGTGTGTGTGTGCGCGCGCGCACGCCCGAGGAGGTTTTGGGGGGTGTGTGTGTGTGGAGGGGGCGCGGGGTGTTTGAGGAAATGACGCGGGCACTGAAAATTTTACTACGCGGGAGTCAAACGCGGGAGTGAAATGCCGGGCTATTGAAAATTTTGATGATAGTGCATTGCACACGGTCCAGAGATAACAACCGTGTGTTATGAAACAGAAAAACCCTCGACGCGAGCAGATATTTTCTAGGGATGCAGGCGGGATTGGGAACAAGAAACATCGCACACGGTCCGGAGATAACAACCGTGTGTTATGAAACAGAAAAACCCTCGAGGCGGGTAGATATTTTCTAGGGATGCAGGTGGGATTGGGAACAAGAAACATCGCACACTGTCCGGAGATAACAACCGTGTGTTATGAAACATAAAAACCCTCGAGGCAGGCATATATTTTTGAGAGGGGGAGCCTCGTGGAGCCCAATGTACTGTGCAGATGTGTGCGTGACAGGTGCACCGGCATGGCACACGGTTAGTTTGAGTGAACTGTGTCTGTTGCATCATCCGACTTGTCTAATGTTCATAAATTTGGTGAAAAATGACGCGGGAGAGGGTTAGAACACGAACACACTTGCATGTGGACCCAATTTATGTATCAAAAGGGTGGTTTGATTTTCAAATACCAAATGCAACTTCGATGTGGCACCTCTCTCGCAAAGCGCACGTTATTGCTTGCCCCCACCCCCCTCGTGTCGGCACGAAGGGAATCCTAAGCTATGAATGCATGCCCCCTCCCCCCAACCAAGGTTCACCTAGCAAAGTGCGAAGTAGCAAGCAGCCCCCCTCCCTCGTGTCGGCACGAAGAGAATCCTAAGCTATGAATGCATGCCCCCCCAACCGAAGTTCATTCACCTAGCAAAGTGCAAAGTAGCTAGCAGCCCCCCCTCCCTCGTGTCGGCATGAAGGGAATCCTAAGCTATGAATGCATGCCCCCCAACCGAGGTTCACCCTAGCAAAGTGCGAAGTAGCTAGCAGCCCCCTCCCTCGTGTCGGCACGAAGGGAATCCTAAGCTATGAATGCATGCCCCCCCCCAATCGAGGTTCACCCTAGCAAAGTGCGAAGTAGCTAGCAGCCCCCCTCCCTCGTGTCGGCACGAAGGAAATCCTAAGCTATGAATGCATGCCCCTGATGTCTACTACACAACCTTCTTCTTGTGGACGTTGTTGGGCCTCCAAGTGCAGAGATTTGTAGGACAGTAGCAAATTTCCCTCAAGTGGATGACCTAAGGTTTATCAATCCGTGGGAGGCATAGGATGAAGATGGTCTCTCTCAAACAACCCTGCAACCAAATAACAAAGAGTCTCTTGTGTCCCCAACACACCCAATACAATGGTAAATTGTATAGGTGCACTAGTTCGGCGATGGTGATACAAGTGCAATATGGATGGTAGATATAGGTTTTTGTAATCTGAAAATATAAAAACAGCAAGGTAACTAATGATAAAAGTGAGCACAAAAGGTATTGCAATGCTTCGAAACAAGGCCTTGGGTTCATACTTTCACTAGTGCAAGTTCTCTCAACAATAATAACATAACTGGATCATATAACTATGCCTCAACATGCAACAAAGAGTCACTCCAAAGTCACTAATAGAGGAGAACAAACGAAGAGATTATTGTAGGGTACGAAACCACCTCAAAGTTATCCTTTCTGATCGATCTATTCAAGAGTCCGTAGTAAAATAACATGAAGCTATTCTTTCCGTTCGATCTATCATAGAGTTCGTACTAGAATAACACCTTAAGACACAAATCAACCAAAACCCTAATGTCACCTAGATACTCCAATGTCACCTCAAGTATCCGTGGTTATGATTATACGATATGCATCACACAATCTCAGATTCATCTATTCAAACCAACACAAAGAACTTCAAAGAGTGCCCCAAAGTTTCTACCCGAGAGTCAAGACGAAAACGTGTGCCAACCCCTATGCATAAGTTCACAAGGTCACTGAACCCTCAAGTTGATCACCAAAACATACATCAAGTAGATCACGTGAATATCCCATTGTCACCATAGATAAGCACATGCAAGACATACATCAAGTGTTATCAAATCCTTAAAGACTCAATCCGATAAGATAACTTCGAAGGGAAAAATCAATCCATTACAAGAGATAGAGGGGGAGAAACATCATAAGATCCAACTATAATAGCAAAGCTCGCGGTACATCAAGATCGTGCCAAATCAAGAACACGAGAGAGAGAGAGATCAAACACATAGCTACTGGTACATACCCTCAGCCCCGAGGGTGAACTACTCCCTCCTCGTCATGGAGAGCGTCGGGATGATGAAGATGGCCACCGGTGAGGGATTCCCCCTCCAGCAGGGTGCCGGAACAGGGTCCGATTGGTTTTTGGTGGCAACAGAGGCTTGCGGCGGTGGAACTCCCGATCTAGGTTATTTTCTGGAGGTTTCTATATTTATAGGAATTTTTGGCATAGGTCTCACATCAGGGGGGTCTCTGAGTCGTCCACGAGATAGGGGGACGCGCCCAGGGGGGTAGGGCGCGCCCCCCACCCTCGTGGATGGCTCGAGACTCTTCTGGCCCAACTCTTTTATTCCGGGGGCTTCTTTTGGTCCATAAAAAATCATCAAAAATTGGCACGTCAATTGGACTCCATTTGGTATTCCTTTTCTGTAAAACTCAAAAACAAGGAAAAAACAGAAACTGGCACTGGGCTCTAGGTTAATAGGTTAGTCCCAAAAATCATATAAAATAGCATATAAATGTATATAAAACATCCTAGATGGATAGTATAATAGCATGGAACAACCAAAAATTATAGATACGTTGGAGACGTATCAAGCATCCGCAAGCTTCATTCCTGCTCGTCCTCGAGTAGGTAAATGATAAAAACAGAATTTTTGATGTGGAATGCTACCTAACATGATTTTCAATGTAATTTTCTTTATTGTGGCATGAATGTTTAGATCCAAAAGATTCAAGACAAAAGTTTAATATTGACATAAAAATAATAATACTTCAAGCATACTAACCAAGCAATTATGTCTTCTCAAAATAACATAGCCAAAGAAAGCTCATCCCTATCATATAGTTTGGCCATGCTTAATTTTCGTCACACAAAATGCTCCCATCATGCACAATCCCAATGGCAAGCCAAGCAATTGTTTCATACTTTAGTATTCTCAAGCTTTTTCAACTTTCACGCAATATATGAGCACGAGCCATGGACATAGCACTATAGGTGGAACATAATATGATGATGGAGGTTGTGTGGAGAAGACAAAAAAGACGAAGATAGTCTCACATCAACTAGGTGTATTAATGGGCTATGGAGATGCCCATCAATAGATATCAATGTGAGTGAGTAGGGATTGCCATGCAATGGATGCACTAGAGCTATAAATGTATGAAAGCTCAACAAAAGAAACTAAGTGGGTGTGCATCCAACTTGCTTGCTCACGAAGACCTAGGGCATTTTGAGGAAGCCCATTGTTGGAACATACAAGCCAAGTTTTATAACGAAATTCCCACTAGTATATGAAAGTGACAAAATAAGAGACTCTCTATTATGAAGATCATGGTGCTACTTTGAAGCACAAGTGTGGAAAAAGGATAGTAGCATTGTCCCTTCTCTCTTTTTCTCTCATTTTTTGGCTTCTTTGGCCTCCTTTTTTTTCATTGGCTTCTTTGGCCTCTTTTTTTATTTCCTCACACGGGAAAATACTCTAATAATGATGATCATCACACTTCTATTTATTTACAACTCAAGGATTACAAACTCGATACTTAGAACAAAATACGACTCTATATGAGTGCCTCCGGCGGTGTACCGGGATGTGCAATGAATCAAGAGTGACATGTATGGAAAATTATGAATGGTGGCTTTGCCACAAATACGATGTCAACTACATGATCATGCAAGGCAATATGACAATGATGAAGCATCTCATAATAAACAGAACAGTGGAAAGTTGCATGGCAATATATCTCGGAATGGCTATGGAAATGCCATAATAGGTAGGTATGGTGGCTGTTTTGAGGAAGGTAAATGGTGGGTTTATGGTACCAGCGAAAGTTGCGGAGTACTAGAGAGGCTAGCAATGGTGGAAGGGTGAGAGTGCGTATAATCCATGGACTCAACATTAGTCATAAAGAACTCACATACTTATTGCAAAAATCTACAAGTCATCAAAACCAAGCACTACGCACATGATCCTAGGGGGATAGATTGGTAGGAAAAGACCATCGCTCGTCCCCGACCGCCACTCATAAGGAAGACAATCAAAGAAACACCTCATGCTTCAAATTTGTTACACAACGGTTACCATACGTGCATGCTACGGGACTTGCAAACCTCAACACAAGTATTTCTCAAATTCAAAATTACTCAACTAGCATGACTCTAATATCACCATCTTCATATCTAAAAACAATCATCAAGCATCAAACTTCTCAAAGCATCAAACGTGTGCCAACCCCTATGCATAAGTTCACAAGGTCACTAAACCCGCAAGTTGATCACCAAAACATACATCAAGTAGATCACGTGAATATCCCATTGTCACCACAGATAAGCACATGCAAGACATACATCAAGTGTTATCAAATCCTGAAAGACTCAATCCGATAAGATAACTTCAAAGGGAAAACTCAATCCATTACAAGAGATAGATGGGGAGAAACATCATAAGATCCAACTATAATAGCAAAGCTCGCGGTACATCAAGATCGTGCCAAATCAAGAACACGAGAGAGAGAGAGATCAAACACATAGCTACTGGTACATACCCTCAGCCCCGAGGGTGAACTACTCCCTCCTCGTCATGGAGAGCGCCAGGATGATGAAGATGGCCACCAGTGAGGGATTCCCCCCTCCGGCAGGGTGCCGGAACAGGGTCCCGATTGGTTTTTTGTGGCTACAGAGGCTTGCGGAGGCGGAACTCCCGATCTAGGTTATTTTCTGGAGGTTTCTGTATTTATAGGAATTTTTGGCGTAGGTCTCACATCAGGGGGGTGTTCAAGTCGTCCACGAGATAGGGGGACGCGCCCAGGGGGGTAGGGCGCGCCCCCCACCCTCGTGGATGGCTCGGGACTCTTCTGGCCCAACTCTTTTACTCTGGGGGCTTCTTTTGGTCCATAAAAAATCATCAAAAATTGGCACGTCAATTGGACTCCGTTTGGTATTCCTTTTCTGTAAAACTCAAAAACAAGGAAAAAACATAAACTGGTACTGGGCTCTAGGTTAATAGGTTAGTCCCAAAAATCATATAAAATAGCATATAAATGCATATAAAACATCCTAGGTGGATAGTATAATAGCATGGAACAATAAAAAATTCTAGATACGTTGGAGATGTATCAGCCCCCCCAACCGAGGTTCACCTAGCAAAGTGCGAAGTAGCTAGCAGCCCCCCTCCCTCGTGTCGGCACAAAGGGATTCCTAAGCTATGAATGTATGCCCCCAACCGAGGTTCACCTAGCAAAGTGCGAAGTAGCTAGCAGCGCCCCTCCCTCCTGTCGGTACGAAGGGAATCCTAAGCTATGAATGCATGCCCTCCCCCTCCCCAACCGAGGTCCACCCTAGCAAAGTGCGAAGTAGCTAGCAGCCACCCCTCCCTCGTGTCGGCACGAAGGGAATCCTAAGCTATGAATGCATGCCCCCAACCGAGGTTCACCTAGCAAAGTGCGAAGTAGCTAGCAGTGCCCCCTCGTGTCGGCACGAAGGGAATCCTAAGCTATGAATGCATGCCCCTCCCCCCAACAGAGGTTCACCTAGCAAAGTGCGAAGTAGCTAGCAGCCCCCACCCCCCTCATGTCGCCATGAAGGGAATCCTAAGCTATGAATGCATGCCCCCCCAACCGAGGTTCACCTAGCAAAGTGCG
The DNA here is from genome assembly GCF_018294505.1 of Triticum aestivum. NCBI lineage: Eukaryota > Viridiplantae > Streptophyta > Magnoliopsida > Poales > Poaceae > Triticum > Triticum aestivum. The sequence continues at coordinate 210,995,495 of NC_057796.1, forward strand.
AAGTAGAAACACCCCCCCCCCCCCCGCGGCCCACACACACACTTTCAATCGGCGGGCCAGAGAGGCATATATCTCACCAAGATGGATTGTAAAATGGACCAAGAATAATCCACCTTGGTCGTACAACCTCTTTCTTGTTGTTGGTCAAAGTGATGGCCATCCATGCGACCTCGGAAATGGGCTAGCTCGCCAATAATCACGCAAGTAGCTAGTCCCCGAAGACAACCACTGCATGCGTGTGGCCCAAACATATGTATGGAGAGGTGTGTGTTTGAGTAACAATGGAACAACTTTGATGTGGCACCGTGATTTCGAACTAGAAATCCCCACACTGAGTGAGGGTTAGGTTGATGATGCCTATGTATGTTGCACCACACTTCAAGCCAACGACGGGGATTCATGCATGCATGCATGCATGCATAGTATATGCGCTCAAACTTAATTAGGTCTGAATCTCACCATGACCTATACTATGATAACACGAACCAAATGAAGAATCCGCCATGGTAACCTATCTTGTTGTTGGTCAAGGTGATCATGGATGTCCACGCGGGCCCACGAATATATAGGCTTGTCGCCAATAACCACGCGAGGGAGTGTATCGTTCGAAGGCAACCACTACATGCATATGTATGGAGGTGATGCGTGCATGCATGTTTGAATACACAACATTGATGTGGCGCGTGTGTCAAAAATCATACACTAGCTCCCCACACAGAGCGAGATCGGTTCATGATGTGTCGTTGTACTAGCCACCTCGACTCGATGGGAGGGATTCATGCGTACACATGCATGTGTGTGTGCTCAAACTGTATCATGCATGTCATCCCAAAGCAAAAATTATAATCCCCTCCTAAGTCAAATTAACCTCTCTTGTTGTCGGGCAAAAAGTAGTGATGGACCAAGCGGGCCCACAGATGGAAAGCTTCGATATCGCTGATAACCGCTTAAGTGGGTGCGAGAGGACAACCACCACCACTTTGCATGTCGGCCAAACATATATATGTTGAATACCCAAAATGCACAACTTTGATGTGCCACATGCCTCAAAAACCATAAACCATGCACCCACACAGAGTGAGGTTCATATCAAGCGTACTACATATGATGGTCCTCTTCCCCCCTCTTCACTGCATACTATATGCTCCTGCCGTAATATATGTACAACCCAAAAGAATCCTCATCGATGGTGAAATTAATTAACCTCTCCCGATGTAGGTCAAAGTGATGCATGCATGCATCGACGATGGCCTCGTGGGCCCACCGATGGAAGTGTCACACGTGAGTGTTCTAGCTAGGATATGCATGTGGCCCAAAAAGGTGTTGTGTGATGTTTGAATAACCAATTTCACAATTTTGATGTGGCACGTGCCTCGGGGTAACCAAAACGTCCCGACAATGAGTGAGGTGTACTTGTTCACGGACGTGTACGTATAGTATATATGCTAGTCCCCTCCCACCTCTTCGACGCGTACTATATACCACGGTAACACAAACAAAACAGATTCTACCTTGCTGGTCAAATTAACCTCACTGCCGGCTGTTTGTCAAAGTGATTGACGACGACCTCGCGGTCCCACAGAAAGCATCACACGCGAGTATCGAGTGCCATGTAGGACAACCATCGACTGCATGTGGCCAAAACATTTCTTTATGAAAGGGTTGTGTAATGTTTTAAATAACGATTTCATGACTTTGATGTGGCACCGGCCTGCCTAACAAAACGGCCAACCCACACGGTGGCTCACAACTCATAGTGTACTGCGAGCCACCCGCCACCCCCAGACGCACACACCCCCACACACACACCGCGAATCCACCGCAACTACGATGCATGTTAAATTAATTATCCCGCGGTGAACATACATGTTACCAAAGGAGGGACGTTTTAATTTCAAAAAAATCACAGAGATCATTAAGATGTTTTAGTACATTGATTGATTGATTTTCTACGGGTATAATGTGCAAAAATCAAATTTGAGCTACATGCACACATGACAGTGCACCTAAATGGATTGCAAAAACACATGTGTCTCACTGGTTGCATGTTTACTCCCCGTGCAACAAATTTCAAACATTGAGAATCTTGAACTTTAAATTCTAGTACATCCAAACTTATTTGAAGTTCATGAAACTTATCGTGTTGTCATATGGACACCAATACAAAGTGGCATTGTACTTTTTTTGGTCAAATTTGAGACCAGTTTTGATGTAATCTTTATATAATTACAGACGGGAGATTATTAATAATTGGGAACCAATATCCCAAATGGATTATTTATTTGAACCATGAGCGTTAGACCAACAATGGATACGTGCCATGCTTCGGTTAACCAATAAAGCGGCAACATTAATCATCCAAATAGAAAAACAATATGCGTGCCGCCGCGCGACCCGCGTGGTGTGCGAGCAGGCGTGTGTTGCCGGGACGCATGCGAGCAGTCCGTCGTGCAGGCAGACGGGGAGGCGTGTGATGACCCACAAGTATAGGGGATCTATCATAGTCCTTTCGACAAGTAAGAGTGTCGAACCCAACGAGGAGCAGAAGGAAATGACAAGCAGTTTTCAGTAAGGTATTCTCTGTAAGTACTGAAATTATCGGTAACAGATAGTTTTATGATAAGGTAATTCGTAATTGGTAACAAGTAACAAAAGTAAACAAGGTGCAGAAAGGTGGCCCAATCCTTTTTGTAGCAAAGGACAAGCCTGGACAAACTCTTATATAAAGGAAAGCGCTCCCGAGGACACATGTGAATTATCATCAAGCTAGTTTTCATCATGCTCATATGATTCACGTTCGTTACTTTGATAATTTGATATATGGGTGGACCGGTGCTTGGGTACTGTCCTTCCTAGGACAAGCATCCCACTTATGATTAACCCCCCTCGCAAGAATCCGCAACTACGAAAGAAGAATTAAGGTAAACCTAACCATAACATGAAACATATGGATCCAAATCAGCCCCTTACGAAGCAACGCATAAACTAGGGTTTAAGCTTCTGTCACTCTAGCAACCCATCATCTACTTAGTACTTCCCAATGCCTTCCCCTAGGCCCAAACAATGGTGAAGTGTCATGTACTCGACGTTCACATAACACCACTAGAGGAAAGACAACATACATCTCATCAAAATATCGAACGAATACCAAATTCACATGACTACTTATAACAAGACTTCTCCCATGTCCTCAGGAACAAACGTAACTACTCACAAATCATATTCATGTTCATAATCAGAGGGATATTAATGTGCATAAAGGATCTGAACATATAATCTTCCACCGAATAAACCAACTAGCATGAACTACAAGGAGTAATCAACACTACTAGCAACCCACAGGTACCAATCTGAGGTTTTGAGAAAAAGATCGGATACAAGAGAGGAACTAGGGTTTGAGAGAAGATGGTGCTGGTGAAGATGTTGATGGAGATTGACCCCCTCCCGATGAGAGGATTTATGGTGATGACGATGGTGACGATTTCCCCCTCCCGGAGGGATGTTTCCCCGGCAGAACAGCTCCGTCGGATCCCTAGATTGGTTCCGCCAAGGTTCCGCCTCGAGACGGCGATGCTTCATCCCGAAAGCTTCCTTCTTATTTTTTTCAGGGAAAAAGACACCTTATATCAGAAGATGGGCATTGGGGGGCTTCCAGGTGGCCCACGAGGCAGGGGGCGCGCCTAGGGGGGTAGGGCGCGCCCTCCACCCTCGTGGACAGTATATTTATATGTTGTCTTACTTGTCCAACATCAAATTTTTAGCATGTCATATTTTAATGAGTGCTCACAATCATAAAAGATGTCCAAGATAGTATATTTATATGTGAAAACCTCTCTTTCTTTATTACTTCCTATTAATTGCAACGATGACCAAAACTATGTTTGTTAACTCTCAACATCTTTTATTCATCATACTCTTTATATGTGAAGTCATTACTCTCCATAAGATCAATATGATCTTTTTATTTCTTTTTGTTCTTTCTTTGTTCTTTTATTCCCTCAAGATCATAGCAAGATAACCAAGCCCTCGACTCAAGACTAATCTTTATTATATATAGCTCACGGACTCGATTACATAGATAAGGATCAACACAAAAACTCAAAGCTAGATCATACTACACTTTATTCTACTAGATCAAGATATAACCAAAAGGATCAAACTAAGAAAAATGGTAAAGATAGAAGTGTGATGGTAATACGATACTGGGGCACCTCCCCCAAGCTTGGCAGTTGCCAAGGGGAATGCCCATACCCATGTATTTATGTCTCTTTCTTCAGAGGTGGTGATGATGGAGTTGTTGATGATGTAGGCTTGTCGTCCATCTTCCAAGGCATAGGCTCACCATCGTAGAAGGATGATCGAGTCTCCGGGATCCTCAAATCTGCAGCCAAACTCATCCTCTTGAATCTATATTCATACTCACAGTTTTGGTTTTGCAGGTCATAGATCTGGGCTTGGAGGTGCTTTATTTTCTCGTAAAGCTTGAAGATGGTCTCCCCAATATTCTTGGCATCCAGCGTGTGGTTGTTGGTGAACTCCGCGATCATCATGTGGTTGGCGTTGAGTCCGCGTTCCACCATCCCCTGGCACTTGAAAACTTGTTGCTCCATTGCTTCGAGTCTTGTCTCCACGCTGAGGGAGTACTGGATTAAGGGGTCCTCGGACAGCCGGACTGTTGGACTATGAAGATACAAGATTGAAGACTTCGTCCCGTGTCCGGATGGGACTCTCCTTTGCGTGGAAGGCAAGCTTGGATATTCGGATATGTAGATTTCCTTCTCTGTAACAGACTCTGTGTAACCCTAGCCCTCTCTGGTGTCTATATAAACCGGAGGGTTTAGTCCATAGGATGACAACAATCATAATCATAGGCTAGCTTCTAGGGTTTAGCCTCTACGATCTCGTGGTAGATGAACTCTTGTAATACTCATATCATCAAGATCAATCAAGCAGGAAGTAGGGTATTACCTCCATCAAGAGGGCCCGAACCTGGGTAAAACATCGTGTCCCCTTCCTCCTGTTACCATTAGCCTTAGACGCACAGTTCGGGACCCCCTACCCGAGATCCGCCGGTTTTGACACCGACATTGGTGCTTTCATTGAGAGTTCCACTGTGCCGTCCCAATAAGGCTTGATGGCTCGCCTTGTTGTCGAGGACAACATAACCTCCGGAGGATCCCTGGCTGTAGGCCAAACTCTCCGGCTGGGCGGTTTCTTCATGACCGCCCGTTCGGCCGCCGCGCCGACAATGACTTCTCAGGTCATCAAAAACAGCCTCCACGTCAGCCCGGAATTCACCGAGCAGATGGATCCAATGGAGCTCTCCTCCCTAAACGATCTCTTGGATCGGATCGCCGCCCTGGGAGTCGCTACGGACTATGATCGGATTGGGCTTAAACCCGACCTAAGGGAGATTAACTCTCCGCCGATCACCCATCAGATAGCGGTGGTGGAGGAACAAAACAGCAATTCTTCCTCTATTTTGAGGACGTACTATGTCCGGATTCCCGAGCTCTCCGAGCCGGATACCCGTCTACGGGAGGACATGGCCCAGGCTCCAAACTTAGAATCGGGCAACGGGCCACAAATATTGGGCAACATCCTGGAGCCCGAGCTGCCAAGCTCGGGAGCTCCTTTGCCCCTGGGTCTCAGATTGGGTCAGGATGTGGACTTAAGTCTACCCACCCACCCAGACACAAGTGATCTTTCCCACATTAGACAAGAGCCCCAAGAGACAGTACACCACTTCTGGGCCAGATTCCTCCTTGTAATGAGCAAGGTTAAGGACTGTCACGAGGAAGACGCAATCTCATTCTTTTGCAAAAATTGCACGGACAAGGGAATTCTCAACGCCATAAGTCGCCGTGACATAGCACACTTTGCCGACCGGGCGGCCATAATACAGAAGTACTGCGCGATGGAAAGCGCCAGGAAGACCCAAACAAAATTCTGGGATCCTCCGGCCCTAACTAAACCCCTCGTCCGAACTAAAAGGTGTTGGGGAACGTAGCAGAAATTCAAAATTTTCTACGCATCATCAAGATCAATCTATGGAGTAATCTAGCAACGAGGGGAAGGGGAGTGCATCTACATACCCTTGTAGATCGCGATGCGGAAGCTTTGCAAGAACGCGGATGAAGGAGTCGTACTCGTAGCGATTCAGATCGCGGTTGATTCCGATCTAAGCACCGAAGAACGGTGCCTCCGCGTTCAACACACATGCAGCCCGGTGACGTCTCCCACGCCTTGATCCAGCAAGGAGAGAGGGAGAGGTTGGGGAAGACTCCATCCAGCAGTAGCACGATGGAGTGGTGGTGATGGAGGAGCGTGGCAATCCCGCAGGGCTTCGCCAAGCACCGCGGGAGAGGAGGAGGAGGGAGAGGGGTAGGGATGCGCTGAAAGAGAGACGTTCTCATGTCTTGGGCAGCCCCAAAACCCCAATATATATAGGGGAGGGGGAGGGCTGCGCCCCCATATAGGGTTTCCCCCCCCCCCAAGGGGTGCGGCCAGCCCTAGATGGGGCTTGGGGGCGGCCAAAGGGGGGAGAGAGGGGGCGCCCCACTAGATGGGCCTTAGGCCCATCTGAGCCTAGGGTTTCCCCCTTCCCCCCTTTCCTACGCCCTGGGCCTCTTGTGGGGGGGCGCACCAGCCCACCTGGGGCTGGTCCCCTCCCACACTTGGCCCATGCAGCCCTCTGGGGCTGGTGGCCCCACTTGGTGGACCCCCGGGACCCTCCTGGTGGTCCCGGTACATTACCGATATCACCCGAAACTTTTCCGGTGACCAAAACAGGACTTCCCATATATAAATCTTTACCTCCGGACCATTCTGGAACTCCTCGTGACGTCTGGGATATCATCCGGGACTCCGAACAACATTCGGTAACCACATACAAACTTTCCCTATAACCCTAGCGTCATCGAACCTTAAGCGTGTAGACCCTACGGGTTCGGGAACCATGCAGACATGACCGAGACGTTCTCCGGTCAATAACCAACAGCGGGATCTGGATACCCATGTTGGCTCCCACATGTTCCACGATGATCTCATCGGATGAACCACGATGTCGGGGATTCAATCAATCCCGTATACAATTCCCTTTGTCTATCGGTATGTTACTTGCCCGAGATTCGATCGTCGGTATCCCGATACCTTGTTCAATCTCGTTACCGGCAAGTCTCTTTACTCGTTCCGTAACTCACATCATCCCGTGATCAACTCCTTGGTCACATTGTGCACATTATGATGATGTCCTACCGAGTGGGCCCAGAGATACCTCTCCGTTTACACGGAGTGACAAATCCCAGTCTCGATTCGTGCCAACCCAACAGACACTTTCGGAGATACCTGTAGTGCACCTTTATAGCCACCCAGTTATGTTGTGACGTTTGGTACACCCAAAGCATTCCTACGGTATCCGGGAGTTGCACAATCTCATGGTCTAAAGAAATGATACTTGACATTAGAAAAGCTCTGAGCAAACGAACTACACGATCTTGTGCTAGGCTTAGGATTGGGTCTTGTCCATCACATCATTCTCCTAATGATGTGATCCCGTTATCAACGACATCCAATGTCCATGGTTAGGAAACCGTAACCATCTATTGATCAACGAGCTAGTCAACTAGAGGCTTACTAGGGACATGGTGTTGTCTATGTATCCACACATGTATCTGAGTTTCCTATCAATACAATTCTATCATGGATAATAAACGATTATCATGAACAAGGAAATATAATAATAACCTATTTATTATTGCCTCTAGGGCATATTTCCAACAGTCTCCCACTTGCACTAGAGTCAATAATCTAGTCCACATTACCATGTGATTAACACTCATAGGTCACATCACCATGTGACCAACACCCAAGAGTTTACTAGAGTCAACAATCTAGTTCACATCACCATGTGATTAACACTCAATGAGTTCTGGTTTGATCATGTTATGCTTGTGAGAGAGGTTATTAGTCAACGGGTCTGAACCTTTCAGATCCGTGTGTGCTTTACGAATATCTATGTCATCTTGTGGATGCTACCACGCGCTATTTGGAGCCATTTCAAATAATTGCTCTACTATACGAATCCGGTTTGCTACTCAGAGTCATCCGGATTAGTGTCAAAGTTCGCATCGATGTAACCCTTTACGACGAACTCTTTTTCACCTCCATAATCGAGAAAATTCCTTAGTCCACTAGATACTAAGGATAAGTTCGACCGTTGTCATGTGATCCATTCCCGGATCACTATTGTACCCCTTGACCAACTCATGGCAAGGCACACTTCATGTGCGGTACACAGCATAGCATACTGTAGAGCCTACGTCTAAAGCATAGGGGACGACCTTCGTCCTTTCTCTCTTCTGCCGTGGTCAAGCTTTGAGTCTTACTCAATTTCACACCTTATAACACAGCCAAGAACTCCTTCTTTGCTGATCTATTTTGAACTCTTTCAAAATCATGTCAAGGTGTGCGTTCTTTGAAAGTATCATCGGGCGTCTTGATCTATCTCTATAGATCTTGATGCCCAATATGTAAGGAGCTTTATCCAGGTCTTCCTTTGAAAAACTCCTTTCAAACAACCCTTTATGCTTTCCAGAAATTTTACATCATTTCGGATCAACAATATGTCATTCACATATACTTATCAGAAATGTTGTAGCGCTCCCACTCACTTTATTGTAAATACATGTTTCTAACAAACTTTGTATAAACCCAAAAACTTTGATCACTCCATCAAAGCGTATATTCTGACTCCGATATGCTTGCTCTAATCCATGGAAGGATCGCTGGAGCTAGCATACCTTTTAGCATCCTTAGGATCGACAAAACCTTTCTGATTGTATCACATACAACCTTTCCTTACGAAAACTGGCAAGGAAACTTGTTTTGACATCCATCTGCCAGATTTCATAAATGCAGCTAATGCTAACATGATTCCGACGGACTTAAGCATCGCTACGGATGAGAAAATCTCATCGTAGTCAACTCCTTGAACTTGTGAAAATACTCTTTGCCACAAGTCGAGCTTCATAGACGGTAACATTACCGTCCACGTCCGTCTTCTTCTTAAAGATCCATTTATCTCGGATTTCATGGCTTCTAACCATTTGTCGGAATATGGGCCCACCATCGCTTCTCCATAGCTCGTAGGTTCAGTATTGTCCAACAACATGGTATCTCAGACAGGATCACGTACCACTCTGAAGTAGCACGTATCCTCGTCGTCCTACGAGGTTTGGTGGTGACTTGATCTGAAGTTTCATGATCACTATCATAAGCTTCCACTTCAATTGGTATAGGTGCCACAGGAACAACTTCCTGTGCCCTGCTACACACTAGTTGAAGTGACGGTTCAATAACCTTATCAAGTCTCCACCATCCTCCCACTCAATTCTTTCGAGAGAAACTTTTCCTCGAGAAAGGACTCGTTTCTAGAAGCAATTACTTTTGCTTCCAGATCTGAAATAGGAGGTACACCCAACTGTTTTGGGTGTTCTATGAAGATGCATATATCCTCTTTGGGTTCGAGCTTATCAGCCGTGAAACTTTTTCACATAAGCATTGTAGCCCCAAACTTTTAAGAAACGACAACGGTGTCGTCTTAACGGAATTGCGTGGTGCCCCTTTTAAAGTGAATGCGGTTGTCTCTAATACCTAACCCATAAACGATAGTGGTAATTCGATAAGAGACATCATGGTATGCACCATATCCAATAGGGTGCAGTTATGATGTTCGGACACACCATCACACTATGGTGTTCCAGGCGGTATTACTTGTGAAACACTTTCCACAATGTCTTAACTGTGTGCCAAACTCGTAACTCAGATACTCATCTCTATGATCATATCACAGACATTTTATCCTCTTGTCACGACGATCTTCAACTTCACTCTGAAATTACTTGAACCTTTCAATAATTCAGACTTGTGTTTCATCAAGCAAATACACTCAGCATCTACTCAAACCATCTGTGAAGTAAGAACATAACGATATCCACTGCATGCCTCAGCACTCATTGGACTGCATACATCAAAATGTATTACTTCCAATAAGTTGCTCTCCTGTTCCATCTTACTGAAAACGAGGCCTTTCAGTCATCTTGCCCATGTGGTATGATTTGCATGTCTCAAGTGATTCAAAATCAAGTGAGTCCAAACGATCCATCTGCATGGAGTTTCTTCATGCATATATACCAATAGACATGGTTCGCATGTCTCAATCTTTTCAAAAACGACTGAGTCCAAAGATCCATCTACATGGAGCTTCTTCATGCGTTCTATACCAATATGACTCAAATGGCAGTGCCACAAGTATGTGGAACTATCATTACTATTTTATATCTTTTGGCATGAACATGTGTATCACTACGATCGAGATTCATTTTAGGTGCAAGACCATTGAAGGTATTATTCAAATAAACAGAGTAACCATTATTCTCCTTAAATGAATAACCGTATTGCGATAAACATAATCCAATCATGCTCAACGCAAACACCAAATCTCGATGGTAGAGGGAGCATGCGATGCTTGATCACATCAACCTTGGAAACACTTCCAACACACATCGTCATCTCACCTTTAGCTAGTCTCCATTTATTCCGCAGCTTTTATTTCGAGTTACTAACACTTAGCAACCGAACCGGTATCTAATACCCTGGTGCTGCTAGGAGTACTAGTAAAGTACACATTCATATAATGTATATCTAATATACTTCTGTCGACCTTGCCTGCCTTCTCATCTACCAAATATCTAGGGTAGTACTGCTTCAGTGACCGCTTAGTCTCGGGTTTGGGTTCAACCTTGGGATTCTTCACTAGAGCAGCAAACGATTTGCTGTTTCATGAAGTATCCCTTTTGCCCTTGCCCTTCTAGAAACTAGTGGTTTTACTAACCATCAACAATTGATGCTCCTTCTTGATTTCTACTTTCGCGGTGTTAAACATCGCGAGTTGCTCAAGGATCATCATCTATCCTTGATATTTATAGTTCATCACAAAGCTCTAATAGCTTGGTGGCAGTGATTATGGAGAACCATCACTATCTCATCTGGAAGATTAACTCCCACTCGATTCAAGCGATTGTAGTACTCAGACAATCTGAGCACATGCTCAACGATTGAGCTTTTCTCCCTTAGTTTGCAGGCTTAAGAAACTTGTCAGAGGTCTCATACCTCTTGACGTGGGCACTAGTCTGAAATCCCAATTTCAGTCTTCGGAACATCTCATATGTTCTGCGATGTTTCAAAAAACCGTCTTTGGTGCCACAATTCTAAACCGTTAGCATTACTCACTGAACTATCACGTAGTCATCAAAACGTGTATGTCAGATGTTTCGCAACATCTACAGACGACGCTGAGGTTCAGCACACCGAGCGGTGCATTAAGGACATAAGCCCTCTGTGCAGCAATGAGGACAATCCTCAGTTTACGGACCCAGTCCGCATAATTGCTACTACCAACTTTCAACTAAATTTTCTCTAGGAACATATCTTAAACAGTAGAACTAAAGCGTATGACATAATTTGCAAAGACCTTTTGACTATGTTCATGATAATGAAGTTCATCTAATTATATAATGAACTCCCACTCAGATAGACATCCCTCTAGTCATCAAAGTGATACATGATCCGAGTCAAACTAGGCCGTGTCCGATCATCACGTGAGACGAACTAGTCACCATCGGTGAACATCTCCATGTTGATCGTATCTTCTATACGACTCATGCTCGACCTTTCGGTCTCTTGTGTTCCGAGGCCATGTCTGTACATGCTAGGCTCGTCAAGTCAACCTAAGTGTTTCGCATGTGTTCCGAGGCCATGTCTGTACATGCTAGGCTCGTCAACACCCGTTGTATTCGAACGTTAGAATCTATCACACCCGATCATCACGTGGTGCTTCGAAACAACGAACCTTCGCAACGGTGCACGGTTAGGGGGAACACGTCTCTTGAAATTTTTAGTGAGGGATCATCTTATTTATGCTACCGTCGTTCTAAGCAAATAAGATGCATAACATGATAAACATCACATGCAATCAAATAGTGACATGATATGGCCAATATCATTTTGCTCCTTTGATCTCCATCTTCGGGGCACCATGATCATCTTTGTCACCGGCATGACACCATGATCTCCATCATCATGATCTCCATCATTGTGTCTTCATGAAGTTGTCACGCCAACGATTACTTCTACTTCTATGGCTAACGCGCTTAGCAATAAAGTAAAGTAATTTACATGGCGTTATTCAATGACACGCAGGTCATACAAAAAATAAAGACAACTCCTATGGCTCCTGCCGGTTGTCATACTCATCGACATGCAAGTCGTGATCCCTATTACAAGAATATGATCAATCTCATACATCACATATATCATTCATCATATCTTCTGGCCATATCACATCACATAGCACATGCTGCAAAAACAAGTTAGACGTCCTCTAATTGTTGTTGCAAGTTTTTACGTGGCTTGTATAGGTTTCTAGCAAGAACGTTTCTTACCTACGTAAAACCACAACGTGATATGCCAATTTCTATTTACCCTTCATAAGGACCCTTTTCATCGAATCCGTTCCGACTAAAGTGGGAGAGACAGACACCCGCTAGCCACCTTATGCAATTAGTGCATGTCAGTCGGTGGAACCTGTCTCACGTAAGCGTACGTGTAAGGTCGGTCCGGGCCGCTTCATCCCACAATGCCGCCGAAACAAGATAAGACTAGTAGCGGCAAGAAGAATTGGCAACATCTACGCCCACAACTACTTTGTGTTCTACTCGTGCATAGAAACTACGCATAGACCTAGCTCATGATGCCACTGTTGGGGAACGTAGCAGAAATTCAAAATTTTCTACGCATCACCAAGATCAATCTATGGAGTAATCTAGCAACGAGGGGAAGGGGAGTGCATCTACATACCCTTGTAGATCACGATGCGGAAGCGTTGCAAGAACGCGGATGAAGGAGTCGTACTCGTAGCGATTCAGATCGCGGTTGATTCCGATCTAAGCACCGAAGAACGGTGCCTCCGCGTTCAACACACGTGCAGCCCGGTGACGTCTCCCACGCCTTGATCCAGCAAGGAGAGAGGGAGAGGTTGGGGAAGACTCCATCCAGCAGCAGCCCGACGGCGTGGTGGTGATGGAGGAGCGTGGCAATCCCGCAGGGCTTCGCCAAGCACCGCGGGAGAGGAGGAGGAGGGAGAGGGGTAGGGCTGCGCCGAAAGAGAGACGTTCTCATGTCTTGGGCAGCCCCAAAACCCCAATATATATAGGGGAGGGGGAGGGCTGCGCCCCCATCTAGGGTTTCCCCCCCCCAAGCGGTGCGGCCAGACCTAGATGGGGCTTGGGGGGCGGCCAAAGGGGGGGGGGAGAGGGGGCGCCCCACTAGATGGGCCTTAGGCCCATCTGAGCCTAGGGTTTCCCCCTTCCCCCCTTTCCTGTGCCCTGGGCCTCTTGTGGGGGGCGCACCAGCCCACCTGGGGCTGGTCCCCTCCCACACTTGGCCCATGCAGCCCTCTGGGGCCGGTGGCCCCACTTGGTGGACCCCTGGGACCCTCCTGGTGGTCCCGGTACATTACCGATATCACCCGAAACTTTTCCGGTGACCAAAACAGGACTTCCCATATATAAATCTTTACCTCCGGACCATTCCGGAACTCCTCGTGATGTCCGGGATCTCATCCGGGACTCTGAACAACATTCGGTAACCACGTACAAACTTTCCCTATAACCCTAGCGTCATCGAACCTTAAGCGTGTAGACCCTACGGGTTCGGGAACCATGCAGACATGACCGAGACGTTCTCCGGTCAATAACCAACAGCGGGATCTGGATACCCATGTTGGCTCCCACATGTTCCACGATGATCTCATCGGATGAACCACGATGTCGGGGATTCAATCAATCCCGTATACAATTCCCTTTGTCTATCGGTATGTTACTTGCCCGAGATTCTATCGTCGGTATCCCGATACCTTGTTCAATCTCGTTACCGGCAAGTCTCTTTACTCGTTCCGTAACTCACATCATCCCGTGATCAACTCCTTGGTCACATTGTGCACATTATGATGATGTCCTACCGAGTGGGCCCAGAGATACCTCTCCGTTTACACGGAGTGACAAATCCCAGTCTCGATTCGTGCCAACCCAACAGACACTTTCGGAGATACCTGTAGTGCACCTTTATAGCCACCCAGTTACGTTGTGACGTTTGGTACACCCAAAGCATTCCTACGGTATCCGGGAGTTGCACAATCTCATGGTCTAAAGAAATGATACTTGACATTAGAAAAGCTCTGAGCAAACGAACTACACGATCTTGTGCTAGGCTTAGGATTGGGTCTTGTCCATCACATCATTGTCCTAATGATGTGATCCCGTTATCAACGACATCCAATGTCCATGGTTAGGAAACCTTAACCATCTATTGATCAACGAGCTAGTCAACTAGAGGCTTACTAGGGACATGGTGTTGTCTATGTATCCACACATGTATCTGAGTTTCCTATCAATACAATTCTAGCATGGATAATAAACGATTATCATGAACAAGGAAATATAATAATAACCTATTTATTATTGCCTCTAGGGCATATTTCCAACAAAAGGGTGTGCTCTCGCAAGTCACCCAACCCAATTACAAAGAAGCCAAAGCCCGCTACAGGGCGTGGAACCGTACTGGAGGGATGGCTCAATAGGCCATGCAAAATTCACAGCACACCGGACACCATACCAACACATGGCCTTAGAGCATGTTGGATACTCCGGCAGGTGGCCAAGAGAGACGAGGACCTTCTCATCAACAATACCGCAGAGCACCATCCCGCAGAAAATAACAATACATCACTGACTGTCTTCGAGACTTTCGCCTCAAACAATAGGCGCAAGCGAGCGCTTCGCAGCCTCGCCGAAGTCTGCCACGTCGCAGCAGTAAACCCGTGGAACGATACGGCCATAACCTTCAATGCCAGCGATGAACCTCAACTCCGAACGGTCCGAGCACCAGCCGCTTTGGTCCTTAGTCCAATTGTGGACGGCTTCCGGCTTACTAAAGTGCTCATGGACGGCAGCAGCGGATTAAACCTCATATACGAGGAAACTCTTAACAAAATGGAAATAGATAAGAGCCGCATTGAGCAAAGCAGCACGACCTTCAGAGGAATCATCCCTAGTCGGGAGGCGCGATGCGCAGGGAAAATCACACTGGATGTGGTATTCGGCACACCGGAGAATTATAGGTCCGAAGAAATCACATTCCAAGTGTCCCCGTTTAGCAGTGGATACCACGCCCTTTTGGGACGAGACGCATTCACAAGCTTCCAAGCTATACCCCATTACGGGTATATGAAGCTCAAGATGCCGAGGCCCAATGGAATCATCACTCTAGCCAGTGATCCGGACATAGCACTCCGCGCCGAAAATAAAACCGCCGCACTAGCCCTGGAGGCATTATCCGAAGCCCTCGCGGCCGAAGAGTTAACTGCACTGTGCTCCGCAGTGGACAGGGACGACGTGATACTCGACAAACGACCCAAGTCCACCTCTTTTAAACGAGCAGACGAAATAGTCAAATTTCAGGTCCACCCAACGGACCCCACAAAAATAGCGTCAATTGGGGCAAAGCTGAACCCCACAATAGACGCCGCACTATGAGAGTTCTTGCGTGAGAATTGGGACATTTTCGCCTGGCATCCTTCAGACATGCCAGGTATCCCACGCAGGCTGGCCGAACATAGCCTAAACATACTAAAAGGATACAAGCCGGTCAAGCAGACTCTTCGGCGATTTTCAGAACCCAAGCGACAAGCCATGGGAGAAGAGCTAGCCAAGCTACTTGAAGCCGGATTCATCAGAGAAATAAAACATCCAGACTGGCTAGCAAACCTGGTGATGGTACCAAAGAAGGACAAATCCTGGCGCCTATGCGTCGATTTCAAAGACCTTAATAAGGCTTGCCCTAAGGATCCCTTCCCCCTCCCCCGCATCGATCAAATTATCGACGCTACCGCAGGACATGATTCATTGTGTTTCCTCGACGCATACTCCGGATACCATCAAATCAAGATGGCGGAGTCCGATCAAGCCGCAACGACATTTATCACTCCATACGGTCCCTTCTTTTTTAACACCATGCCTTTCGGGCTCAAAAACGCCGGTGCAACCTATCAACGCATGATTCAGACATGCCTGGAAACACAAATCGGCAAAACAGTGGAGGCTTACGTAGACGATGTGGTCATCAAAACCAGACACGTCGAATCATTAATAGACGACTTGAGGCTTACGTTCGACAATCTCCGAACATACGACATCAAGCTCAACCCAGAAAAATGCGTTTTCGGCGTACCAGCCGGAAAACTCTTGGGCTTTATTGTTTCCAATAGAGGAATCAAAGCAAACCCGGCTAAAATCCGAGCTCTGTCACAGTTGGCTACCCCAACAGACCTCAAGCAAACCGAGAAACTAACTGGATGCGTGGCCGCCCTAAGCCGCTTTATCTCCCGATTAGGAGAAAAGGCGCTACCTCTTTACCGCCTTCTTCGACGCACCGAACACTTTGAGTGGACGGATGCGGCTACAGCTGGGCTGGAGGAAATAAAAGCCCTCTTGGCCACCAATCCAATTCTGGCAGCGCCAAATGTCGGCGAACCCATGCTGCTATATATAGCTGCAAAACACCAGGCTGTAAGCGCAGTGCTCGTCGTCGAACGAGAGACAGATGGACATAAATTCCCATTACAAAAGCCGGTATACTACGTATCCACTGTCCTCACTCCATGCAAGTCACGGTACCCACATTATCAAAAGATAGCATACGCGGTCTTCATGGCATCCCGAAAACTATGACACTACTTTCAAGAGTGTTCAATCACGGTGGCCTCCGAAGTACCACTCAATGACATAATAAATAACCGCGATGCCACGGGCCGGATTGCAAAATGGGCTATCGAGCTCCTCCCGTTCGACATAACATACAAACCACGATAGGCCATTAAGTCGCAGGTACTGGCTGACTTCGTCGCCGAATGGACATAAGCCGAACTCCCTGAAGAGTACGGCGTGTACTCCAATTGGATCATGCACTTCGATGGCTCTAAGATGCTAGCTGGTCTAGGGGCTAGCGTCGTCCTGACGTCCCCCACCGGAGACACAGCCCAGTATGTACTCCAAATACTTTACACATATTCCAGCAATGCAGCCGAGTATGAGGCATTGTTGCACGGTCTTCGGATGGCAGTCTCCATGGGCATTCAACGCCTAGAAGTGCATGGGGACTCAAATATCGCAATATCTCAAATAAATGGAGACTTTGACGCCAAGGACCCCAAAATGGCGGCCTACCGCAATGCCGTTCTCAAAATTTCAGCTCGGTTTGAGGGGCTCGAATTCCACCATGTGGTTCGAGAAAACAATCAAGCGGCGGATATCCTTGCCCGCATCGGCGCTAAACGCGACCCCGTCCCACCTAATATTTTCTTGGAAAGGCTGTTCAAGCCATCCGTGGTATGGGAAGGGGAGATCGGCAATACCAGTCCGGATCCGCATACAACCCCAGATCCTAAACAATCTGACGTAATCGGAGGCTCCGCCACCGAAGTCACACCTTCGGCCCACGTGATTATGGCGGTGATCGCCCCATGGACAGAACCCTTCTTAGCCTACTTGAATAGGCAGGAACTCCCGGAGGACCAACATGAGGCACGTTGCATTGTGCGGCGCTCTAAAGCCTACAAAGTCCACGAGGGAGAGCTTTATAAGAAAAGCGCGACTGGAGTGCTCCAAAGGTGCATCTCCGAAGAGGAAGGGCGGCAGCTCTTGGCCGAAATTCATGCCGGACTCGGCGGCCACCACGCCGCAGCCCGGGCGCTTGTAAGCAAGGCCTTCCGTATAGGTTTCTACTGGACTACAGCCCGGGCAGACGCATAGGACCTCATCCAACATTGCGTCGGTTGCTAGCTTTTTGCAAACCAAAGCCATATGCCACCTACCGCCCTCCAAACAATCCCCATAACTTGGCCCTTTGCGGTCTGGGGGCTCGATATGGTTGGACCCCTTAAAGGAGGAAGCCATAAGAAGAAATACTTGTTGGTCATGGTCGATAAATTCACCAAATGGATAGAAGCCAAACCAGTTAAAACGGCCGAATCCGGACCAGTGATAGACTTTATATCCGAGGTCGTACACCGCTACGGTGTCCCCCACAGCATCATCACCGATAACGGCTCAAACTTCACAGCCGACGAGGTGAAAACCTGGTGCAGCAAAATGGGCATAAAACTTGATTACGCCTCCGTCTATCACCCCCAAACAAACGGTCAAGTCGAACGAGCGAATGGTCTTATTATGAGCGGCATTAAACCCAGACTAGTGCGATCCTTGAAGGAATCAGATACGCACTGGGTCGAGGAGCTCGACTCCGTACTATGGGGGCTGCGGACCACGCCAAATCGCACAACCGGATACACACCATTTTTTATGGTGTACGGCGCAGAGGCAGTGCTACCCTGCGATATCATCCATGACTCACCTAGAGTGCGCATGTACGAAGAGAGAGAAGCCGAGCTGGATCGGCAGGACAGCTTAGATGCCCTGGAGGAGGAGCGTGACGTCGCAAAGGCCCGTTCCGCATTCTATCAACAGCAGGCTCGAAGGTATCAAAGCAGAGAAGTACGGGCCAAAACTTATAACATTGGCGAACTCGTTCTACGCCTACCAGAGAAGAAAAAGGACAAGCTCAAGCCCAAGTGGGAGGGTCCCTTCATCATTGACAAAGTTCTCACTTGAGGTGCGTACCGCCTACGTGATGCATCAGATAATCGACTCGAGCCGAACCCATGGAACGCGGCCAGACTCCGAAGATTCTACGCCTAGTGCTGAACTCTGTGTTTGTCTCCTTACCTCTGTTTCCCCTTTTAAATTTTATCGTCTCTCTCTCCTTTTTATATATAGCTTTAAAAGCTTCAAGTATGCTTTGACCGCACACTCATGCCACGCTATGCGCGCCCAATATACCTGGGGGCTTCTTATACAGAAGCTTAATATAATTACCTTCTGGGCTTTATGCCCACCACATATGCGTCATTTCCCCATATGTGCCTTTTTTCACCATTATATGCATCGATATGACTTAAGTTTTGGCCAAGCTGGGTTGCCTGGCTCTTGTGTTTATGCCCTACGTTCCTGTTAATTCGGCTAGGGCATAAGGGGAGCACCTCTGCGATTGTTACTCCCGGGTCAGCCGGATGTGTACCTCAGACTAGGTGAAGCCGAAAGCTAGCGTTCTTAAGGGAATATTCGGTCGGTGAACAAAAGATGTCTTTTACTTATTACAAAACATGCCCCAGATGCTTATATCCTGTGTAATTTTCGCAGTTCGGACATGCACATTAATGCATGCACACCCAGGGAAAGGAACCCTTAACGGAACTATTCTCCCTGGAAGATGTTTCTTACTACCCATGTAATATAACATAACTAGTCGGGTACTTGTCTGTTCAAGCACTTATGACCCCTACGCCTGGTTTCCACGCGTGCCCCGGTTCTCACATAACCGAGCGGGTATTCGGATACACTCCGGACTGTCGGGTCCAGAGGTTGAAGCGAAAAGGTCCGCCAAGACAAATGATTTACAATCCGGCTAGGGACAAATGTGTCCTTCGAAGTACAAAAGTCACTTAGACTGACTAAATTCTTCTTCTATACCATCCAACAGGCTGTCTAGCCTACAGTCCTGTTGGGAATACTTAGCGGCTAATGCTACCTGGTCATATACCAGACTTACAGGGATCTCTTTCCCATCTGATCCTACAGGTCCGACCTCGGCCATGTGGTTCGGGCCAGCCTTGGTATATCGCGTCTTCACCATGGCCCAGGCTTCCCTCGCACCTTGTCGGCAGGCCGATATCTTCCATAATCGGAAGTGCCGCCGCGCTCCCTTGAGCATCTCCACAAGCTCCCCCATGCCTCCTGGCAGGGAGGCGGATGGCCACAAGGCTTGGGCAATACCCTGCATCACCTGCCGAACTTGTTCATGCAGTTGTGAGAGCTCCGGCAGAAGATCGCCTGCAGATCCGGGCATCTCCTCTTCGGGACGACCTGTCAGCATGCCTGTAGATATAATTCTGTTAGCACGCTTCTTCGCCGAACTTTATAGTGGTTCGTTAGAGCACTTACTGAATATGCCGCGTCGAAGCCTCTTATTCTCCTTTACGGAGTCAGCAAGCTGGGCCCGAACATCCTTTAATTCGACGTCCAGTCGGGTGTTCGCGTTCTGGAGAGTATTTTTCTCCTTTATAACCTTTGTAAGCACACGCTGGCCAGCCTTCAGCTGTCGCCGAACATGTTGCTCATCCTCTGGTACGATCTCCGGATTGCCTCCGGGATTGCCTGTAGATTCTATTGTTAGAATCACATTCACGCCGAATACTTAACTGGTACATGCCATGACATTATTTTCCTTTAAAGCAAATATTACCAGATGGGGCCTTCGTAGACTCCTCCATCACGGCAATTGCGGCCCGCAGTTGGGCCTTGCACTCCTCCAGCTCTTTGGATAGCCGGGTATTCTTCTCTGTCAGAATCTATGCACACGAGGATCCTTAAATCAGTTGTGCCAACTGTTTCAAGTCTCAGGGGCTACTGATATACATGCTTATCAAATTTTCTTACCTGTATATCCTTTACGTACTGGCTTGTGGCCCTGGCGAGGCCACCTTGAGCAGCCTAGATGTACGCGTCCCCTGAGTTGAAGGCATCGAACGCCTCTTCAGAGAAATTAGGGTCGCGTAGTGCGGCCCGACGACGCCTATGATTCATGGCGCTCTCCACTTCGGAGTTTGTAGCAGAAAATCTATCCGCATCCTTTGTTGGAGGATCGTCCGCGTTGACCTCCGCCCTTGAGTCCGGCTGGTGGAGGCGTGACCGGCAGGCTCTCCGGATATAGTCTGGCGAGCGCTTTTTCTGCCAGGAAACCATGGACATTGTTATATTTTAAAGACGACAATTACGTAGCAGGTTTTTAATCATACCTCTACAACGGCATCTCGGTCCTGACCGCCTTCCTTTTAAGCCTACCCGACTTTGGTGCCCCTTGTTGGCGAGTCGATGCGGGTTCGGCTTGGCGCCCCAATGGCCTTCCCTGTAAGACACAGTACATGTGCGGTGGGTGAAGTGTAAAGAGGGAATCCTTTTTGGAGGTTGGGACTCTGGCCTTACTTACCTGGGATACAGGGAGTAGGCCAAGATAATCAGCTATGATGGCCACCATCATACCATCGCAGCTTCTGATAAAAAGTCCTGTCGACGAGCTCCACAAATGTGTCCGGATCCTCTTTGAGTCCGGGGTCGAGAGCCCGGTTGGGGTCCTCTGGCTGAGGAGACGGGCTATGAACATCTTTCATAGCTCTTCGCAGTTCCTGCTATGGATCAACAAAGTAAACATCTGCGCTAAAAATATGGGAAAGACTGGAATAAAAGATAGCGTCTCACCTAGCTTGGGGGGTTGTACATGGAGAATCCATCCCGTGGCTTGATATGGATGAACTCCTCCTCTTCTCCTTTGTACAAATCGGACAGTATCTTCGCCAGAGCGGCAGGAGAATCTGGACCATTACGGCCGCAGCGGGTGGCATCGTCTTCTCCATTGAAGTGCCATATGGGTTTTCCCCGATATTGAAGTGGCTGCACTCCCCGCATTATGCATATGGACATAACTTCAATTATTGTCAGTCCTGATTTGGCCAGAGTATTTATCCTGTCCATCAGGAAAAGGATCTCTCTATTATCTTCCTCCTGGGGGCTCCTGGGGCGCCAGCTGTGGCGTTTCTTCAACGGGGCATTTACAAACTCGGGAAGGCCCTTTCGAACAGGGTCCGAAAGAGGGACGTCCTCCACGTAGAACCATTCCGAGGGCCAGTCTTCGGATGTCTTCTTCGGGGTGCGGGATAGATATTCGGTCCCGGTGATGCGCCATATTTCGGCTCCGCCCACTTGATATACCGACCCCTCTTGAGTATGGGGTACAGGCAGAATAGCCTCTTCCATAGCTCGAAATGAGCTTCGCAACCTAGAAAGAGCTCGCAGAAGGCAACATAGCCTGCGATATGCAGTATGGAGGCTGGGGTAAAATTATGCAGCTGGAGGCCGTAGAACTCCAGGAGCCCACAGAGGAAGGGATGGATTGGAAATCCGAGCCCCCTCAATAAGTAGGGGACGAAGCATACCAGCTCTCCCTTGGATGGGTTCGGAAAGCTCTCCGCTTGCTCCCCGCCATTATAAGTGGCTAGTCCAGCTCGGACGGGGACCATGTATGTAGGTGGGAGAAACCCCTTGGTCTGCAACTCTACTAGTCGGTTGTGGGAAACAGAACATCTCTCCCAATCGCCTGGCCTAGTGCTACGGGAGCGAGAGGAGGAACCGCGACGACCGGCCATGGTGGTATGGATTTTTTCCGGGCGCGCTCTGGTGAATACTCGCTGGGAGGAGATGATGTGATTTGGATCTGAGAATCCCCATCTCTTTTGTAGATGATTTACTCGCATGGTTGGGGTGGCAAATGTAAAAAGGCCTCGACTTCTCGCATTCGCTCGACACGTGGAGACAACCGTTATTAAAGCACAGAAGCCAAGGAGCGTGACATTGATGAGGAGCCGGACACTGCTCGTTACAACAATGCTCTGGAGGATTTGGAGAAGAACCCGCCTTGCAATGCCGAAGACAATCTGCGCGCCGGACTCATCGTCATTGAAGCCTGGTTCGGGGGCTACTGAGGGAGTCCTGGATTAAGGGGTCCTCGGACAGCCGGACTGTTGGACTATGAAGATACAAGATTGAAGACTTCGTCCCGTGTCCGGATGGGACTCTCCTTTGCGTGGAAGGCAAGCTTGGATATTCGGATATGTAGATTTCCTTCTCTGTAACCGACTTTGTGTAACCCTAGCCCCCTCCGATGTCTATATAAACCTGAGGGTTTAGTCCATAGGATGACAACAATCATAATCATAGGCTAGCTTCTAGGGTTTAGCCTCTACGATCTCGTGGTAGATCAACTCTTGTAATACTCATATCATCAAGATCAATCAAGCAGGAAGTAGGGTATTACCTCCATCGAGAGGGCCCGAACCTGGGTAAAACATCGTGTCCCCTGCCTCCTGTTACCATTAGCCTTAGACGCACAGTTCGGGACCCCCTACCCGAGATCCGCCGGTTTTGACACCGACACACGCTTCCGGTCCTCCTTGGTCCCTCAACGTCGCGGATGTGCAGCACCCCCTCACGCATCTCAATGGTTTGAGGGTGTTGCAGCACCTCCGCGAGGTAGGGGTTGATGACCTTCTCGAAAAATTTGTCCTTGGGGGCGCTTGAAGACGTCATGATGATCTAGATCTGTCAGAAAAATAGCTCGAAACAAAAGCAGAGCATTGTGTCATGGTATGGTGGTCAAAACCTTCGGGAGATTATATAATGATTTTTTACTGACCAAAAGAAGTATCTGTTGGGGAACTTAGTAATTTCAAAAAAATTCCTATGCACACGCAGGATCATGGTGATGCATAGCAACGAGAGGGGAGAGTGTTGTCCACGTACCCTCGTAGACCGAAAGCGGAAGCGTTAGCACAACGCGGTTGATGTAGTCGTACTTCTTCACGATCCGACCTATCCAAGTACCGAACGTACGGCACCTCCGAGTTCAGCACACGTTCAGCTCGATGACGTCCGGCGAACTCCGATCCAGCAGAGCTTCACGGGAGAGTTCCGTCAGCACGACGGCGTGATGATGGTGATGATGTTGCTACCGACGTAGGGCTTCGCCTAAGCACCGCTACGATATGACCGAGGTGGAATATGGTAGAGGGGGCACCGCACACGGCTGGAATAGATCAATAGATCAACTTGTGTGTCTAGAGGTGCCCCCTGCCCCCGTATATAAAGGAGCAAGGGGGGAGGCGGCCGACCAGGAGGAGGGCGCGCCAAGGGGGGAGTCCTACTCCCACCGGGAGTAGGACTCCTCCTTTTCCTTGTTGGAGTAGGAGAGGGAAGGAAGGGAGAGAGGAGGAGAAGGAAAAAGGGGGGCGCTGCCCCCCCCTCCTTGTCCAATTCAGACTAGAGGGGGAGGGGCGCGCGGCTGCCCTGGCCGCCCCTCCTCTTCTCCCACTAAGGCCCATGAGGCCCAATTAACTCCCCGGGGGGTTCCGGTAACCCCCCGGTACTCCGGTTTTTCTCCGAAACCACTCGGAACACTTCCGGTGTCCGAATATAGTCGTCCAATATATCGATCATTACGTCTCAACCATTTCGAGACTCCTCGTCATGTCCGTGATCATATCCGGGACTCCGAACTACCTTCGGTACATCAAAACACAAAAACTCATAATACCGATCGTCACCAAACTTTAAGCATGCGGACCCTACGGGTTCGAGAACTATGTAGACATGAACGAGACATGTCTCTGGTCAATAACCAATAGCGGAACCTGGATGCTCATATTGGCTCCTACATATTCTATGAAGATCTTTATCGGTCAAATCGCATATCAACATATGTTGTTCCCTTTGTCATCGGTATGTTACTTGCTCGAGATTCGATCGTCGGTATCTCAATACCTAGTTCAATCTCGTTACTGGCAAGTCTCTTTACTCATTCCATAATGCATCATCCCGCAAATAACTCATTAGTCACATTGCTTGCAAGGCTTATAGTGATGTGCATTACCGAGAGGGCCCAGATATACCTCTCCGACAATCGGAGTGACAAATCCTAATCTTGAAATACGCCAACTCAACAAGTACCTTCGGAGACACCTGTAGAACACCTTTATAATCACCTAGTTACGTTGTGACGTTTGGTAGCACACAAAGTGTTCCTCCGGTAAACGGGAGTTGCATAATCTCATAGTCATAGGAACATGTATAAGTCATGAAGAAAGCAATAGCAACATACTAAACGATCAAGTGCTAAGCTAACGGAATGGGTCAAGTCAATCACATCATTCTCCTAATGATGTGATCCCGTTAATCAAATGACAACTCATGTCCATGGCTAGGAAACTCAACCATCTTCAATTAACGAGCTAGTCAAGTAGAGGCATACTAGTGACACTATGTTTGTCTATGTATTCACACATGTATTATGTTTCTGGTTAATAAAATTCTAGCATGAATAATAAACATTTATCATGATATGAGGAAATAAATAATAACTTTATTATTGCCTCTAGGGCGTATTTCCTTCAGTCTCCCACTTGCACTAGAGCCAATAATCTAGATTACACAGTAATGATTCTAACACCCATGGAGTTTTGGTGCTGATCATGTTTTGCTCGTGGAAGAGGCTTAGTCAACGGGTCTGCAACATTCAGATCTATATGTATCTTGCAAATCTCTATGTCTCCCACCTGGACTTGGTCCCGGATGGAATTGAAGCGTCTCTTGATGTGCTTGGTCCTCTTTTGAAATCTGGATTCTTTTGCCAAGGCAATTGCACCAGTATTGTCACAAAAGATTTTTCATTGGACCCGATGCACTAGGTATGACACCTAGATCGGATATGAACTCCTTCATCCAGACTCCTTCATTTGCTGCTTCCGAAGCAGCTATGTACTCCGCTTCACACGTAGATCCCGCCACGACGCTTTGTTTAGAACTGCACCAACTGATAGCTCCACTGTTCAATGTAAACACGTATCCGGTTTGCGATTTAGAATCGTCCGGATCAGTGTCAAAGCTTGCATGGACGTAACCATTTATGACCAGCTCTTTGTCACCTCCATAAATGAGAAACATATCCTTAGTCCTTTTCAGGTATTTCAGGATGTTCTTGACCGCTGTCCAGTGATCCACTCCTGGATTACTTTGGTACCTCCCTGCTAGGCTAATAGCAAGACACACATTAGGTCTGGTACACAACATTGCATACATGATAGAGCCTATGGCTGAAGCATAGGTAACATCTTTCATTTTCTCTCTATCTTCTGCAGTGGTCGGGCATTGAGTCTGACTCAACTTCACACCTTGTAACACAAGCAAGAACCCTTTCTTTGCTTGATCCATTTTGAACTTCTTCAAAACTTTGTCAAGGTATGTGCTTTGTGAAAGTCCTATCAAGCGTCTTGATATATCTCTATAGATCTTGATGCCTAATATGTAAGCAGCTTCACCGAGGTCTTTCATTGAAAAACTCTTATTCAAGTATCCTTTTATGCTATCCAGAAATTCTATATCATTTCCAATCAGCAATATGTCATCCACATATAATATCAGAAATGCTACAGAGCTCCCACTCACTTTCTTGTAAATACAGGCTTCTCCAAAAGTTTGTATAAAACCATATGCTTTGATCACACTATCAAAACGTTTATTCCAACTCCAAGAGGCTTGCACCAGTCCATAAATGGATCGCTGGAGCTTGCACACTTTGTTCGCTTCCTTTGGATCGACAAAACCTTCTGGTTGCATCATATACAACTCTTCTTCCAGAAATCAATTCAGGAATGCAGTTTTGACATCCATTTGCCAAATTTCATAATCATAAAATGCGGCAATTGCTAACATGATTCGGACAGACTTAAGCATCGCTACGGGTGAGAAAGTCTCATCGTAGTCTCTAGAAAGGATCCATTCTTAGCAACGAATGTCTTGCCTTTGGATCTGTGATAGAAGGTGTACCCAACAGTTTCCTTTGGGTATCCTATGAAGACACATTTCTCTGATTTGGGTTCGAGCTTATCAGGTTGAAGCTTTTTCACATAAGCATCGCAGCCCCAAACTTTAAGAAACGACAACTTTGGTTTCTTGCCAAACCACAATTCATAAGGTGTCGTCTCAACGGATTTTTATGGTGCCCTATTTAACGTGAATGCAATAAAGCATAACCTCAAAACGATAGCGGTAAATCAGTAAGAGACATCATAGATCGCACCATATCTAGTAAAGTACGATTACGACGTTCGGACACATCATTACGCTGTGGTGTTCCGGGTGGCGTGAGTTGCGAAACTATTCCGCATTGTTTCAAATGTAGACCAAACTCGTAACTCAAATATTCTCCTCCACGTTCAGATCGTAGAAACTTTATTTTCTTGTTACGATGACTTTCCACTTCACTCTAAAATTCTTTGAACTTTTCAAATGTTTTAGACTTATGTTTCATTGAGTAGATATACCCATATCTGCTCAAATCATATGTGAAGGTGAGAAAATAACGATACCCGCCGCGAGCCTCAACATTCATCGGACCACATACATCAGTATGTATGATCTCCAACAAATCTGTTGCTCGCTCCATTGTTCCGGAGAACGGCGTTTTAGTCATCTTGCCCATAAGGCATGGTTCACAAGTACCAAGTGATTCATAATCAAGTGATTCAAAAAGTCCATCAGTATGGAGTTTCTTCATGCGCTTTACACCAATATGACCCAAACGACAGTGCCACAAATAAGTTGCACTATCATTATCAACTCTGCATCTTTTGGCTTCAACATTATGAATATGTGTATCACTACTATCGAGATTCAAGAAAAATAGGCCACTCTTCAAGGGTGCATGGCCATAAAAGATATTACTCAAATAAATAGAACAACCATTATTCTCATATTTAAATGAATAATCGTCTCGCATCAAACAAGATCCACATGTAATGTTCATGCTTAATGCTGGCACCAAATAACAATTATTTAGGTCTAAAACTAATCCCGAAGGTAGATGTAGAGGTAGCGTGCCGACGGCGATCACATCGACTTTGGAACCATTTCCCACGCGCAATGTCACCTCGTCCTTAGCCAGTCTTCGCTTAATCGGTAGTCCCTGTTTCGAGTTGCAAATATTAGCAACAGAACCAGTATGTGTGTGGACTACACCGATTTGAACAAGGCGTGTCCAGCTGATCCTTTTGATCTCCCTCGTATTGATCAAATCATTGATGCTATGGCGGGTTGTGAGCGTTTGAGTTTTCTGGATGCTTATTCGGGTTATCATCAGATCAAGATGGCGGTTAAGGACCAGGAGAAGACAACGTTTATAACTCCCTTTGGAGCCTTCTGCTATGTGTCTATGCCTTTTGGGCTCAAAAGTGACCAGGCGACTCATCAGCGTTGTGTGCAGAACTGCCTTCATAATCAGATTGGGCGCAACGTTCATGCTTATGTGGATGATATTGTGGTAAAGTCCAGGAAGGAGGGGACATTGATAGATGACTTGAAGGAGACCTTTGATAACCTCAGGGTTTACAAGATGATGCTTAACCCGGCCAAGTGTGTTTTTGGCGTACCAGCAGGCAAACTTTTGGGTTTCCTAGTGTCTAACAGGGGCATTGAAGCTAATTCGGAGAAGATCAAGGCTATTACTTCACTGGCTAAACCGAAGTGTATCAATGATGTTCAGCGCTTGGCAGGCCGGATTGCCGCCTTAAGCCGGTTTATCAGTCGCCTTGGAGAGAAGGCCATACCTTTATATCAAATGCTGAAGAAAACAGATGACTTCGTCTGGAGTGATGCGGCTAATGAAGCATTTGAGGCTCTAAAGCGGCAGCTCGCCGAACCGCCTGTTCTTGCTGCCCCCATTGATAAGGAACCATTGTTGTTATATGTGGCTGCTAATGCCCGGGCTGTCAGCGTGGCTATTGTGGTGGAGCGCAAGGAGGCCGGAAAGGAGTATCCGGTTCAGCGGCCGGTTTATTACATCAGTGAGGTGCTTATTGAGTCAAAGCAGAGGTACCCACATTGGCAGAAGCTTGTGTATGGGGTTTTCATGGCAAGCCGGAAGCTAAAGCAATACTTTCAGGGCCATCCCATTACTGTTGTCAGTTCTGCTCCTTTGGGGATATCATCCAGAACAGGGAAGCGACTGGCCGGGTTGCTAAGTGGGCTATTGAACTTGGTCCTCACGGATTAAAATATATGCCTCGCACGGCCATTAAGTCTCAAGCACTCGTGGATTTTATCAATGACTGGACAGAGTTGCAGGCGCCGGAGGATAAACCGGATAACACATACTGGACGATTCACTTCGACGGATCCAGGCAATTGGAGGGCTCGGGGGCTAGAGTGGTTCTTACTTCTCCTCGAGGTGACAAATTTTGTTATGCTCTCCGTTTGATGTTTCCTTGTACTAACAATGCAGCTGAGTACGAGGCCCTACTCCACGGTCTTCGGATGGCTAAGGAGATGAATTTGAGCCGGGTTAAGTGCTTCGGTGACTCGGACCTAGTGGCTCAACAAGTGTCTGGTACTTGGGATTCCAAGGACCCGCTCATGGCAGCATATCGTTGAGAGGTGGATATTCTTGCAGGTCATTTCAAGGGTTATCAAGTGGATCATGTGGACCGGCAAAATAATGAAGCGGCGGACGCTTTAAGCCGTTTGGGCTCCCAGCGTAAACCGGTGCCACCCAATGTTTTCCTCGACGTCCTGCATAACCTGTCAGTCAAACTCCCCACGGAGGAAGATTTGGCTGTTCCTGATCCGGAGGCCCAGTTGGTGGCGGCGCTTCACGTGATCCCGGATTGGACGATCCCATATTTGGCGTATATGAACCGGGGCGAGTTACCAGAGGATGAAGTTTTGGCCAGACAGATAGTCCGGCGGTCCAAGTCCATGACGATTATCAATGGCGAGCTACATCACTGCAGCGTCTCGGGGGCTTTTCAGCGCTGCGTCTCTCCTGAAGAAGGCTGTGAAATTTTTCGTGAAATCCACGAAGGGGATTGTGGTCATCATGTCGGTTCAAAATCCCTTGTGGCCAAGGCTTTTCGTCACGGTTTCTATTGGTTGACAGCTCATGCTGATGCTGAAGACTTGGTCAAAAAGTGTGACGGTTGTTAGAAGTTTGCACGCCGAGCCCACGTTCCGGCCCAAGAGTTAAGGATGATTCCAATCACCTGGCCGTTTGTGACTTGGGGGCTTGATATGGTTGGGTCCTTTAAGAGGTCCAAGGACAAGAAGACCCACCTTTTGGTGGCAGTTGATAAGTTCACCAAGTGGGTGGAGGCAGAGCCAGTTAGTAAGTGTAACGCGGCCACGGCGGTTCAATTCATGAAACAGGTGATTTTCTGCTTTGGTTTTCCATAGAGCATTATAATAGATAATGGCATGAATCTCTCCAAGGGTGCCATGGAAGAATTCTGTCAACGTGAGCACATCCGGCTTGATGTGTCATCAGTGGCTCACCCCCAGTCTAATGGTCAAGCTGAGAGGGCTAATCAAGAAATCCTGAAGGGTATCAAACCCCGGCTTATGGTCCCTTTACAGAGAATGCCAGGGTGTTGGGTGGAAGAGTTGCCTTCCGTTTTATGGAGCATTAACACCACCCCTAATAGATCTACGGGTTATACACCCTTCTTCATGGTTTATGGAGCGGAAGCAGTTCTCCCAAGTGATATTCGCCATGACTCGCCTCGAGGGGCAGCTTATGTTGAAGCGGACAATGAAAGAGAACGCCAAGATGCATTGGACCTGTTAGATGAGAAACGGGACATAGCGGGGGCTCGCTCGGCGATTTATCAGCAAGACCTGCGGCGTTATCACAGCCGCCGGGTTAAAACCAGAACTTTTCAAGAAGGCGACTTAGTGCTCCGGCTTATCCAGGATCAGACCGATATGCACAAGTTATCCCCACCTTGGGAAAGGCCCTTTGTGGTCAGCAAGAATCTGAACAATGGATCATACTACCTCATCGATGTTCGAGAGCATAAAGACTCACGCAAGTCGGAGGAGGAGACGATCCGGCCGTGGAACATAGCTCATCTACGGCCTTACTACACCTGAGCCATAGGCTCCCTTCATGTACATATTTTTGACTACGTATATATTATGATCAATATAATAAACCGGAGCCCAGCTAAAGCGGGGTATCCGTTATTTTTCTCATATCATGAGTGGTTACACGGGGGCTTCTGTTTGTGAAGCGACGCCTGGTTTACCCCTTGATTCAGCTTATACAGTTATCTATAAATATAAATCACTTGGGGGCTTGGTCGTATTCGAACCATAGCTACACCTCTTGATTGGCCCAGAGCCGCAAAAGAAAGTCACCTGGGGGCTTGGTCGTATTCGAACCATAGCTACACCTCTTGATTGGCCCAGAGCCGCAAAAGAAAGTCACTTGGGGGCTTGGTCGTATTCGAACCATAGCTACACCTCTTGATTGGCTCAGCGCCCAAAAGAAAAATTACTTAGGGGCCAAAGAGTGTTGTAAAAGGACAACTCAAACATAGGCACCCATTGAGCACAGCTCAAAATATTGCTTGGGTATTCTTTGCTATCGCAATGAACAAAGAATCTACACTTGCAATAGGCTATCAAGCCACGACTTGGAAGCCTGGTGTATACACCTAAAACCCCGGGTTAACCTGCCTTCATCAAGTAAGTCACTCCGTCCAGGTAAACCTGGTATGACCCGCCAACTTGACAAGTCAATCTGATAAGACCCTGAACTTGTCAACGATAAACCGGCAATTGGTTAAGGATTGAGGACCATCTTAAAAGGCTTTGTAAAATGGTTTAACTCAGTGGCCTGGCAGCCCATGAAAAGCCTCGAATTTGGGCCTGGCAGCCCTTGAAAAGCCTCGACTACAAGTTTTTTCTTTTGTCTTTATTCGTCAAAGTTTTTTGTCCCTTGATAAAGGTTTTGAGTTAAACCGGCGTCCAATGACCCGGCCTGACTATGAGTCATCAATATAAACCGGTGTTTATTAATCCGTCCTAGCGTTAACTATAAGTCGCCAGGGTGATCATCCGGTGTTTATCATAACCCGGCATGACTTATTATATACCAGCATAGCATGATGTGAGTTATTAGCACTCAAGATTTGGGTCATCACCCTTATTTAAAGAACGTTGGTAAACCAACAAGGTGGTTCAATATCACAGGTATGATGTATTTCATATTTTCTTATCTTTGCAGCTTTGGTTATAAACCCTGGCTTTATATTGGGCATTATGACCCATCCGGCGATAAACCGCCATGACGATTTTCAGTCTATTTTATGCAGAAATAGGACCGTATAAAACTGTTAAGGATCATAAGCGGACATAGCACGACGGATTAACAGTATTGTGCAAAGTAACTATGCACGACGGCATAACAGACCAAGTATTCAAGCTAACCTATTACAAGGCGTTTTGACTGCCCAAAAGAATAATTGTCTTTTACAAGGATGACAGTGTGGGAATGGTAAGCCGGCTTCCGGATTATGATTCTTCCTCAGGTTGATGTGAAGGTTGCGGATTATCCTGCGCCAGTTCAGCCTCCCTCTCTTCACCCAGGGGCTGGAAGTCAACAGTTGTCCAATCAATCCCGGTTAAGGCTTGGAAGATAGCTTCATCGTGTATAAGGTTGGACGGATCAACATCAGGAGCGTAAGTATGCTTACGGTTTGGCAGGATCAGATTTTCCACGTCATAAGTTGGTGCATTTATCCGTTTGCCGCTGGCATCATAAGAGTTTTGATAAAACGATAAGTCAATATCTTCAGCCAAGTTGCTTGCCAGTGGACGCATTTCTCGATTGATAGCCCTGAGATCGTCATTATCAAATTCTGACCCGTCCTCCTTTTGGCTTGGATAACCATTCCCAATGTCCTCCGGATCAAGATCAGATATCCAGGCCTTGCCCCGAGTCAATGCGGTGAGAGCACCAGGCCCTAGCAACCGATTTCTTCAATTCTTCAATCCGGGCAGTCATCATGGATAACTTCGGCAGTGTGTCCTTGATTAATGTTGGGGGCGGTTTATTATTTGAAGCTGTGCAGATGGCTCATTGAGCGCCGGTATATAACTGCTCCACCAAGGTATAGGCAGCCTTCAACTTTTTGCACATGTCTATGCCAAGATGAGTAATACGACTACCTGCAAAAGGGTCAACCTATTGTTAAACCGGAAGTTTCATAACTGGCATTTGTTAAAAAGTTTATGAAGAAGTCTTTACCAAAGATGGCGGAGGTCATGGCATTGATCTGCCGCTTCAAGCTGCCCAGTTCTTCTGTTACCGGTTTAAGGGCGTTTTCAGCGTCTTCTGCCCGCTTTACCAAAGTTGATTTTTCAGCTTCCCAGTCTGAACGTTCACCCTTAAAGTACTCCTTCAATTGTTCCATGGTTTTTAAAGTGGTGGTCAACTCGCCTTTAACCTTGGAAGTCTCTGCTTGCTGGGACTTGATGTTTTCCTGAAGATCGGTGATTTGAGAGTCTTTTTTGATCAGCTCAGCCTGAAAGAGATAGTTAATGAGTTGGTAATACATCTTTGAAGTCCCATGTCCATAACAAGTTATACACTTGGCACTTGGGGGCTAATGCAGATTGCTTTTTATCAACTGTCAATTTAAGTCCCAAGCACATAACAAGTTATCTACTTGACACTTGGGGGCTAATGCATATTTGCTCAAGATTAAAGATGGACTGCCATAATCACAAGTTGTGGAAGCAGTATGACAAGAGATGTACCGGTTCATTCTAAAGATATAAGCCGGTCCATGGGGGCTACACCGGCAAAGTTAACACTATCAATTCTATTACAAGACCCGGTTCACAACATTTTTATGAACCGGCCCTTGGGGGCTACTGGAGTTGATATTCTAAAGCCATTTATAAGGAACAAATATGTATGCACAAGGTGATAGTTACCTCATAACGATCCTTCATCAGGCCTACTAAGCCGGCTTCATAGTCACGGCTTGTATACAGACGGTTCAAATAACCAGAATGAATGTCTTGAGCGCTAAGATGAGCATAGCTTGATAAATCGGATTTCCACTTGCCTTTGTCCATAGCAGACAATTCTTCCTTGGCAGTATGCTTTGACAAAGTGACAGGACGGCCAGGGGAGGAGAAACCCGTGCCAGTCACAATAACATCAGCATCAATAGCCTTGGTTGGGCTTGGCGGTTTATCAGAAGTTTTAACTGGGCTCGGCGGATCAGCAGTTGGACTTGGTGGATCCGTTGGCTGGCCTGTTGGGTTTGTTTCCACCGGTTCAACAAAAGTGTTAGTAGCTTGAGGTACCGGATCATCAAGGACAGTGTTAATATCCGGGTCAACAGCTTCTGGGATTTTCTCCATTTCGGTGGCCATTTCATTGTCGGTCGGCGTATTCAACTTAGCCTTCTTGCTTGGTCTGGCTTTGGCACTAGAAAGAACAGGTACAAAAGTCAGTATGATAAAGTAATACAAATATGATATGCTTACCTAGGGACAGTTTTAAGGGGAGGAAGTTGAGTGGCTGAAGACTCGCCGGATGATGAATGGGAAGTTCCCTGATAATTTGAGTCAGACGGATTAAGAGGATATCGGAAGTAACCCGCCTTAGGATAAAGTGTGTCAGGAATATAAGAAACCTCTTGACGGCGTTTACGAACCGGAGTGTTCGGTAAACCGGAGGAGGTCACCACTTGACCACTATGCCGAGTTGTGCGGCAAGTTTCATGCTGTTGTGTCTTCAAAAGAAAGTGCGGATCCAAATAAGAAAGAGGGCATGAAAATTTTACTTTCCGGACGGCTCGACGGATTTTTGGTATTGGCATAGGATTTGAGTCAGAAGAAAGAATAGTTACCTCGTCAGCATGGCTAGCTTCCGCTTCATCCTGATAATGGTCACTGTCAATAAGGTGTATGAAAAATGAACCAAGAGAGTCAAGTTCTACCTCTGAATCCGGATTATCCAGATCATCATCAATGATTGGCTCAGACGGTTCCGCGTTTCTTCTTTTAGCAGGCTTCTTTGTAGCTTTGGTTTTGAGCCGAGGAGCTCTCGCCGGTTTATCCTGGGATTTTCTTTTCTAGAATGGATCGTCGGCCTACATAGATAGACAGTGAATTATAAAAGAGCAGTTAACAAGGGATGGATTAAAGACAAAAATGCGGTAATTCTTACCTTTGGCGGTTTGTTGGAAGCGCAGAAAGGACTGAGCCCTGTTTTGCTGCAATCGGCCACCGGTTCATCAAGCATCTTCTTGACGGCCTCGGTGACTTCATCGTCAGTAAGCTGGATGTCAATATGACGTTGAGGGTCTTTAAGATCCCCTGTGTGTTCACACATTAAACCGAGGCGCCGGCTTAAAGGTAGAACGCTCCAAGAAACCCAGCATCGAACAAAATCTATGCCTGTAAGTCCGTTTGCAACGAAGGCTCTGAGTTTTGACAGTTGAGGGGCATATTTTGATCGTTCCTTGGCCGTCAATCGTTGAGGAAGTGGATGAGTTTTTGTAAGCCGGTGTGGGCGATAACCCGGCAGAGGATTTTCATCGTCCGGAGCTGTGTTTTGGCAATAGAACCAAGTCTGATTCCAGTCTTTGGGATGACTGTGATGCTTGGCGTGAGGGAAATCAACATCTTTCCTCTTCTGAATTGAAACGCCGCCCATCTCAGTGTTGGGTCCATCCGTAAATTCAGTACGGTGGTTTAAGTGAAAGAAGTCCCGGAACAGCTCGACAGTAGGTTCTTCTTGCAGATACACTTCACAAAATACTTGCCAGTTACAAATATTGGATACGGAGTTTGGTCCGATATCTTGAGAGCGGATCTGAAAGCTAGCAAGTACGTCACAGAAGAATTTTGATCCGGGAGGGGAAAACCCTCGACTCAGATGATCAATGAACACAATAACTTCTCCATCTTTGGGCTCAGGAGGATTTTCTGGACCGGGGACTCGCCAATGAATGGTCTCCTTGCTTGCTAAAGCGCCGGTGGCAACACATCCATCTAGTTGTGCTTCTGTAACCCGGGAAGGGGCCCAATTGCAAGCGTAAAACGATTTGGCCATTTCCGTGGAAAGCTGGAAAAAAGGATCAATGCCGGTTTAAGGATTTATGACTAAATGCAGATAAACCGGCCTAAAGACAGAGGAAGAAGAAATTGAATTGTATATACATGATAAACCGGATTCTGATATCGAATTCAAGTTGGCGGTTTAAAAGAGGGCTAATGGTACCTGGTGGGTTATCATCTTCTAAAGGTTAAACCGCCTACAGTGGTGTGGAAGATACAGATCTGAAAAATTCCTAAGTGTTGCACAAACAGATTTCACAGATTGGTGTTATAATTTTGGATCTACCGCAGTTCTAAAAAGGAGAAAAAATTTAAACCTAAAGTTGTGACAGTAGAAGAACACATCTGCTTGGCTGGGATCTCATGCAGTAAAAAGTGGTTTCTAAGGTTGGAAAGGGGCGCTGAACTATTACTGCTCACCTTTACTATCAGTTTCAGATCAAGCTATGAGATCTAGGAGAGGAAAAGGACGAACAGTGAAGAACACCGACGGACAGCGGAACCCTAGTGCAGATCTGATATTTGAGAAGAAGAGTACTTACTGATGCAGCAGAACAGCGGAGGTGCGTCGCAGTTTATCTGGTCAAGAAGAGGTTGTTGCAGCGGCCTTGTTGGTGCAGACACGAAGGTCGATGGCAGCGGCGGAGCTCAGGCTCTTAGGCGTCACGAGGAAGAAGAAGAGATGAAGAGGCAAGGGGGAGAATGGAAAGGACCCCCGGTCTTATTTATAAAGGTGAAAGGATAAGTGTTAGGCGCGAGAATCGAGGAGCCTAACAGGTGGATATGTGACAAAGCTGTCGCCTCGATTGTCGGAGGCTCATTAATGAAGGTGAGGTATATACCATTTTAAATAACAGGTGACGTCATGGCGATTTATCATGATACTGGACAATGAAGTCATGGCGGTTTACAAGATTTATGCAAAGGTGTTGAAGGAAGAAATTTTCTCATGTTTTGAAGATTGACATGAACCAGTCCAAATCAATCTGGGGCCTAATGTTGGGGATATTACTACTGGGTATAAACCGGCCAGGTGAAGCCGGGTTATCCCCATAATGAATCGTCTATATTTGAAGCCCATGAAGACAAGGAATAAGGTGCTTTACTACAGAGACTCAAAGGCCCAAGGCCCAAAGGTAGATTAGGGCCTGTAGATATAAACCGCCATGTAATGTATAACTTGTATCGTGAGGTATGAAAGAGTGGAGACCGAGCCGGATACATGTATAAACCGGCATCGGGACTCTGTAAGCCGGCGGGCGTCAACCTGTGTATATAAAGGGACGACCCGGCGATGGTTCAAGAGACAAGAAACAACAGCTCGAGATCCAGGTAAAGCGATTCCGCTCCCTGATCATCGAGACGACATCAATTCCACCACAACTGGATCGTAGGCTTTTACCTTCACCGCAAGGGGCCGAACCAGTATAAACTCCCGTGTCCTTTGTCCGGTTTAACCCCTTTAAGCTAACCCATTGCGATGGCTCCACGACTAAGTCCTTTCGCTAGGACATCTACCGTGACAAACCCATGACAACTCCTGGAACATCTCATATGCTCCGTGACGTTCAAAACGTCGTTGAAGTCCCGGTTCTAAGCCATAAAGCATGGCACACTGAACTATCGAGTAGTCATCAGCTTTGCTCTGCCAGACGTTCTTAACTTCATCAGTTGCATCTGCAGCAGGCCTGGCACCCAGCGGTGCTTCCAGGACGTAATTCTTCTGTGCAGCAATGAGGATAATCCTCAAGTTACGGACCCAGCCCGTGTAATTGCTACCATCATCTTTCAACTTTGCTTTCTCAAGGAACGCATTAAAATTCAACGGAACAACATCACGGGCCATCTATCTACAATCAACATAGACAAGCAAAATACTATCAGGTACTAAGTTCATGATAAATTTAAGTTCAAATTAATCATATTACTTAAGAACTCCCACTTAGATAGACATCCCTCTAATCATTTAAGTGATCACGTGATCCAAATCAACTAAACCATGTCCAATCATCAGGTGAGATGGAGTAGTTTTCAATGATGAACATCACTATGTTGATCATATCTACTATATGATTCACGCTCGACCTTTCGGTCTCAGTGTTCCGAGGCCATATCTGCATATGCTAGGCTCGTCAAGTTTAACCCGAGTATTCTGCGTGTGCAAAACTGGCTTGCACCCGTTGTAGATGAACATAGAGCTTATCACACCCGATCATCACGTGGTGATTCGGCACGACGAACTTTGGCAACGGTGCATACT
Source organism: Triticum aestivum (assembly GCF_018294505.1). Lineage (NCBI taxonomy): Eukaryota > Viridiplantae > Streptophyta > Magnoliopsida > Poales > Poaceae > Triticum > Triticum aestivum. The sequence continues at coordinate 211,033,505 of NC_057796.1, forward strand.
CAGGGAGAACACTTTTATCTTGAAATTTAGTGAGAGATCATCTTATAATGCTACCGTCAATCAAAGCAAAATAAGATGCATAAAAGATAAACATCACATGCAATCAATATAAGTGATATGAGATGGCCATCATCATCTTGTGCTTGTGATCTCCATCTCCGAAGCACCGTCATGATCACCATCGTCACCGGCGCGACACCTTGATCTCCATCATAGCATCGTTGTCGTCTCGCCAACTATTGCTTCTACGACTATCGCTACCGCTTAGTGATAAAGTAAAGCAATTATAGGGCGATTGCATTGCATACAATAAAGCAACAACCATATGGCTCCTGCCAGTTGCCGATAACTCGGTTACAAAACATGATCATCTCATACAATAAGATATAACATCATGCCTTGACCATACACATCACAACATGCCCTGCAAAAACAAGTTAGACGTCCTCTACTTTGTTGTTGCAAGTTTTACGTGGCTGCTACGGGCTGAGCAAGAACCGTTCTTACCTACGCATCAAAACCACAATGATAGTTCGTCAAGTTAGTGCTGTTTTAACCTTCTCAAGGACCGGGCGTAGCCACACTCGGTTCAACTAAAGTTGGAGAAACTGACACCCGCCAGCCACCTATGTGCAAAGCACGTCGGTAGAACCAGTCTCGCGTAAGCGTACGCGTAATGTCGGTCTGGTCCGCTTCATCCAACAATACCGCCGAACCAAAGTATGACATGCTGGTAAGCAGTATGACTTGTATCGCCCACAACTCACTTGTGTTCTACTCGTGCATATAACATCTACGCATAAAACCTGGCTCGGATGCCACTGTTGGGGAACGTAGTAATTTAAAAAAAAATCCTACGCACACGCAGGATCATGGTGATGCATAGCAACGAGAGGGGAGAGTGTTGTCCACGTACCCTCGTAGACCGAAAGCGGAAGCGTTAGCACAACGCGGTTCATGTAGTCATACGTCTTCACGATCCGACCGATCCAAGTACCGAACGTACGACACCTCTGAGTTCAACACACATTCAGCTCGATGACGTCCTGCAAACTCCGATCCAGTAGAGCTTCACGAGAGAGTTCCGTCAGCACGACGGCGTGATGACGGTGATGATGTTGCTACCGACGCAGGGCTTTGCCTAAGCACCGCGACGATATGACCGAGGTGGAATATGGTGGAGGGGGGCAACGCACACGGCTGGAATAGATCAATAGATCAACTTGTGTGTCTAGAGGTTCCCCCTACCCCCGTATATAAAGGAGCAAGGGGGGAGGCGGCCGGCCAGGAGGAGGGCGCACCAAGGGGGGAGTCCTACTCCCATCGGGAGTAGGACTCCTCCTTTTCCTTGTTGGAGTAGGAGAGGGAAGGAAGGGAGAGAGGAGGGGAAGGAAAAGGGGGGGGGGCGCCGCCCCCCCCTCCTTGTCCAATTCGGACTAGAGGGGGAGGGGGGTGCGGCTGCCCTGGCCGCCCCTCCTCTTCTCCCACTAAGGCCCATGAGGCCCAATTAACTCCCCGGGGGGTTCCGATAAACCCCCGGTACTCCGGTTTTTCTCCGAAACCACTCGGAACACTTCCGGTGTCCGAATATAGTTGTCCAATATATCGATCTTTACGTCTCGACCATTTCGAGACTCCTCGTCATGTCCGTGATCATATCCGGGACTCTGAACTACCTTCGGTACATCAAAACACAAAAACTCATAGTACTGATCGTCAGCAAACTTTAAGCGTGCGGACCCTACGGGTTTGAGAACTATGTAGACATGACCGAGACATGTCTCCGGTCAACAACCAATAGCGGAACCTGGATGCTCATATTGGCTCCTACATATTCTACGAAGATCTTTATCGGTCAAACCGCATAACAACATACGTTGTTCCCTTTGTCATCGGTATGTTACTTGCCCGAGATTCGATCGTCGGTATCTCAATACCTAGTTCAATCTCGTTACCGGCAAGTCTCTTCACTCGTTCCTTAATGCATCATCCCGTAACTAACTCATTAGTCACATTGCTTGCAAGGCTTATAGTGATGTGCATTACCGAGAGGGCCCAGAGATACCTCTCTGACAATTGGAGTGACAAATCCTAATCTCAAAGTACGCCAACTCAACAAGTACCTTCGGAGACACCTGTAGAGCACCTTTATAATCACCCAGTTACGTTGTGACGTTTGGTAGCACACAAAGTGTTCCTCTGGTAAAAGGGATTTGCATAATCTCATAGTCATAGGAACATGTATAAGTCATGAAGAAAGCAATAGCAACATACTAAACGATCAAGTACTAAGCTAACAGAATGGGTCAAGTCAATCACATCATTCTCCTAATGATGTGATCCCGTTAATCAAATGAAAACTCATGTCCATGGCTAGAAACTCAACCTTCTTCGATTAACGAGCTAGTCAAGTAGAGGCATACTAGTGACACTATGTTTGTCTATGTATTCACACATGTATTATGTTTCCGGTTAATACAATTCTAGCATGAATAATAAACATTTATCATGATATGAGGAAATAAATAATAACTTTATTATTGCCTCTAGGGCATATTTCCTTCAGTATCGTGCAAGAAAACGGAGTCCGAAGGGCACACGAGGTGCCCACGAGGCAGGGGGGCGCGCCCAGGGGGGTAGGGCGCACCCTCCACCCTCGTGGATGCCTCGTGTCCCTTTCGGACTACTTCTTATTTTCCTATTTTCTTATATATTCCAAAATGGAGAAAAATTGCTATTAGAACTGTTTTGGAGTCGGCTTACTTACCGTACCACATACCTATTCCTTTTCAGAGTCTGAAACGTTCTGGAAAGTGTCCCTTATGTACTCTTCCGGGGTTATGGTGTCAATAACATTGGTTTCAACATTTATGGGATTACCTGAGATATAATGTTTGATTCTTTGACCGTTCACCACCTTTGGATTTGTGCCTTCGAAGTTGTTGATTTTTATGGCACCGGAATGATAGACCTTCTTGATAACGTAAGGACCTTCCCATTTAGAGATGAGTTTTCTTGCAAAAAATCTTAAATGAGAGTTGTATAACAAAACATAATCACCTACATTAAACTCATGCTTTTGTATCCTTTTGTCATGCCATCTTTTAACTTTTTCTTTAAACCGTTTGGCATTCTCATAGGCCTGGGTTCTCCACTCATCAAGTGAGCTAATGTCAAATAGTCTCTTCTCGCCGGAAAGTTTGAAATCATAATTGAGCTCTTTAATGGCCCAATATGCCTTATGTTCTAGTTCGAGAGGTAAGTGACATGCTTTTCCATAACCCATTTTATACGGAGACATACCCATAGGATTTTTATATGCAGTTCTATAGGCCCATAATGCATCATCAAGTTTCTTGGACCAATTCTTTCTAGATCTATTAACAGTCTTTTGCAAAATTAATTTAATCTCTCTATTACTCAGTTCTACTTGACCACTAGACTGTGGGTGGTATGGAGATGCAATTCTATGATTAACATCATACTAAGCAAGCATTTTACGAAAAGCACCATGGATAAAATGTGAACCACCATCAGTCATTAAGTATCTACGGACTCCAAACCTCGGAAAAATAACTTCTTTAAGCATCTTAATAGAGGTGTTATGATCAGCACTACTAGTTGGAATAGCTTCTACACACTTTGTAACGTAATCAACAGCAACTAAAATATGTGTATACCCATTAGAGGAAGGAAATGGTCCCATATAATCAAAGACCCAAACATCAAATGGTTCAATAACAAGTGAATAATTCATAGACATCTCTTGACGTCTACTAATATTATCAATTCTTTGACATTCATCACAAGACAAGACAAACTTACGGGCATCTTTAAAAAGAGTAGGCCAATAAAAACCGGATTGCAATACCTTATGTGCAGTTCTATCTCCAGCGTGGTGTCCTCCATAAGCCTCGGAGTGACACTTGCATAGGATCTGTTCCTATTCATGCACAGGTACACAACGTCTAATAACACCATATACTCCTTTATAAAGGTGTGGGTCATCCCAGAAGTAATATCTTAAATCATAGAAAAACTTTTTCTTTTGCTGGTATGTGAAACTAGGTGGTATAAATTTAGCAACAATGTAATTAGCATAATCAGCATACCATGGAGCGGTACGCGAAGCATTTATGACAGCTAATTGTTCATCAGGAAAACTATCATCAATAGGGAGTGGGTCATCAAGAACATTCTCTAACCTAGATAAGTTGTCTGCAACGGGGTTCTCAGCTCCCTTTCTATCAATAATATGCAAATCAAATTCTTGTAGCAAGAGAACCCATCTAACAAGTCTAGGTTTAGCATCTTTGTTTTCCATAAGATATTTAATACAAGCATGATCAGTGTGAACAGTTACTTTAGAATCAACAATATAAGGTATGAAATTATCACAAGCAATACAATTGCTAAAAATTCTTTTTCATTAGTAGCATAATTTCTCTGGGCACTGTCTAGAGTTTTACTAGCATATTGAATAACATTTAATTTCTTATCAACTCTTTTTCCTAGAACAGCACCTACAACATAATCACTACATCACACATAATTTTAAAGGGTAAATTCCAATCAGGTGGCTGAACAATAGGTGCAGAAATCAAGGCTTTCTTAAGTATTTCAAATGCTTCTACACAATCATCATCAAAGACAAAAGGAACATCTTTTTGTAAGAGATTAGTCAGAGGCCTAGAAATTTTTGGGAAGTCTTTAATGAACCTCCTATAAAAGCCGGCATGACCAAGGAAACTTCTTATACCTTTAATGTCCTTAGGACACGGCATCTTTTCAATAGCGTCAACTTTAGCTTTATCAATTTCAATACCTCTTTCAGAAATTTTATGCCCCAAGACAATACCTTCATTAACCATAAAGTGGCACTTCTCCCAATTCAAGACAAGATTAGTTTCTTCACATCTCTGCAAAACTCGATCAAGGTTGCTTAAGCAATCATCAAAAGAAGTTCCATATACGGAGAAATCATCCATGAAAACCTCAACAATCTTTTCAAAAAAGTCAGAATATAGCAGTCATACATCTTTGAAAGGTAGCAGGTGCATTACATAAACCAAAAGGCATACGTCTATAAGCAAAGGTACCGAAAGGGCAAGTAAAAGTGGTCTTTTCCTGATCCTCTTTTGACACAGGTATTTGTGAGAAACCAGAATAACCGTCTAGAAAGCAAAAATGTGTATGTTTGGATAATCTTTCTAGCATTCGATCAATAAAAGGTAAAGGGTAATGATCCTTTCTAGTAGCTTTATTTAATTTGCGGAAGTCAATTACCATTCTATAACCTGTAACAATTCTTTGTGGGATCAATTCATCCTTATCGTTAGGAACAACAGTAATACCTCCCTTCTTAGGGACACAATGGACAGGACTTACCCACTGACTATCAGGAACGGGATAAATTATACCTGCCTCCAGAAGCTTTAGTATTTCATTTCTTACCACTTCTTTCATCTTAGGATTTAACCGTCGTTGGTGATCAACAACCGGTTTAGCGTCTTTCTCCAAAAAAATTTTGTGCTGGCATAGAGTGGGACTAATGCCCTTAAGATCATCAAGAGTATATCCAATAGCAGCACGGTGCTTCTTCAGAGTTTTCAATATTTTCTCTTCTCCCTGCTCTGAAAGGTTAGCACTAATAATAACAGGATATATCTTCTTTTCATCAAGATACGCATATTTAAGAGTATCAGGTAATGGTTTAAGCTCAAACACGGGATCACCCTTGGGTGGAGGAGGATCCCCTAAAATTTCAACAGGCAAGTTGTGTTTCAAAATAGGTCCCTGTTTAAAGAATACTTCATCGATTTCCCTTCTTTCATTCATAAACATATCATTTTCATGGTCTAGCAAATATTGTTCTAAAGGATCATTAGGAGGCACGGCAGTAGAAGCAAGACCAATAATTTCATCTTTACTAGGCAATTCTTTATCATGGGGTTGTCTACGAAATTTAGCAAAATTAAAATCATGAGACATATCCCCTAAACCAACAGTAACAATATCCTTTTCGCAGTCTATCTTAGCATTAACAGTATTCAAGAACGGTCTACCAAATATAATGGGGCAAAAGTCATCTTGTGGGGAACCAAGAACAAGAAAATCAGTAGGATATTTAACTTTCCCACACAAGACTTCAACATCTCTAACAATCCCAATTGGTGAAATAGTATCTCTATCGGCAAGCTTAATTGTAACATCAATATCTTCTATCTCAGCTGGTGCAATATCATGCATAATTTCTTCGTATAAGGAATGAGGTATTGCACTCACACTAGCACCCATATCACATAAGCCATGATAGCAATGATCTCCTATTTTAACAGAAGCAACAGGCATGCCTACAACAGGTCTATGTGTATTTTTAGTATCGGGTCTAGCAATTCTAGCAGCTTCATCACAGAAGTAAATAACATGCCCATCAATATTATCGACCAAGAGATCTTTAACCATAGCAATACTAGGTTCAACTTTAATTTGCTCAGGGGGTGTAGGTGTTCTACCATTACTCTTACGAACCACAGTTGAAGCTTAGCATGATCCTTTATTCTAACAGGGAAAGGTGGTTCCTCAATATAAGCGGTAGGAACAATAGGATCAACATTATAAGTGATAGTCTTTTCTTCAACTTTAATAGGTTCAACTACTTTTACTTCAATGGGAGGATGATATTTAAACCACTTCTCCTTAGGGAGATCAACATGAGTAGCAAATGATTCACAAAAAGAAGCTACTATCTCAGAGTCAAGTCCATATTTAGTGCTAAATTCACGAAAAGCATCGGCGTCCATAAAAGATTTAACACAATCAAACTTAGGTGTTATACCTGACTCCTTACCTTCGTCGAGTTCCCAATCTTCAGAGTTGCATTTAATTCTTTCCAACAAATCCCATTTGAATTCAATAGTCTTCATCATAAAAGAACCAGTACAAGAAGTATCGAGCATGGAGCGATTATTGAGAGAAAGTCGAGCATAAAATTTTTGAATAATAATTTCTCTTGAGAGCTCATGATTGGGGCATGAATATAACATTGATTTAATCCTCCACCAAGCTTGAGCGATACTTTCTCCTTCACGAGGCCAAAAATTATATATATAATTACGATCACGATGAACCAGATGCATAGGATAAAACTTCTGATGAAATTCCAATTTCAGTCGGTTATAGTTCCATGATCCAATATCATCACATAGCCTAAACCATGTCAATGCCTTTCCCTTCAAAGATAAAGGGAAGACCTTATTCTTGATAACATCCTCGGGCATACCTGGAAGCTTAAATAATCCACAAACTTCATCCACATAGATTAGGTGCATATCGGGATGTAATTTTCCATCTCCCGTAAAAGGATTAGCTAGCAGTCTCTCTATCATACCCGAAGGAATTTCAAAGTAAACATTTTCAATAGGTTTAGTAGGTTGAGGAGCAACTCTTTTCTCTATTGGTCGGGGTTAAGATACCCCGAACAAGCCCCTCGAAGGATTATTTTCTATAGTAACAAGTGACAGTAAATTTCAGCACACTATATAATTTTTTCCTTACCAAATTCCACCTACCAAAGGCACTTCATTCCCCGGCAACGGCGCCAGAAAGGAGTCTTGATTACCCACAAGTATAGGGGATCTATCGTAGTCCTTTCGATAAGTAAGAGTGTCGAACCCAACGAGGAGCAGAAGGAAATGACAAGCAGTTTTCAGTAAGGTATTCTCTGCAAGCACTGAAATTATCGGTAACGGATAGTTTTATGATAAGGTAATTCGGAACGGGTAACAAGTAGCAAAAGTAAACAAGGTGCAGCAAGGTGGCCTAATCCTTTTTGTAGCAAAGGACAAGCCTGGACAAACTCTTATATAAAGGAAAGCGCTCCCGAGGACACATGGGAATTATCGTCAAGCTAGTTTTCATCATGCTCATATGATTCGCGTTCGTTACTTTGATAATTTGATATGTGGGTGGACCGGTGCTTGGGTACTGTCCTTCCTAGGACAAGCATCCCACTTATGATTAACTCCCCTCGCAAGCATCCGCAACTACGGAAGAAGAATTAAGGTAAACCTAACCATAACATGAAACATATGGATCCAAATCAGCCCCTTACGAAGCAATGCATAAACTAGGGTTTAAGCTTCTGTCACTCTAGCAACCCATCATCTACTTGCTACTTCCCAATGCCTTCCCCTAGGCCCAAACAATGGTGAAGTGTCATGTAGTCGACGTTCACATAACACCACTAGAGAAAAGACAACATACATCTCATCAAAATATCGAACGAATACCAAATTCACATGACTACTTATAACAAGACTTCTCCCATGTCCTCAGGAACAAACGTAACTACTCACAAATCATATTCATGTTCATAATCAGAGGGGTATTAATGTGCATAAAGGATCTGAACATATAATCTCCACCGAATAAACCAACTAGCATCAACTACAAGGAGTAATCAACACTACTAGCAACCCACAGGTACCAATCTAAGGTTTTGAGACAAAGATTGGATACAAGAGAGGAACTAGGGTTTGAGAGGAGATGGTGCTGGTGAAGATGTTGATGGAGATTGACCCCCTCCCGATGAGAGGATCGATGGTGATGACGATGGTGACAATTTCCCCCTCCCGGAGGGATGTTTCCCCGGCAGAACAGCTCCGCCGGAGCCCTAGATTGGTTCCACCAAGGTTCCGCCTCAAGACGGCGGCGCTTCATCCCGAAAGCTTCCTTCTTATTTTTTTCCAGGGCAAAAGACACCTTATATCAGAAGATGGGCATCGGGGGGGCTTCCAGGTGGCCCACGAGGCAGGGGGCGCGCCCAGGGGGTAGGGCGCGCCCTCCACCCTCGTGGACAGTGGGTGGCCCCCCTCTGGTGCTTTCTTCGCCCAATATTTTTAATATATTCCAAAATTGACTTTCATGGAGTTTCAGGACTTTTGGAGTTGTGCATAATAGGTCTCTAATATTTGCTCCTTTTCCAGCCTAGAATTCCAGCTGCCGGCATTCTCCCTCTTCATGTAAACCTTGTAAAATAAGAGAGAAAAGGCATAAGTATTGTGACATGATGTGAAGTAATAGCTCAAAATGCAATAAATATCGATACAAAAGCATGATGCAAAATGGACGTATCTGCGTGCGTGCAGGTGTGTGAATTGACGGAGGCGTGCTCGCTGCGCAGTGTCATCGGAAGGCGTGCGAGTAGCTGTGTGAAACTTTGGTAGGCATGCCAGCAGTCCGGTGTGCAGGCTCACCAGGAGGCGAGCCATCGGTTTGACCGCCGCCCGCCTCTCTCCCACAACTCCCACTACTCCATATTAATGGTCCGCCCTAGCGGCCGCACCCCCCATCCTCGCTACGCACACACAATCCTCTCTCTCCGCTTGCATCCTCGACGCCGCTCTCAGTCCTCAAAGTTGTTAGTGTATGAGGATGCCGCCGAAGCGCCCCACTGGAGGGAGTTGCGATGCCGGGGCTGCTAAAGCACCGGAGCACGGCATGGAGATGGAGACAGAGGTCGCCATCACCGCCGGCGAGTTATCGCTGCACCCTGACATCGTCGACGGCGTCGAGCTTCCACAGCCGGAGGCGGAGTTCCACACCGACTCCGACGACCACTCCGGCGACGACTCCGACGACCACTCCGGCGACGACTCCGACGACCACTCCGGCGACGACTCCGACGACGACGGACAGCTGGTTAGTCATCTATACCCATTTATGTGTCAAATAGACCATAGGGTTTCTCTGGTTACTCGTGCCTCCCCCTTTTTGGAATATAAATCCTATGGTTATGTTCTCCCAATCCATGAAATCTGAGTAAGTTTCGTTAGATCCGTGTAGTGTATTGATTGTTTGAATGGTACAGGTGATAAGTGATTAGTTGTTTCATTTGTGCAAATGATTTCTGCTAGTAATCCGACTAGGATTAGTGTTCGTGCTAATAATTCCTAGCCAGGGCTTGACAATTGATTTTGAATGACCAACATATGTTTGTGCCATTATTTTCTTCAAGATTGGTCTATACATAGACGAGTGTGCTTAAAAATCGAACCATAATCTCTGGATATGTATAAATAAATAGCCATAAATTCCTAATCCTACTTCACGGCATGTAATCATTGATTTGATGCCAAGTTTGTTTTACTATTTGTATAGGTGCTGTCTGATGATGTGGACAGCGAGGATGAAGATGGCCAGAGGAGGTACAAGAGGCAAATCCTGAGGGAGCTTTATGCGGGAATGCATAACACACGTATTAGGACCTAGAACGGCGGCTATGGATGCCCATTTTGCAACCAGAAGCTTCATGACGTGTATCTAAGTGTTCTGGCGCATGCAAGAGGACGGTCCGTTGGCTCCTTCAAGCAGAAGTATTCTCGCAGGGTGGCGCATGGCGCGTACACCGAGTACCTGGAGAAGCTTCAGGATCGTGCCGGCCGCATGTGAGATGAGATGTGGGATGGATCGAACTATGTATGCTTGAGTGTGCTTAATGACGGTTGAACTATGTACTTATGGTTGAACTATGCTTATGTACGTGTACGCTTATTATCTATGTCTGAGTATGTTAAATATTTCGCCAAATTTTTGTAAAAATTACAACGGGGGACCAATAAACCAGGACAGAGGTAGTACGTCAATCACACACGGATCCCAAAATTTGAACCGTGTGCAATGACTTTCATTTTGCCTGCTGCGTCAATCACACACGGTTCGCTCTAGCAAACCGTCGCCCCCAAAATTCTTTGTGGGACAGAAAACCCTCACCACCCAACTCAAAAAAGAAAAAAGGAAACCCTCACCATCCCCACGTCACAAAAACCCTCACCCCGCCTGTCGTGGAATTGTCACGGCAAATGTCCTAGTGTGAGGACTTAGTCGGGAGGCAACGCATCTATGCGGTAGCTTGAAGGGGTTGGTCGGAATCGAGAGACGCGAGGCGGATCAACACACAAGAGAAGGATTTAGACAGCTTTGGGCCCCGGGAAACATCATCTGGTAACAACCCTACATGCTGTTTGTGGCTAGGTCTCATTATCATCATGAGGGAGTCGCCATAAACCGGCTCTCCTAGTTATGTCTAGCCCTAAGATTCTTCCTCCCCCTCTTGGGGTGCCCTGCTCCTCCTTATATAAGTTGAAGGGGCGGGTTACCTATAGAGTCCAACTCGTATTAAGACTTAAACTATTCTGACTTCTCTTCATGAGCTTCTTAATGTCTCGGGCTTCATAACGTCTCCGGCTTACTAACCCCAGGTGACTCTGTCTGCCGGGTTATGACTGTCAACTGGGTTATGACTGTCTGCCGGGTTATGACTGTCTGCCGGTTTATGATGGTCTGCCGGGTTATGACTTAACACCTGCCGGGTTATCATCTGACTTAACACCTGCCGGGTTATCATCTAACTTAACACCTGTCGGGTTATCATCTGACTTAACACCTGCCGGGTTATCATCTAACTTAACACCTGCCGGTTTACCAAGTCCCAGCCGGGTTATAACTCCGGCCGGGTCATACCGCGGGGTATATCCCCGACATTAGCCCCCAGTTTAATTTGGATTATCCATGTTAAACTGATCCTGAGCATCCTTAAATCCTTGTCATTTCCTTCTAGAAAATTCGGGTCAATAGGCCAGCTTCATAATCAATTTGCTGACATTGGTTTGTCACAGAAAAATATTATGAAGAATAATTCATTTGACTCAGCTCCCAATGCTTAACAGAAATATTGGTCCTTGAAATACTCATCTGATCTTCAGCCGGTTTAAGGATGTAGAACTTGCCGGTTTATCATTGCCAAAATTGTCGGTTTATAAATATTGATGGCACCGGGTCATAATTGTAGTTAACATCAAGCTTGAAAATATACCTCTTATATGCCTATCACTTGTAGCCCCCAAGTCTTAAGAAGGTAGCGTAGCAACAGCTTAAGACTTGCTACAATATAAATGTCACAACCTTGAAGAAATCCGATTTGTTCATCTTAGTCACTAGTCATAAACTGAGTATTCCATATATGTAGCCCCCAAGTGCCGGGTTGTCATGCTTGAAGCAACCTGGGACTTGAATTTGCCTTATGCTCATAAAAACTTTAACTAGTGTAGCCCCCAAGGGCCGGGTCATTATGCAATAATGAGCAGGGACTTTATAAATATGACCATGTAGATTTGAACAGCAACGTGTAGCCCCCAAGGGCCGGCTTAGTAAGATAATATTGAGCTGGGACTTTATATATACTTCTTTGAAAAGAACATCTTATGATGTAACCCCCATCATGAGGCTTGAACCCACGTCCACAAGGTTAAGAGTTTCGTGCTTTACCAACCGAGCAATGTACCCTTCAATAAAATGGATTTAACTTGTGTACCTTGAATTGTTGATAGGAGCAATTGGTAGCCCCCAACGGCCGGCTCATTATGATGTGATGAGTCGGGTCTTCAATAAGGCTAGTAAAAATGACTTTGCATTAGCCCCCAAGTGTCATGGTGCATGCTTGCAGCAACATGAGACTTGCATTTTTGATGTAATCTCAACTTGAATAATGTAGCCCCCAAGGGCCAGGTCGTAAGCCTGCAGCGACTCGGGACTATTCCTTCCATTGTAGAATAAATCATATCCATCGATAAAATAATATCTATTGCGCTAAAGCGACTTTGAAAACCTCAATCATAATACTGGTTATTGATAACCATAATAAAAATCCAGTCGTGTTGGCTATTAAAGATTTGAATAATATACCCAATGATTTTATAAGCACGTGATTCCAATGGCGCAATCCAAATATATACCGGCGACTTATAGTCGAAAGCCAGGCCGGGTTAATAAACACCGGATGTTAACTTATCTCATACTGGCGACTTATAGTCAAAAACCAGGCCGGGTTAATAAACATGGGATAAATTATACTCATAAAGCATTATAAACCTAAAAAGGCAAGAAGGATTTAAATAGTCATAATTGTGGTATTGCACCGATCAAGAGGGTTTAAGCTTTGGTTCGAATACGACCAAAGCCCCCAAGTGATTTCCCTGGTGGCCTTATGCCTATCAAGAGGTGTAGCTATGGTTCGAATACGACCAAGTCCCCAAGTGATTTCCCTGGTGATTTCCCTGGTGGCTTTATGCCTATCAAGAGGTGTAGCTATGGTTCGAATACGACCAAGCCCCCAAGTGATTTCCCTGCTGGCCTTATGCCTATCAAGAGGTGTAGCTATGGTTCAAATACGACCAAGCCCCCAAGTGATATTGTGAGTTGTGCTCAAGGGGCACCTATGTTTGAGTTGTGCTTTTGCAACAGACTCTCTTTGGTCCCTTTAATTTTTCCTGAGAACTCGAACTTGCGAGGGATTATTTTTTTTGAACCAGAAATTCTTAAACCGGATACTGAGAGCTTCAAAGCTTTGTGGGAAACAGCCTTCCTTGAGCCGGATTTTAAACCAGAATCCTTCTTTTTAAGCCGGAAATTTTCTGACGGCCTTTAAATATGCACCAATATGGCGGTTTAGGGTCCTGCATTAGATAACTTTGCAAGCCGGAGTAATTGCTCTTTTAAAGAAAGCAATACATAATAAAAATATACTGGATGGATTTCACCTGATATGTCCGGCCAGAAATTATCCACCGCGGAGTTGATCATCACCACGGTGAAGCTGAAATAAATCACGGCCGAATTGACCGTAGGAGCAGACAGATGATCCGGTCATGGCGTTGTAAGCCAGTGCGAATGAGCAAGTTGCCCTCCGTGTTGTAAGCCGGCGTGAATGCGTGAACCGGTAGCGCGGGTGGACGGGCGAGTCGTCCGTGGACTGGAGGCCGCGGCGTATCGACGTAGTCCATACCGCAGGGATGGCGGCCTATGCGCCTGTTTGTCGGGCAGCATGACACGCGCAGACGCCGATGCAGAGAAGCTGGCGCGCACTCCGCCCGCGGCATGGCATCACTGTCATAGTGAACACTTATCCTGCATATGTAAAATATACATGCCAAAGTAATTTGTTCTCGGGCAAATTACCATATGCTGAGGAAATAAACAAAGTGAATAGCACCTGATGATTTTGGTTGGCTGCTGGTAGTACCGTGTTCTTTTGTCTTCACGTACCAATTGGTGGATTGATGCCATGTACTAAGAGCAGCAGCATAGCTTTGTAATAGCTCCTCGATATCTGAAGCGAGTAACCAGAGGTACTCTGTAGCACTTTTTTTTCAATCCGCCCTTGACTTTTCTCCCAACCGCACCTCACCTTATCTTTTCCTTCTTGCAAGAGCCGATTCAACAACGAGGGATTCCGGCGGCTTGAATGTGCCCCAACGATGGGCGGTTTTGACGCAGCAGGCAGGCCCACGGAGACAATTTGGGAGTGGAGGTGAGGCCGCTTGGCCGGGCATCGGGTCGACGTGCAGCAGCGGAGGTAAACCTACTGCTTAGAGCGGCGCGGTCGTGGGGGCGACTCAACCCGGCGGCAGCTCGAATCTTGGAGGCCCGCAAATGGCTCACCGACGGCAGCAGAGGCGGGGGTCCGAGGCAGAGGAGGCATCTTGGCATTCCTGTGCTAAGCCGTGGGGGCCCGCGGTGGGTTACAGAGGATGCGACTCATGGTGGAACGGCTCAGCGCTCACTCCGGTGGTGAGGCGGATTGAGGGAGTCCTGGATTAGGGGGTATCCGGACAGCCGGACTATATACTTTGGTTGGACTGTTGGACTATGAAGATACAAGATTGAAGACTTCGTCCCATGTCCGGATGGGACTCTCCTTTGCATGGAAGGCAAGCTTGGATATTCGGATATGTAGATTTCCTTCTCTGTAACCGACTCTGTGAAACCCTAGCCCCCTCCGGTGTCTATATAAACCGGAGGGTTTAGTCCGTAGGACAACAACAATCATAATCATAGGCTAGCTTCTAGGGTTTAGCCTCTACGATCTCGTGGTAGATCAACTCTTGTAATACTCATATCATCAAGATCAATCAAGCAGGAAGTAGGGTATTACCTCCATCGTGAGGGCCCGAACCTGGGTAAAACATCGTGTCCCCTGCCTCTTGTTACCATTAGCCTTAGAAGCATAGTTCGGGACCCCTACCCGAGATCCGCCGGTTTTGACACCGACATTGGTGCTTTCATTGAGAGTTCCACTGTGTCGTCGCGATAAGGCTTGATGGCTCCTTCAATCATCTTCAACGACGCAGTCCAGGGGGAGGTTTTCCTTCCCGGATAGATCTTCGTATTCGGCGGCTTCGTACTGCGGGCCAACTCGCTTGGCCACCTGGAGCAGATCGATAGCTACGCCCCTGGCCATCAGGTCAGGTTTGGAAGCTTGAATTATACTGCTGATATCTGCGGAGACTTGATCTTCGACGGATTTGAGCCCATGTCGGGTACGCCGAACAGTCACGACGAGCATGACCTAGATCTGCCATCAGACAGTGTTCGGGAGATCGTACCTGCGGCGGCCCCGGGAATCAATTCGGAGCAGATCACATCCTTCGAGGATGGGTGGATAGACCCCACCATGGAGGCTGAACACTCATCGGCGTTGGAGCCAAACACTGAAGCCACCTCCTGTGAGGATGGTATCCTCGGACCCTTGGACTCGTCTCCGGTTACAGGATCCGAACCGCGTGCGTCCGTGCCTATCGAAGCTGATTGGGCACCGGTCATGGAGTTCACCGCCGCGGATATTTTTCAGCACTCGCCCTTGGGTGACGTGCTAAACTCATTAAGGTCTCTTTCCTTGTCAAGAGATTCTTGGCCGAACTATGTCCGGCTCGAGTGGGGAGCGGACGACGAAGAAATTCGTCCCCCACCCACCACCCACTTCATAGCCACTGTCGATGACTTAACCGACGTGCTTGACTTCGACTCTGAAGACATCGACGGTATGGACGACGATGCTGGAGAAGAACAGGAACCACCGCCTTTAGGGCGCTGGACAGCCACATCATCATATGATATTTATATGGTGGACACCCCTAAAGAAAACAGTGGCGATGAGGCAACGAAAGATAACTCCTTGGAGAAGCAATCTAGACATCGGCGTCATCGGCGCCGCTCCAAGCCCCGCCATAACAAAAACAGTGATACCGACACAAGAGATAACAATCCGGATGGTGCCGAAGACAATCTTGCCCAGCCAGCCTTCGAGCAGGCCGAGCAAGAGGATGGGCAAGCTAGCCCTAAAGAACAGGCAACTGATGGAGAATCAGAGGATGACAATTACATGCCTCTCTCCGAAGACGAAGTGAGCCTTGGCAATGAAGAATTCATCGTCCCTGTGGATCCCGTCGAGCAGGAGCGCTTCAAACGCCGGCTTATAGCCACTACAAAAAGGCTGAAGAAAAAGCAGCAACGGCTTCAAGCTGATCAAGATCTGCTAACTGACAGATGGACCGAGGTCCTGGCTGCCGAGGAATACGGACTCGAGCGCCCTAGCAAAAGCTACCCAAAGTGCATGATGCTACCTCAACTCGAGGAGGAGGCCTTAAAGCCCACGCTACCAGCGCATGATGCGGCTGACCGGCCACCCCGTGGCCGCGACAAAATGGCGTACCAGCCCGAAGTCCAGACCGCACCCCATGGCAAATAAAACAATAACACTAAAGCCCCGGGCTACTCGAAGGACCTGCGAGATGTATTGGAAAACAAAGCAGGACAGTCAAGATCGATCTACGGATCACGGGGGCACGCCACAAGACGTGACGATGACCGTCACGCCGGATACGATAAACCAAAGTCCGGCCGGGCCGAATACAACATACCGGGTTCATTTGAACTACGTCGGGATGTAGCCCGGCATAGAGGCGCCGCACACCCCCAATGCTTCACTGATGAAGTAATGGATCATGAATTCCCAGAAGGGTTTAAACCCGTGAACATTGAATCATATGATGGTACTACAGACCCCGCGGTATGGATAGAAGATTTCTTCCTCCACATTCACATGGCCCGCGGAGATGATCTACACGCCATCAAGTACCTTCCACTAAAACTCAAAGGACCGGCTCGGCATTGGCTGAATAACCTGCCAGCAAGTTCCATCGGCAGTTGGGAGGATCTGGAAGACGCGTTCCTCGATAACTTCCAGGGCACTTACGTGCGACCACCGGATGCTGATGACTTAAGTCACATAACCCAACAGCCCGAAGAGTCAGCCAGGAAATTCTGGACTCGGTTCCTAACTAAAAAGAAGCAAATTGTTGACTGTCCGGATGTCGAAGCCTTGGCGGCCTTCAAACACAACATCCGCGATGAATGGCTCGCTCGACATCTAGGCCAAGAGAAGCCAAAGTCCATGGCAGCCCTCACGACACTCATGACCCGCTTCTGCGCGGGCGAGGACAGCTGGCTGGCTCGCAGCAACATCACACCTAAAAACTCAGGCGATTCAGATGCCAGAGATAGCAACGGCAAGCCGCGACGAAATAGAAACAAGCATCGCAATAATGGCGACAATGCCGAAGTCACGGTAGTCAATGCCGGATTCAGAGGCTTTAAATCCAGACAGCGGAAAAAGCCATTCAAAAGAAACTGTCCGGGCTTGTCCAGTTTGGACCGCATACTCGATCGCTCATGTCAAATTCATGGCACCCCCGATAAGCCAGCCAACCACACCAACAGGGAATGTTGGGTGTTTAAACAGGCCGGCAAGTTGAATGCCGAGAACAAGGAAAAGGGGCTGCATAGCGATGACGACGAGGAGCCCCGGCCACCGAACACAGGAGGACAGAAGAAATTCCCTCCTCAGGTGAAAACAGTAAATATGATATACGCAACCCATATTCCCAAGCGGGAACAGAAGCGTGCACTAAGGGACGTCTACGCGATGGAGCCAGTCGCCCCAAAATTTAACCCATGGTCCTCCTGTCCGATCACTTTCGATCGCAGGGACCATCCTACCAGTATCCGTCATGGCGGTTCGGCCACATTTGTCCTTGACCCCATCATCGACGGATTCCATCTCACATGAGTCCTTATGGACGGTGGCAACAGCCTGAACCTGCTCTATCAGGATACAGTGCGCAAAATGGGCATCGACCCCTCAAGGATCAAGCCCATAAAAACCACCTTCAAGGGTGTCATACCCGGTGTGGAGGCCCGTTGTATGGGCTGAATCACACTGGAAGTGGTCTTTGGATCTCCGTACAATTTCTGAAGCGAGGAGTTAATCTTCGACATCGTCCCCTTCCGCAGTGGCTATCATGCGCTGCTCGGACGAACCGCATTCGCCAAATTCAATACGGTATCGCATTATGCATACCTCAAGCTCAAAATGCCGGGACCTCGCAGGGTTATTACAGTTAATGGAAACACAGAGCGCTCGCTTCGCACGGAGGAGCACACTGCGGCCCTCGCGGCGGAAGTACAAAACAACCTTCTTAGGAAAACAACCGATTCGGCGATAAAGAGCCCAGATACCATCAAGCGAGTCCGGAGTACATCCCAACAGGACCGTCCGGCATGCCCAGAGCTCGACTAGCAATTCGGCCTCCACCCCAGTCCCAGTCAAGCAGCGACATTCGTGTCGCGCATACACAATTATGCACTTAAAATACCATGGGCATAGGCGGAGGCACGACTACGACGCGGTCCACAATGCGGTTCGACCGCCCCAGGATCCGCGCATCTTTTGCACCTTCTTTCTTTCAGGTCCTCATCTTCAGGAGGCTCCTCCGATAGACAGACTATCGGACACATAGCGGGACGGACACACCAGGAGGACAAGAAGCTTTGGCGTACAAGGGAATCCTCAGGTGGTCTCTGATAACGATCATTATACCTGTTTTACATACCCGCATATAACCCGCTCCTGGTCAGGATGTGTCAATCAGTCCTATTTTGCTTATTGCACTACTTGTATATGTACGCTTTGACGTATCATTTGAATAACAAGGGAAAATAGTATACAACTTCAGCTTGCTATTGCGTTTATTTACCCCTTTCCTTTACTGCTTATTTATTATACCCGTGCATTTTGGCACGACCAGTTTGCCAGGGGCTTCAGTACCCCATAACCTAGCAAGAAAAGTCCGAACACTTTCGACAGTGTGGCACCCCGAACTTATAGCACTATATGCATCAGCTCTGAATCATGTCTTGGGTCAATAGTTGGGTTTGCCCGGCTCCTATATTTTGGTACCTTGCGTTCTGCTATATCGGCTAAGGTAGCGCAGGGAGAACTACTGTGATTGTGTCCCGGTTCTTCTGGACGAGCACCTCATTAGAGAAAGCCAAAAACTGACTGTCATGATAAGGCGAGAGCTGGTCGCTGTTCGAGAGGTTTCAAATCCCTAAAGATTTTTTCCGCTTCAGGCGAGGAATCGGCCTCGTCCGATTTAGGCGTGTATAGCGCCCCGAGTCCGGCCTTCCGGATACTAGGGGCTTCGTCGAAATTTAAAATTGTAGACTTCTATGGCTAAGTGAGAGCGATAAAGCCGTATAGTTCGATTGCCTCGTTCGCGGCGCTAAACACCTCCTTAAAAGGACCAAAAATTTGGATAAAGAGTGTTTATACTTATCCCGAACACCCCAGTACTAGTTACATGGGGGCAGAAACCGACGACTGGCAACTCTCAAGAATTTATAAACGGCCAGACAGAAGGTAATATTTTAAATTAACAAGCGCCATATAGCGCATATGAACTCGTTTTCATAGTAAAGGATGAAGTGAGTACATTCATTCAAATATTACATCCTTGGTACATTCATCCGCCACAAGGCGGGCACCCTTAATGACATTGTCATAGTATTGCTCGGGGTGGCGATGCTCCTTGCCCTTCGGCGGCCCCTCCGTCACCAGCTTCTCGGCGTCCATCTTCCCCCAGTGCACCTTTGCATGGGCCAAAGCCCTGCGTGCACCCTCAATGCAGACGGACCGCTTAACAACTTCAAGCCATGGACAGGCATTCACCATCCGCTTGACAAAGCCGAAGTAGCTACTGGGAAGGGGCTCGCCAGGCCATAGCCGGACTATGAAGTCCTTCATGGCCAGTTCGGCCGCCTTGTGAAGTTTGACCAGTTGCTTAAGCTGGTCGCTCAAGGACATCGGATGTTCGGCCCCAATATATTGGGACCAAAATAGCTTATCCGTCGAGCTCCCGTCCTCAGTCCGGTAGAACTCCATGGCATCAGAGATACTGCGTGGCAGATCTGCGAATGCTCCTGGAGAGCTCCGAATACGGGTAAGTAAAAGGAAAGTCTCCTTCACATGCTTGCTTTGCATAATGAAAGCCTTACCCGCAGCTATCTTCTGGGCCGCCTCAATTTCCTGGAGGGCCTTTTGGGCTTCGGCCTTGGCGTCTAGTGCGCTCTGACGGGCCACCGCAAGCTCCGACTCTTGCGTCTTGTAGTCACGCTCCAAGGACTCAAATTTTTTGAGAAAATCCTGGAGCTCTTGCTGGACCTCATCAACCCGAGCCTCTTGTTTTTCGCGCTCGGTGCGCTCCTTGGCCGCTTTGTTTTCGGCCTCGGACAGCGCCTTCTTAAGGGCCGCCACCTCGGTCGTGGCCCCTAGCAAAATTTATCATGCTTCTATCAGCATACATGATTTTTTCCTTTGTATAACATTAAGACGGGGTATTGCTTACCTTTGTTTTCCTCGAGCTGCCTCTTCACGAGGCCGAGCTCTTCTTCGGCCCGCCCAAGGCTCTGCCTCAGTCCGGAGACCTCCGCAGTGGCGGCGGCGGCGGCCAGCAGCGACGCCTGCTTATTCACATAGACATAATATGATTAGACTCCTGGGAATAATATTTGATCCTCTGTTTGGCTTCTCTTGCCGAACACCAAACAGAGCATCAGGGGCTACTGTCTACACCATGATACTTTCTCGTAATTTAAATTACTTACCTCAAAGCCTGTCAGGAGGCTGGCGCAGGCTTCGGTCAGTCCGCTTTTGGCGGACTGAACCTTCGCAATAACCGTACTCATAAGAGTACGGTGTCCTTCATCAAGGGAAGCGCTCTGAAGCGCTTCCACCAAGTTATCCGATGCCTCTGGATGGACAGAGGTCATCGGCACAGACGGCTCGCCCCCCTTAGCGGGTGGCTGCCTGCCTGAATCTGGAACCACTGGAGGTTCCGGCGCAGTGTCCGGCTGGGGGCCAAACCTGCTGCGCCCCCCCCTTGTCCGAATCCATGGGGATCTTCCCCCCCATGAACCCGGCATCGGAAGTTTCGCCTTGCGGCGCCTCCAGGACCACCTCCTCCTGGCCCGGTATCCTCTGAGATAACACCTCAGTGTCATCCACGGGCCGAGGAGTAGAGGCCGTCGGGAGCGAATAGCTGTTCATCTCCGACGAGCTCAAGGACCCGTCCGAGGAGGGCAAGTCGATGTGGGCTTTGGGCGGACTGCACAAGCAAATCTTGACATAATAGGAAGCCATAAAGCTAAAAACATGCAAGAGGTATTATGACATCCGGATACTTACGACTTCGCTAGGGGCTTGGCCCTGGGTAGCCACTCCTCGTCGCTGTAGGCGGCTGTTGTGGAGTGGTCCGGAGGGAGGGTCCTTCCCTTCTTGGACCCTTCAGCCTCCCCGGAAGGGGCGGCCTTCCTTTTCTTCTCCCCCTCGGTTTGGGGGAGAGGGTTTTCCTCTTCCTCCTCCTCATTGTCGTTGGAGGAGTGCGCCTCGGTGTCTTCGGATGTTGAGTCCGAGACCACCTTGCGCCGGAGACCTTCTCTGGTCCCCGTGGCCTTTTTCTTGGCCTTCTTCCCCGGCGCCTTAGAAGGCGCCGGAACCAGCATCTCCGTCAGGAGATCGGTTGCTGGATCTTCAGGCAACGGAGCCGGACAGTCGATCTGCTCCGCCGTCGCCACGTAATCCTGTTAGATTAGTATGGTGGCTTAAGTTCCTCCCACGAATATACTAAGTAAAGGCACATCTTGTGAAATGTAGAATGCTTACCGCATTGGCCTGGCGCTTGGGGCTGAGTCCGCGGTCCTCGGTGGTGGGAGGAGGAACTCCACTGGCCTTGAACAACACCTTCCAGACGTCTTTGTGCATCGTGTCGAAGAGCTCTTGCAGTGTCTGGTGTTGGGCCGCGTCGAACTCCCACAGGTTGAATGCCCGTCTTTGACACGGGAGAATCCGGCGAAATAGCATGACCTGGACTACGTTGACAAGCTTGATCTTCTTGGTTGTCATATTTTTGACGCAGTTCTGGAGTCCGGTCAGCTCCGCGGACGTGCCCCAGGTTAGGCCCTTCTTCTTCCAGGAGGTGAGCCGCACGGGGATGCCGGATCGGAATTCGGGGGCCGCCACCCAGTTGGCGTCGCGCGCTCGGTGATGTAGAACCACCCCGACTGCCACCCCTTTATGGTCTCCACGTAGGAGCCTTCAAGCCAGGTGACGTTGGGCATCTTGCCCACCATGGCGCCTCCGCACTCTGCTTGCTGGCCGACCACTATCTTCGGCTTCACATTGAAGATCTTTAGCCACAGGCCGAAGTGGGGCTTGATGCGGAGGAAGGCCTCGCACACGATAATGAACGTCGAGATGTTGAGGATAAAATTAGGGGCCAGATCATGAAAATCCAGCCCGTAATAGAACATGAGCCCATAGACAAATGGGTGGAGGGGGAATCCCAGTCCGCGGACGAAATGGGCGAGGAACACGACCCTCTCGTGGGGTCCTGAAGTCGGAATGATCTACCCTGCGTCCGGGAGCCGGTGCGTGATGTCTGCGACCAAGTATCCGGCCGCCCGGAGCTTCGTAATGTCCTCTGTGACGGAGGAGGCCATCCCCTTGCCTCCCGCTCCGGACATGTTTGGCTGTACGGAGAAGGTGAGAACTGGGGCGCTGGAGCTCGAGCGTGCAAGAAAGGATGAGGGAAGGAGGCGTGGGTGAAAGAGGAGAATCCTTATCTCTTTATAAAGGCGGTAGAAACTGTGCGCCTCCCCACTTGCCCGTTATAATCGCTTATTCCCCAAGCGCCACGATTGATGGCGTGGTGGGGTTACCCATACCCGTATTGATGAGAATGCCGCGATAAGGGGGACACGATCTCTGCTTCGACAAGACATGCCAATAAAACCGCCTCGCAATATGTGCGGCTGCTGGTTGAGAAAAAACGGTTCGAATAATAACCACGCCTCGGCGTGATGTCACACTATGAAAAGTTGTCAGCAGATTAGATTTGTGTAATATATTCTCTCTACGGTGTTATGTGGAATTTGTTTTGCAGAGCCGGACACGATTCTCGTGTTCACAATCTTCTATGAAGTATTCGGAGGAGGAACCCGCCTTGCAATGCCGAAGACAATCTGCACGCCGGACTCATCGTCATTGAAGCCTGGTTCAGGGGCTACTGAGGGAGTCCTGGATTAGGGGGTATCCGGACAGCCGGACTATATACTTTGGCCAGACTGTTGGACTATGAAGATACAAGATTGAAGACTTCGTCCCGTGTCCGGATGGGACTCTCCTTTGCGTGGAAGGCAAGCTTGGATATTCGGATATGTAGATTTCCTTCTTTGTAACTGACTCTGTGTAACCCTAGCCCCCTCCGGTGTCTATATAAACCGGAGGGTTTAGTCCATAGGACAACAACAATCATAATCATAGGCTAGCTTCTAGGGTTTAGCCTCTACGATCTTGTGGTAGATCAACTCTTGTAATACTCATATCATCAAGATCAATCAAGCAGGAAGTAGGGTATTACCTCCATCGTGAGGGCCCGAACCTGGGTAAAACATCGTGTCCCCTGCCTCCTGTTACCATTAGCCTTAGACGCACAGTTCGGGACCCCCTACCCGAGATCCGCCGGTTTTGACACCGACACGGATGAAGCCATGGAAGCAGAGGCCGGTGGTTTAGGTGCGTGGCCGGGCAGTTTGGCGGCAAGCGACAGCGGAGGCGAGGCCAGCCCCGGAGGCTTTGGCTTCGGCGACTCAAGTGGAGGCGGCCGGCGGAGAACTGCAACAGGTGGTGAGGCCGTAAAAATAGAAGCAGCAGCGCCGGCTCAAGGTGCGGCAGCGTCGGCCACAGAGGCCACGCCAGCGACTCGGAGTAGTGCAGCAGCGACTTGGAGTTGACTCGGTTTTGAGGCCGCGAGATTGACTCAGAACGGACTGGCGGGGCGGCTATGGCCACAGAAACGAGGCCGTGAAAGCGAGGCGGCTCGTAGTGAGGCGCAGCGCGTCACAGCGCGCCAAAGCGGTGGAGGTGTGACTGATTCGAGGCCGCAACAAAGGCGGCAGGGTGATCTGGAGTCGCGACAGAGGGCCACTACAGCGGCTCGGAACTTGGCCGTTTGACCATACTGGAGTTGATGGAGATACAGAGGCCGCAGCTCGAAGCGTGCCGGTGGGGCGAGTCACGGAAACACGGCGACTCGGAAGTGAAACGAGGCGGCGGCAGTAGAAGTGACTGGCGCAGGCCCGCGTACAGCCGAAGCGGTTCAGAGCGGCGATGGCGACTTGAGGCAACAGCGACTCACCGAGTTAACATGTAACCATGGAGGCAAGCAGAGGCAAGGCGAGCACCGCGAAGGCAACTCAGCACGGGACAGCGGAGGTCGTCAGCCCGAGCGGATTGATCCGGGTGCAGGTCGGCGGGTCAGTGGCTGGCAAGCCTCGGCGCCTCCAGGCTACACAGGCAAGCTGACCGACTCGGTGGGGTGATACGTCTCCGTCGTATCTATAATTTTTGATTGTTCCATGCCAATATTATTCAACTTTCATATACTTTTGGCAACTTTTTATACTATTTTTTGGGACTAACATATTGATCCAGTGCCCAGTGCCAGTTCCTGTTTGTTGCATGTTTTATGTTTCGGAGAAACCCAATATCAAACGGAGTCCAAACGGGTAAAAACGGATGGAGAATTATTTTGGAATATTTGGGATTTTCCGGAGGAATAATCAACGCGAAACGGTGCCCGAGGTGGCCACGAGACAGGGGGCGCGCCCTCCCCCCTGGGCACGCCTGGCACCCTCGTGGGCCACCCGTAAGGCGGTTGACGCTCTTCTTTTGCCGCAAGAAAGCTAATTTTATGAGAAAAATCTGGGCGAAAGATTCACCCCAATCGGAGTTACGGATCTCCGGATATAAAAGAAACGGTGAAGGGGCAGAATCAGGAGAACGCAGAAACAGAGAGAGACAGAAAGATAGATCCAATCTCGGAGGGGCTCTCGCCCCTCCCACGCCATGGGAACCAAGGACCAGAGGGGAAACCCTTCTCCCATCTAGGGAGAAGGTCAAGGAAGAATAAGAAGAAGGGGGGCTCTCTCCCCCTTGCTTCCGGTGGCGCCGGAACGCCGCCGGGGGCCATCATCATCACCGCGATCTACACCAACACCTCCGCCATCTTCACCAACATCTCCATCACCTTCCCCCCTCTATCTACAGCGATCCACTCTCCCGCAACCCGCTGTACCCTCTACTTGAACATGGTGCTTTATGTTTCATATTATTATCCAATGATGTGTTGCCATCCTATGATGTCTGAGTAGATTTTCGTTGTCCTATTGGTGGTTGATGAATTGCTATGATTGATTTAATTTTCTTGTGGTTATGTTGCTGTCCTTTGGTTCCCATCATATGAGCGCGCGCGTGGATCACACCATAGAGTTAGTTGTATGTTGATAGGACTATGTATTGGAGGGCAAGAGTGACAGAAGCTTCTACCTAGCATAGAAATTGATGCATACGGGATTGAAGGGGGACCAATATAACTTAATGCTATGGTTGGGTTTTACCTTAATGAACGTTAGTAGTTGCGAATGCTTGATAATAGTTCCAATCATAAGTGCATAGAATTCCAAGTCAGGGATGACATGCTAGCAGTGGCCTCTCCCACATAAAACTTGATATCGGTCTAGTAAAGTAGTCAATTGCTTAGGGACAATTTCACAACTCCTACCACCACTTTTCCACACTCACTATACTAACTTTATTGCTTCTTTATATAAACAGCCCCTAGTTTATATTTACGCGTTCTTTATTTTCCTGCAAGTCTTTCCAACTACACCTACAAAGTACTTCTAGTTTCATACTTGTTCTAGGTAAAGCGAACGTCAAGCGTGCGTAGAGTCGTATCAGTGGCCGATAGGACTTGAGAGAGTATTTGTTCTACCTTTAGCTCCTCGTTGGGTTCGACACTCTAACTTATCGAAAGAGGCTACAACTATCCCGTATACTTGCGGGTCATCACGGGGCCGCAAGAGCGGCGATGGAAAATGCTTATACCCCATAGTTTACTGTAGTGGCAAAAGAAAATTGCAAAGGGTGCATGGCTTCAAGT
The DNA here is from genome assembly GCF_018294505.1 of Triticum aestivum. Classification (NCBI taxonomy): domain Eukaryota; kingdom Viridiplantae; phylum Streptophyta; class Magnoliopsida; order Poales; family Poaceae; genus Triticum; species Triticum aestivum. Next base: position 211,059,742 of record NC_057796.1, read on the forward strand.
TCATGGAGGGAAGATCTGACGTCCCCAAGGGTCGGGTCATTGGAGAACGAGGCACGACAGCATCCGGCCGCAGCGGCGACTTAAGGCCGAAGCCAGCTGAAGCGGAGGCGGCGGCTGACCGGTGAGCGGGACAGCACAGGCGCAGTCGGAAGCGGCTCGGCGCTGCTGTTGTTGAGGCGGAAGTTGGCCAGCGGCTCATGGCGCGGAGCAGCTCAGGCCAAGGTGGGCGATGGCGGCTCACGGGTCCGGCAGGTCACGACCTCGGCGTGGCTACGGCGGTTCAGACACAGCACCGGAGAGATGACGGCTTGTGGCAGAAGCGCTGGCGAGGGCGTGGATGCAGAAGGTGACCCGGTGACGCGGCGGTTTACAAGTGTAACGGCAGCGACGGGGGCAACAAACCGGCTCAACCCACGAAGAATCTTCCGAGTCAACATGAACAAAGCGGATACACTTGAGGCGGTCCCACGAGCACATGCAGAGGCGGCCGGATTGCAACAACTCGGGTCGACAGCGTCTTGCAGAGGAGTAATGAAGCCGAGTCATGGCCGCTCGGAAGACGGCGGCAGTTTTAGAACAGCAATAACTCACGGCTAGGGCAGGCCGGCCCGGAGTAGTGCAACAGGGGTGAACAAAGGGGCGACTCATAGGCGGCGGTTCAAAGTTGTGGCCATACGCGGCAGAAGCAGTAGGGCGGTTTGATAGCAGAGAAGCAAGGCCAAGGCGACCAAGGCCAGCACGGGTCGACGGCGGGCGGAAGTCGTGGCAGAGGCCCAATCCAGTATATGCGGGGCCGAGGTGAATAAGACCGGGGCGGTTTTGACGGCGGGTTGACAGGCCGGCCGAACCACTCGCGGGACGAGCCAGATGAGTTCCCGCGGCGGCAAATCCGAATCGCGGCTGTATTTGCCTCCGGGTCGTAGACCCCCTTTTCCTTTTCTTCATTAGTTTGACTGTATATATTGACGTCCGGTTTGACGAGGCTGTGGCGGCGATTCAGGGAGGCCGCAGCAGAAGCAGCCGCTGTGGAGGCCGGCGGTCGGCGAGGCAAGATACTGCGCAGGCAATCCACGTCGACAGAAGCGAGTTGGCGAAGATCGATGCCGCGGAGCTTGCCGAGGCATTGTACTAGCTCAGAGCAGCAACTTGAAGGAGACCAGCAACTCGCCCACGGAGTCGCACAGTTACGGGCCGCAGTGGTGATTTAGAAACGAAGGCGGAGACTGATTTCCTGGCCTTATGCACTTCCCAAAACTACATGGTAGTAGCTCTTGATATAATAATCGATCTGTCCATCCAACCTCCGTGAGCATGCATATACGTATTCTGGTCAGCCTTGAGTAGATCTCACGTAGAGTAAGAAAAAGCATATGTAGTGTACAAGACCAGTACTCTAATCTTTCCTCGGGCTCGATCCTGTAACCCAGTAGCAGAAACTTTACGGAACTCGGCGGATCAGACGGCAGAATATTTTTTTGTCGGCCTTGTTGGAAACTAGTACAATTTGACAGCAGTAGCAGTTGATCTCGATCCGGCGACGTGGGAGCAGTCCTGACTCGTCAATCCGCGGGATAGACTTGACCCGGCCGATCTTGCAGAACCATAACCCGCCCGGATCGAATCTGAACATGTTGGTTTGACTGTTCGTTGATGATGTAGATCTTTCTATTGCAGTCTTTTCCTTACCCCATGAAATTTCTCGAGACATGGGACAGCCACGGAAAATTGCAAGCTTCTCAATCCCGGGGGAAGATCCCTCCAAGAACTCAACACCACCATGCACAGGCCCCAGGGTGGGTGTCAACTGTCGTGGAATTGTCATGACAGATGTCCTAGTGTGAGGACTTAGTCGTGAGGCAACGCATCTACGCGGTAGCTTGAAGGGGTTGGTCGGAATCGAGAGACGCGAGGCGGGTCAACACACAATACAAGGATTTAGACAGCTTCGGGCCCCGGGAAACATCATCCGGTAACAACCCTACATGCTGTTTGTGGCTAGGTCTCATTATCATCACGAGGGAGTCGCCGTAAACCGGCTCTCCTAGTTATGTCTAGCCCTAAGATTCTTCCTCCCCCTCTTGGGGTGCCCTGCCCCTCCTTATATAAGTTGAAGGGGCGGGTTACATGTAGAGTCCAACTCGGATTAAGACTTAAACTATTCTGACTTCTCTTCATGGGCTTCTTAACGTCTCAGGCTTCATAACGTCTCGGGCTTACTAACCCCAGGCGACTCTGTCTGCCGGGTTATGACTGTCAACCGGGTTATGACTGTCTGCCGGGTTATGACTGTCTGCCGGTTTATGATGGTCTGCCGGGTTATGATTGTCTGTCGGGTTATGACTTCCTGCCGGTTTATGATGGTCTGCCGGGTTATGATTGTCTGTCGGGTTATGACTTAACACCTGTCGGGTTATCATCTGACTTAACACCTGCCGGGTTATCATCTAACTTAACACCTGCCGGGTTATCATCTGACTTAACACCTGCCGGGTTATCATCTAACTTAACACCTGCCGGTTTACCAAGTCCCAGCCGGGTTATAACTCAGGCCGGGTCATACCACGGGGTATATCCCCGACACCGCCCGCCACCCCCTCGGCCCCTCCAGTACGTTCCCCATTCACACCTGCACAAGCTCCTCCGCGTATATGCCATGGCACCGCCTATCGTGGCGGTAAACACTTAGCTTGACGCCTGCCGCCGCCGCCAGGCTGCCGGCAAAGCCCACTGCATTTCGCCACTTCCGCTTGTCGCCGCCTATCACCATCGACTTTCTCGACGCTGCTCGCGGTCGACCCAACTCCGCTCGGTTGGGGAATCTGCCGTACTGAGGGTTCTTTCTCATGGACGACAAGGTAACTAATTTAATGAGATATTATCTCATCTCTTATCCCAGTTCACCTGCCTCCTTTAATCACCCGGCGGAAATCGCCGTGAATTCATTTTTATTCGAGCTGATTTGAGGGTTTCCTTTCATCCATAGAATGTACAGTGCGCCGACACTTCAGGACTTTGCGACCGCCGCCAGAGATTCCATCTCACAGTACCAGATAACTTGAGAACGCGCGCGGTATGTTCAATCTCACCCTAAATCGGTTGGCATGGCCTACTTTCCTGAACATATTCTAAATATTGCTACATTTGGATAAAAGGTGCCACATGCACCATATACGTCAAAGGGGATTTTCCCCTCTTCTTTCTATATTATGTATTGTTCTTTCGATTACTCTCATTTTTCCATGACATCATGTTTACCCTATCTGTTTAATTATAGATTTTTGTCCTTCGATTTCAATTGCTGTACAGTTCTTTCAATTTGGGCCCATTTGCATGTTACCATATTTTCTTTAACAATCCTACCATTTTATGCAGAACATCCCTCGCTATGCAACAGATTATGTAGTGCACAATTTTTCCCTTTACATAGATCAAGGCTCCACGGATGTCATACTACACACAAACCATGGATTTACAATCGTTGCTAATGTAAGACTTGATGAAAGTGGTGACTCCTATTTTGGCACTGGCTTTTGGAATGAAATTGCAAAGTTTTATGTACTGAAAGCCGGCATTAAAATTGCATTGCACATAAAAGGGCCTGGTCATGAGATATATGCTAACTTCCCCGACAAAATCATTCATCCAGACTTTGTTCAAAGTAAGTTTTCTTTTCAACTATCTGCATATGTTGACTTACCCAGCAATGTCAAATGAATTCTGTAGTATTTAAGCAACCAATTGTTATTCCCTTTTCTTACTATATTCCTACCTAATAACTTCTAGTTACCAATACACTTTTCTATTGCCCTGTTTTAACTAAATATTCCCTATACTCACATTTCTATCAGAAAGCACCGCTGACAAGGAGACTCTAGAGGTGGAGAACGCGGCTGCCAACAAGCGGAGGCGGGGCAAGCTAGAACCGCAAGCGACTCCAGCAGGCCTAGACTTAATCAGCAGCCTCCCCGATGATATGTTGACAGTCATCATCTCCCTCCTCCCAATCAAATATGGGCTGCGGACACCCCTCCTTTCCTGGCGGTGGCGCACCCTGTGGAACTCTAGCCCTCTCGACCTCATCGACACCCACGAGCTCTGCCATGGCTATCACAAAAGCTTGGATGCGTTCTCCAAGATCCTCGGCAGTCACCTTGGCCCAACCAAAGGCCTTAGAATGGGAAGTTTCGTTCCAACGGCAAGGACCGAGCCAAGCTTGACGACTGGTTCCGATCCCCCGCCCTAGATCAGCTCGAGGAGCTCACTTTTGATGATGGGCATATGCGGTCGCTGCCAACGTCCGCATGTTGGAGAACGTAGTAATTTCAAAAAATTTCCTACGCACACGCAAGATCATGGTGATGCATAGCAACGAGAGGGGAGAGTGTTGTCCACGTACCCTCGTAGACCGAAAGCGGAAGCGTTAACACAACGCAGTTGATGTAGTCGTACGTCTTCACGATCCGACCGATCAAGTACCGAACGCACGGCACCTCCGAGTTCAGCACACGTTCAGCTCGATGACGTCCCTTGAACTCCGATCTAGCCGAGTGTTGAGGGAGAGTTTCGTCAGCACGACGGCGTGGTGACGATGATGATGTTCTATCGACGCAGGGCTTCGCCTAAGCTCCGCTACGATATTATCGAGGTGTAATATGGTGGAGGGGGCACCGCACACGGCTAAAATATCATATATCAATTGTGTGTATAGAGGTGCCCCTGCCCCCGTATATAAAGGAGCAAGGGGGAGGCCGCCGGCCTAGGAGGAGAGGCGCGCCTAGGAGGAGTCCTACTCCTACCGGGAGTAGGACTCCCCCCTTTCCATGTTGGACTAGGAGTGGAAGAGGGGAAGAGGTGGAGGGGAGGAAGGAAGGGGGGGCGCCGCCCCCCTCTCCTTGTCCTATTCGGACTGGGGGGAAGGGGGGCGCGGCCCTGCCCTGGCCTCCTCTCCTCTCTTCCACCTAGGCCCACTAAGGGCCATTAAGTTACCGGGGGGTTCTGGTAACCTCCCGGTACTCCGGAAAAATCCCGATTTCACCCGGAACACTTCCGATGTCCAAACATAGGCTTTCAATATATCAATCTTTATGTCTCGACCATTTCGAGACTCCTCGTCATGTCCGTGATCACATCCGGGACTCCGAACAACCTTCGGTACATCAAAACATATAAACTCATAATATAACTGTCATCGTAACGTTAAGCGTGCGGACCCTACGGGTTCGAGAACTATGTAGACATGACCGAGACACCTCTCCGGTAAATAACGAATAGCGGAACCTGGATGCTCATATTGGTTCCTACATATTCTACGAAGATCTTTATCGGTCAGACCGCATAACAACATATGTTGTTCCCTTTGTCATCGGTATGTTACTTGCCCGAGATTCGATCGTCGGTATCTCAATACCTAGTTCAATCTCGTTACCGGCAAGTCTCTTTACTCGTTCCGTAATACATCATCCCGCAACTAACTCATTAGTTACAATTCTTGCAAGGCTTATAGTGATGTGCATTACCGAGTGGGCCCAGAGATACCTCTCCGACAATCGGAGTGACAAATCCTAATCTCGAAATACGCCAACCCAACAAGTACCTTTGGAGACACCTGTAGAGCACCTTTATAATCACCCAGTTACGTTGTGACGTTTGGTAGCACACAAAGTGTTCCTCCGGTAAACGGGAGTTGCATAATCTCATAGTCATACGAACATGTATAAGTCATGAAGAAAGCAATAGCAACATACTAAACGACCGAGTGCTAAGCTAACGGAATGGGTCAAGTCAATCACGTCATTCTCCTAATGAGGTGATCCCGTTAATCAAATGACAACTCATGTCTATGGCTAGGAAACATAACCATCTTTGATTAACGAACTAGTCAAGTAGAGGCATACTAGTGACACTCTGTTTGTCTATGTATTCACACATGTATTATGTTTCCGGTTAATACAATTCTAGCATGAATAATAAACATTTATCATGATATAAGGAAATAAATAATACTTTATTATTGCCTCTAGGGCATATTTCCTTCACCGCACTCCGCCTTGCGCCCATGCTGCGCGTCGCCAAGTTCAGGAACTGTCATTTCCCGCCCCTTAATGACGCGCCCGCTCTTATTCTACCACGACTGAAGCACCTCGAGCTCGTCGCCGTCTGCCTCTCAAAGGGTGACATGGAGCGCCTGCTCCGTGGCTATACTGCACTCGAGTACCTTCATCTCCAGGCGATCAATGGGTTGGGTACCTTCCACATCACCTCCATGACTCTCCGGACTATTTATATGTGTTGCTGGTGCGGCAAGAAGACATCACAAGATGTGTACCACGGTATGGTCATCCAGGACACACCTGCACTTGAGAGATTACTTGTAGTTGATCAAGAAGGTCCAACGAGAATCAATGTCATTTCTGCGCCGAAATTGATAGTGGTGGGCTACTCGTCTGACAAATACTCCGAACTTGTTATTGGATCCACACCCGTTCAGGTACAACAGCCGCCTTCTACCTCTCCTTCTACAAATTAACATTATTTCTAATTTTGAAGATGTTTGTACGTCTGTCATTCAGAAAATGATTCCGACAAGCTTGACCCCGAAACTGCGCACAGTGAAGGTCTTGGCACTAGAATCTGTCGGGCCCGACCTGGAGCAAGTTGTCAGTTTCCTGAGATGCTTTCCATGCCTGGAGAAGCTATATATCGAGGTGATGTTCCTTTACTGTTAAATGTTAACCATAAGGGAGTTCAATTTGTGACACCTTTTTCCAAGTTTACAATGACAATGTACTACGATTTCTGAAGGTTCTTTTGGAGGATTTCAGTACATACATGTCCCCTCCATATTGGTTGCTTGATCCATATGGTTACAATCAATAAGCATTTCTCCTTTGGATTCATCTGTACTAGTTTTCTTAGGGAACTTTTCATCCACTCCAACCTCTTGTGAAGAAGGCTACATTTTTCTAGAATGTAATCAAATGCCCATGTTAATCATGTCAAATCAAAGATGGCATGTTAGTGCATTTTATAAATCCTGCAAACACAATAGCTAGGCCCGTAGTAATGTTCAAAAGTGCATGTAGGCACTAACACGTTTTCTTCGTTTGCAGATAAGATTAGGCCCAGTGGTGGATAATGTGATACAATATAACAATCACGTCGAATGCCTAGATCTGCATCTCTCATAAATTACTTTGAACTCCTACCAAGGGACCTTACCGAAGATTATATTCGCCAGGTTCTTTGTTCTCAAAGAAAGGGTGCTGAAGGAAATGAGGTTTGCCCTACATTTATTTCACAAAAATGAATGGTTTGTTGATCAGCGCCGGCGCCTGCTGCAGAATGGAGTAGGCTCCAAAAATGCTGAATTTCATTTTGGAACTTCAGATGACAGAGTAATCGGAAGTCATCGTGTCAACCCCATACATGACTTCTCAGTGGCTGACCCCTTTGTAAAAATTATGAGGTTTCGAAGCCAGACTTAGAAGCGGTGATATTAGTTTGAACCTCTTTGATATCCATGTTCAGCGGATCAGCGCGAGCGTTTGCAGCTGATGAGCTGAATTTCATTTCTAATATCAGTTTGAACCTTGTAATCTTTGAACTTGAGCCATATAACTCTGTAATTTGAAACTTGTGGCTTATAGTGATGTGCATTACCGAGTGGGCCCAGAGATACCTCTCCGACAATCGGAGTGACAAATCCTAATCTCGAAATACGCCAACCCAACAAGTACCTTTGGAGACACCTGTAGAGCACCTTTATAATCACCCAGTTACGTTGTGACGTTTGGTAGCACACAAAGTGTTCCTCCGGTAAACGGGAGTTGCATAATCTCATCGTCATAGGTACATGTATAAGTCATGAAGAAAGCAATAGCAACATACTAAACGATCGAGTGCTAAGATAACGGAATGGGTCAAGTCAATCACGTCATTCTCCTAATGAGGTGATCCCGTTAATCAAATGAAAACTCATGTCTATGGCTAGGAAACATAACCATCTTTGATTAACGAACTAGTCAAGTAAAGGCATACTAGTGACACTCTGTTTGTCTATGTATTCACACATGTATTATGTTTCCGGTTAATACAATTCTAGCATGAATAATAAACATTTATCATGATATAAGGAAATAAATAATACTTTATTATTGCCTCTAGGGTATATTTCCTTCAGTCTCCCACTTGCACTAGAGTCAATAATCTAGTTCACATCGCCATGTGATTTGACATCAATAGTTTCACATCACCATGTGATTAACACCCATAGTTCACGTTGTCATGTGACCAACACCCAAAGGGTTTACTAGAGTCAATAATCTAGTTCACATCGCTATGTGATTAACACCCAAAGAGTACTAAGGTGTGATCATGTTTTGATTGTGAGATAATTTTAGTCAACGGGTCTGTCACATTCAGATCCGTAAGTATTTTGCAAATTTCTATGTCTACAATGCTCTGCACGGAGCTACTCTAGCTAATTGCTCCCACTTTTAATATGTATCTAGACCGAGACTTAGAGTCATCTAGATTAGTGTCAAAACTTGCATCGACGTAACCCTTTACGACGAACCTTTTTTCACTTCCATAATCGAGAAACATATCCTTATTCCACTAAGGATAATTTTGACCGATGTCCAGTGATATACTCCTAGATCACTATTGTACTCCCTTGCCAAAATCAGTGTAGGGTATACAATAGATCTGGTACACAGCATGGCATACTTTATAGAACCTATGGCCAAGGCATAGGGAATGACTTTCATTCTCTTTCTATCTTCTGCCATGGTCGGGCTTTGAGTCTTACTCAATTTCACACCTTGTAACACAGGCAAGAACTCTTTCTTTGACTGTTCCATTTTGAACAGCCTCAAAATCTTGTTAAGGTATGTACTCATTGAAAAAACTTATCAAGCGTCTTGATCTATCTCTATAGATCTTGATGCTCAATATGTAAGCAGCTTCACCGAGGTCTTTCTTTGAAAAACTCCTTTCAAACACTCCTTTATGCTTTGCAGAATAATTCTACATTATTTCCGATCAACAATATGTCATTCACATATACTTATCAGAAATGTTGTAGTGCTCCCACTCACTTTCTTGTAAATACAGGCTTCACCGCAAGTCTGTATAAAACTATATGCTTTGATCATCTTATCAAAGCGTATATTCCAACTCCGAGATGCTTGCACCAGTCCATAGATGGATCGCTGGAGTTTGCATATTTTGTTAGCACCTTTAGGATTGACAAAACCTTCTGGTTGCATCATATACAACTCTTCTTTAATGAATCCATTAAGGAATGCAGTTTTGTTTATCCATTTGGCAATTGCTAACATGATTCGGACAGACTTAAGCATAGATACGAGTGAGAAACTCTCATCGTAGTCAACACCTTAAATTTGTCGAAAACCTTTTGCGACAATTCTAGCTTTGTAGATAGTAACACTACTATCAGCGTCCGTCTTCCTCTTGAAGATCCATTTAATCTCAATGGCTCGCCGATCATTAGGCAAGTCAACCAAAGTCCATACTTTGTTCTCATACATGGATCTCATCTCAGATTTCATGGCATCAAGCCATTTTGCGGAATCTGGGCTCATCATCACTTCCTCATAGTTCGTAGGTTCGTCATGGTCAAGTAACATGACCTCCAGAACAGGATTATCATACCACTCTGGTGCGGATCTTACTCTGGTTGACCTACGAGGTTCGGTAATAACTTGATCTGAAGTTCCATGATCATCATCATTAACTTCCTCACTAATTGGTATAGGCGTCACAGAAACTGGTTTCTATGATGAACTACTTTCCAATAATGGAGCAGGTACAATTACCTCATCAAGTTCTACTTTCCTCCCACTCACTTCTTTCGAGAGAAACTCCTTCTCTAGAAAGGATCCATACTTAGCAACGAATGTCTTGCCTTCGGATCTGTGATAGAAGGTGTACCCAACTGTCTCCTTTGGGTATCCTATGAAGACACATTTCTCCGATTTGGGTTTGAGCTTATCAGGATGAAACTTTTTCTTATAAGCATCGCAACCCCAAACTTTAAGAAACAACAACTTTGGTTTCTTGCCAAACCACAGTTCATACGGTGTCGTCTCAAACGGATTTAGATGGTGCCCTTTTTTCGTGAATGCAGCTGTCTCTAATGCATAACCCCAAAATTATAGTGGTAAATTGGTAAGAAACATCATAGATTGCACTATATCCAATAAAGTACGGTTATGACGTTCGGACACACCATTATGCTGTGGTGTTCCAGGTGGCATGAATTTGTGAAACTATTCCACATTGTTTTAATTGAAGACCAAACTCATAACTCAAATATTTGTCTCCGCGATCAGATCGTAGAAATCTTATTTTCTTGTCACGATGATTTTCCACTTCACTCTGAAATTATATGAACTTTTCAAATGTTTCAGACTTCTGTTTCATTAAGTAGATATACCCATATCTGCTCAAATCATCTGTGAAGGTCAGAAAATAATGATACCTGCTACGAGCCTCAATATTCATCGGACCACATACATCTGTATGTATGATTTCCAACAAATCTGTTGCTCTCTCCATAGTTCCGGAGAATGGCGTTTTAGTCATCTTGCCCATGAGGCACGGTTCACAAGCATCAAGTGATTCCAAAATCCCATCAGTATGGAGTTTCTTCTTGCGCTTTACACCAATATGACCTAAACGGCGGTGCCACAAATAAGTTGCACTATCAATATTAACTTTGCATCTTTTGGCTTCATTATTATGAATATGTGTATCACTACGATCGAGATCCAACAAACCATTTTATTGGGTGTATGACCATAGAAGGTTTTATTCATGTAAACAGAACAACAATTATTCTCTAATTTAAATGAATAACCGTATTGCAACAAACATGATCAAATCATATTCATGCTCAACGCAAATACCAAATAACACTTATTTAGTTTCAACACTAATCCCGAAAGTATAGAGAGTGTGCGATGATGATCATATCAATCTTGGAACTACTTCCAACACACATCGTCACCTCGCCTTTTACTAGTCTCTGTTTATTCTGCAACTCCCGTTTCGAGTTACTACTCTTAGCAACTGAACCAGTATCAAATACCGAGGGGTTGCTATAAACACTAGTAAAGTACACATCAATAACATGTATATCCAATATACCTTTGTTCACTTTGCCATCCTTCTTATCCACCAAATAGTTGGGGTAGTTCCGCTTCCAGTGACCAGTCCCTTTGCAGTAGAAGCACTTAGTCTCAGGCTTAGGACCAGACTTAGGCTTCTTCACTTGAGTAGCAACTTGCTTTCCGTTCTTTTTGAAGTTCCCCTTCTTCCCTTTGCCCTTTTCTTGAAACTAGTGGTCTCGTCAACCATCAACACTTGATGTTTTTTCTTGATGTCTACCTTCGTCGATTTCAGCATCACGAAGAGCTCGGGAATTACTTTCGTCATCCCTGCATACTATAGTTCATCACAAAGTTCTACTAACTTGGTGATGGTGACTAGAGAATTCTATCAATCACTATTTCATATGGAAGATTAACTCCCACTTGATTCAAGCGATTGTAGTACCCAGACAATCTGAGCACATGCTCACTGCTTGAGCTATTCTCCTCCATCTTTTAGCTATAGAACTTGTTGGAGACTTCATATCTCTCAACTCGGGTATTTGCTTGAAATATTAACTTCAACTCCTGGAACATCTCATATGGTCCATGACGTTCAAAACGTTTTTGAAGTCCCGATTCTAAGCCGTTAAGCATGGTGCACTAAACTATCAAGTAGTCATCATATTGAGCTAGCCAAATGTTCATAACGTCTGCATCTGCTCCTGCAATAGGTCTGTCACCTAGCGGTGCATCAAGGACATAATTTTTCTGTGCAGCAATGGGGATAATCCTCAGATCACGGATCCAATCCGCATCTTTGCTACTAACATCTTTCAACATAATTTTTCTCTAGGAACATATCAAAAATAAATACAGGGAAGCAACAACGCGGGCTATTGATCTACAACATAATTTGCAAAATACTATCAGGACTAAGTTCATGATAAATTTAAGTTCAATTAATCATATTACTTAAGAACTCCCACTTAGATAGACATCCCTCTAATCATCTAAGTGATCACGTGATCCATATCAACTAAACCATGTCCGATCATCACGTGAGATGGAGTAGTTTCAATGGTGAACATCACTATGTTGATCATATCTACTATATGATTCACGCTCGACCTTTTGGTCTCCGTGTTCCGAGGCCATATCTGCATATGCTAGGCTCGTCAAGTTTAACCTGAGTATTCCGCGTGTGCAACTGTTTTGCACCTGTTGTATTTGAACGTAGAGCCTATCACACCCGATCATCACGTGGTGTCTCGGCACGAAGAACTTTCGCAACGGTGCATACTCAGGGAGAACACTTTTATCTTGAAATTTTAGTGAGAGATCATCTTATAATGCTACCGTCAATCAAAGTAAGATAAGATGCATAAAAGATTAACAGCACATGCAATCAATATAAGTGATATGATATGGCCATCATCATCTTGTGCTTGTGATCTCCATCTCCAAAGCACCGTCATGATCACCATCGTCACCGGCGCGACACCTTGATCTCCATCGTTGCACCATTGTCGTCTCGCCAACTATTGCTTTTACGACTATCGCTACCGCTTAGTGATAAAGTAAAACAATTACATGGCGATTGCATTGCATACAATAAAGCGACAACCATATGGCTCCTGCCAGTTGCCGATAACTCGGTTACAAAACATGATCATCTCATACAATAAAAATATAGCATCATGTCTTGACCATATCACATCACAACATGCCCCGCAAAAACAAGTTAGACGTCCTCTACTTTGTTGTTGCAAGTTTTACGTGGCTGCTACGGGCTGAGCAAGAACCGTTCTTACCTACGCATCAAATCCACAACGATAATTTGTCAAGTTGGTGCTGTTTTAACCTTCGCAAGGACCGGGCGTAGCCACACTCGGTTCAACTAAAGTGAGAGAGACAGACACCCGCCAGTCACCTTTCAGCAACAAGTGCTCGCAACGGTGAAACCATTCTTGCGTAAGCATACGCGTAATGTCGGTCCGGGCCGCTTCATCTCACAATACCGCCGAACCAAAGTATGACATGCTGCTAAGCAGTATGACTTATATTGCCCACAACTCACTTGTGTTCTACTCGTGCATAGCATCAACGCATAAAACCAGGCTCGGATGCCACTGTTGGAGAACATAGTAATTTCAAAAAAAATCCTACGCACACGCAAGATCATGGTGATGCATAGCAACGAGAGGGGAGAGTGTTGTCCACGTACCCTCGTAGACCGAAAGCGGAAGCGTTAACACAACGCGGTTGATGTAGTCGTACGTCTTCACGATCCGATCGATCAAGTACCGAACGCACGGCACCTCCGAGTTCAGCACACGTTCAGCTCGATGACGTCCCTCGAACTCCGATCCAGCCGAGTGTTGAGGGAGAGTTTTGTCAGCACGACGGCGTGGTGACGATGATGATGTTCTACCGACGCAGGGCTTCGCCTAAGCTCCGCTACGATATTATCGAGGTGTAATATGGTGGACGGGGGCACCGCACACGGCTAAAATATCGTATATCAATTGTGTGTATAGAGGTGCCCCCCTGCCCCCGTATATAAAGGAGCAAGGGGGAGGCCGCCGGCCTAGGAGGAGAGGCGCGCCTAGGAGGAGTCCTACTCCTACCGGGAGTAGGACTCCCCCCCTTTCCATGTTGGACTAGGAGTGGAAGAGGGGAAGAGGTGGAGGGGAGGAAGGAAGGGGGGGCGCCGCCCCCCTCTCCTTGTCCTATTCGGACTGGGGGGGAAGGGGGGCGCGGCCCTGCCCTGGCCTCCTCTCCTCTCTTCCACCTAGGCCCACTAAGGCCCATTAAGTTACCGGGGGGGTCCGGTAACCTCCCGGTACTCCGGAAAAATCCCGATTTCACCCGGAACACTTCCGATGTCCAAACATAGGCTTCCAATATATCAATCTTTATGTCTCGACCATTTCGAGACTCCTCGTCATGTCCGTGATCACATCCGGGACTCCGAACAACCTTAGGTACATCAAAACATATAAACTCATAATATAACTGTCATCGTAACGTTAAGCGTGCGGACCCTACGGGTTCGAGAACTATGTAGACATGACCGAGACACCTCTCCGGTAAATAATGAATAGCGGAACCTGGATGCTCATATTGGTTCCTACATATTCTACGAAGATCTTTATCGGTCAGGCCGCATAACAACATACGTTGTTCCCTTTGTCATCGGTATGTTACTTGCCCGAGATTCGATCGTCGGTATCTCAATACCTAGTTCAATCTCGTTACCGGCAAGTCTCTTTACTCGTTCCGTAATACATCATCCCGCAACTAACTCATTAGTTACAATGCTTGCAAGGCTTATAGTAATGTGCATTACCGAGTGGGCCCAGAGATACCTCTCCGACAATCGGAGTGACAAATCCTAATCTCGAAATACGCCAACCCAACAAGTACCTTTGGAGACACCTGTAGAGCACCTTTATAATCACCCAGTTACGTTGTGACGTTTGGTAGCACACAAAGTGTTCCTCCGGTAAACGGGAGTTGCATAATCTCATAGTCATAGGAACATGTATAATTCATGAAGAAAGCAATAGCAACATACTAAACGATCGAGTGCTAAGCTAACGGAATGGGTCAAGTCAATCACGTCATTCTCCTAATGAGGTGATCCCGTTAATCAAATGACAACTCATGTCTATGGCTAGGAAACATAACCATCTTTGATTAACGAACTAGTCAAGTAGAGGCATACTAGTGACACTCTGTTTGTCTATGTATTCACACATGTATTATGTTTCCGGTTAATACAATTCTAGCATGAATAATAAAAATTTATCATGATATAAGGAAATAAATAATACTTTATTATTGCCTCTAGGGCATATTTCCTTCACCGCACTCCGCCTTGCGCCCATGCTGCGCGTCGCCAAGTTCAGGAACTGTCATTTCCCGCCCCTTAATGACGCGCCCGCTCTTATTCTACCACGACTGAAGCACCTCGAGCTCGTCGCCGTCTGCCTCTCAAAGGGTGACATGGAGCGCCTGCTCCGTGGCTATACTGCACTCGAGTACCTTCATCTCCAGGCGATCAATGGGTTGGGTACCTTCCACATCACCTCCATGACTCTCCAGACTATTTATATGTGTTGCTGGTGCGGCAAGAAGACATCACAAGATGTGTACCACGGTATGGTCATCCAGGACACACCTGCACTTGAGAGATTACTTGTAGTTGATCAAGAAGGTCCAACGAGAATCAATGTCATTTCTGCGCCGAAATTGATAGTGGTGGGCTACTCGACTGACAAATACTCCGAACTTGTTATTGGATCCACACCCATTCAGGTACAACAGCCGCCTTCTACCTCTCCTTCTACAAATTAACATTATTTCTAATTTTGAATATGTTTGTACGTCTGTCATTCAGAAAATGATTCCGACAAGCTTGACCCCGAAACTGCGCACAGTGAAGGTCTTGGCACTAGAATCTATCGGGCCCGATCTGGAGCAAGTTGTCAGTTTCCTGAGATGCTTTCCATGCCTGGAGAAGCTATATATCGAGGTGATGTTCCTTTACTGTTAAATGTTAACCATAAGGGAGTTCAATTTGTGACACCTTTTTCCAAGTTTACAATGACAATGTACTACGATTTCTGAAGGTTCTTTTGGAGGATTTCAGTACATACATGTCCCCCCCATATTGGTTGCTTGATCCATATGGTTACAATCAATAAGCATTTCTCCTTTGGATTCATCTGTACTAGTTTTCTTATGGAACTTTTCATCCACTCCAACCTCTTGTGAAGAAGGCTACATTTTTCTAGAATGTAATCAAATGCCCATGTTAATCATGTCAGATCGAAGATGGCATGTTAGTGCATTTTATAAATCCTGCAAACACAATAGCTAGGCCCGTAGTAATGTTCAAAAGTGCATGTAGGCACTAACACGTTTTCTTCGTTTGCAGATAAGATTAGGCCCAGTGGTGGATAATGTGATACAATATAACAATCACGTCGAATGCCTAGATCTGCATCTCTCATAAATTACTTTGAACTCCTACCGAGGGACCTTACCGAAGATTATATTCGCCAGGTTCTTTGTTCTCAGAGCAAGGGTGCTGAAGGAAATGAGGTTTGCCCTACATTTATTTCGCAAAAATGAATGGTTTGTTGATCAGCGCCGGCGCCTGCTGCAGAATGGAGGAGGCTCCAAAAATGCTGAATTTCATTTTGGAACTTCAGATGACAGAGTAATCGGAAGTCATCGTATCAACCCCATACATGACTTCTCAGTGGCTGAACCCTTTGTAAAAATTATGAGGTTTCGAAGCCAGACTTAGAAGCGGTGATATTAGTTTGAACCTCTCTGATATCCATGTTCAGCGGATCAGCGCGAGCGTTTGCAGCTGATGAGCTGAATTTCATTTCTAATATCAGTTTGAACCTTGTAATCTTTGAACTTGAGCCATATAACTCTGTAATTTGAACCTTGTAACATTTCGAGCTTTTGTGGTACAATCGTTGAAATGGCATCGTATGAGACTCGTATATTGCTAGCACTATTTTGACCTTAATATGCAATGGTCTTAGATTTTATTAACCATTCTCGAATCAGTTTACCTTGTCGATCTCATAGCACACGATCTGTATAGCTAACTCGACTGCGATCTTCGACATTATTGCACACAGTTGGTTTCTTCCACCGTGTGCGCTGTAGAGCGCAGAGTTAATTATCGCACTCGAGTGTCTATCATCACCCTTCTGTGTAACTTTGACCTCATCACCCAAGGGTAAACTTATGACCAAAGTCATTCCACACACTTTGTTTTTACAAAGCTTTTTGCCAATAAACGCCCATGATTTGTCCCTCTTGTAGCTGACGCGTGGCCAAACTAGCCGGGCGGGAAGCTTGCGCGGTAAACAGCGCGGTAGCGCGGGAACAGGCTCACCGACGATACATTTGGCGCCTCTTCGAGCCCACGCGTGCGGTGCGGTGTTGTCAAGCGTGCACTGGAATCCTCCGCTATGAACGTCGTGACAAGACGTGACGATTACAGGCCGGCCAGCCCCCATTTATTACAGTGGCCATTTAACCTACCCTTGTGTCTCATCAACCTTTCGATCGCGCCCCATGATTGCAAGAAGCACACCCACCATGAGAAATTCTTAGAGGGTATCCTGCGCAGCTCCAATGGCGCTCCAAGCGGCTGCCGACGACGAGCAGCAGTTCACCATGCGTGCCGTGGTGGACACCCACAGAAGGTTCATGGACCTCTCGGTGGTGTACACCAATGACCCTGTCTAGGTGGAGCACTCCATCCACATCATGGAGTTGTTGCTTGCCGAGGAGAAGTACAAGGTGGTCGGGTTCGACCTCGAGTACACCCGCGCTCATGCCGGGTCTCGTCCCAAGGTCGTCGTTGCCCAGATGTGCGTGCACCACTACGTCCTCGTCTACCACTACTGCCTGGCCACAAGGCCTTGCGAGCGTTTCGCCAGGTTTTTCAACATCCCTCACTACATGTTCGCTACGGTGGACATCACCAACAATGTAAAGGCGCTCGAGAATTCGGGCATCGCCTGCCAGAATCTTTTCGACATCCAGGGCCAATACAAGATCTGGGGCAGCAAGGAGCATGAGACTCACTGGTTCACCTCGTCGAGGACATCATCGACCCCTACTACAGAGACATGAAGGATTCGTGCAACAAGGACAAGCGTGCCTGGCACTCGGCCTGGATAGAGAAACTCGACAAAGCTCACGTCGTGTACGTGGCCAAGGAGGCGTACACGAGCTACGACATGTACAGGCGGATCGTTGACATGAGGAAGTGCCTCCTTACCCAAAACGGCTAGGGATCCAGCCAGAAGCAGAGCAATGGCAAGCGTCGTCGCAACAATAAGTAGATGATTAGATCCTCGTTTCTCCTACTTTAGTATGCACGTAATTGCTTTCTTTGGTGTGTGGAAATGTTATGTGTGTAGTCACTTGTGTAATTCTATGCTTAATTTGGTTATGCAATGCTGTCTTTTTAAGTATATATGTTGATGCTCTATAGACAGAGCGTAGATGTTGTGCGGACAAAGAAAATCACATCGCACACGGACTAAACAATGGAACCCGTCGGTGATGTTTTCATCAATCACTCACAATTGTATACTAGCAATCGTTTGCTCATAACACACACGGCTTGTTAGCAATAATCGTGTGTGTTGTTATCGGTCTTTGCACACGTTTTCAATTACAGACCTGTTTGCCTCGTATCACACACATCTTGTTCATTTGAACCATTTCTGTTCTCATGTCTCAACGCAAACAGTTCATCCGAGTGAACCGCATGCCGTATATCGCACACACCTTTGATCTGGCTGACCGTTTCTTTTGTGTTGCCTAATCACAAACAGTTCATCCGAGTGAACCGTATGCTGTACATCGCACACACCTTCATCTGGCTGCTCGTTTCTTTTGTTCCTCCTCATCGCAAACGGTTAACTGAGCTGAACTGTATGCCCTGCATCGCACACGCAACTAAAATCTGAACCGTGTTTGATGCATCCTCCATCACAAACATTTTGCACCTGTTTGACGGTTTTTTTACACCACCATTTGTGATTATTGCATCGCACACAGTTTCGTCGAAGGGTCTGTGATCGTAGTGTCGCGTTAGCAGCATCCTGCAGTAGTGGATGCAGAGGCTTACATGAAAACAATTGTGGTATTCTATACAATCATGGTTACTTAATACTGAGAACTGGGTGTAGATTAACCAAGCTCAAAGAAGAAAGAACTTGAGCCATTGGAACGCTGCAATAGTAAAATATAAGCTAGGTTTCTTGCTATGCAAAATTGAAGATGAATGGTTCTCATCCAACCTTAGATAAGATCTGCTGAAATGCAACATTCATCAGCTTAATCAGGAAATGTAAATACATTAAGTCAAGCAAAACAGAATCACCGATGTTGCTAAAAAGATTTTGAGGAAGTAAAGAAACATCAGATAAGCTTAGTGGCCATCCTGAAATTTCTGGAAACCGAGTCAAATAAGATTAATGATCGACATACATCATAAATCATGCAAACCTGCATATTATGTACCCTATTCAGAGATAAACTTTGGATTCAGCCAGTGCTCAATGGGAAAACAACCTTTTTGTACTCCATTGATGCACTACAGTATCATGAAATTTAGAATTATCACAAGTTATCATTTATAGGACAATCGACAAACATATATCTCCAAAATCACTCAACAACAAGATTTGGTCCCAGGCAGTTGCAAAATCATGTATAGGAGAAGCGGCGCATCATATTGTTATGAAATATCTTCAAAGTCATCCACCATGACTTCAGGTTGAATAGCATAATGTTAGGTTTATTGAATACGGAACAATCATGAGGGATACATAACGAAGGAAGTAATTTGTTACATGAAAAACAATCAGCTGGTTTGCATCTAATTCAAGTTAGTGCAGCCTCTAATTAACATGATTGAGCTAACGTGTTAAAGCAAACATAGTGTGCGGAGCACATATTTTCACTGCAAGCAAAAAAATCCATAAAAGTTGAACTAAGCGTAGTATCTCGAAGTAGCGTCACACGAACCCGTATATGTGGAATACTTAATCTTCTCTAACTCGTCCTCCTCACCTTTTGTTCGATTATCTGCCCCTGGAGCAGCAGTAGCAGCTCTGACACAAACAACATAATATGGAGTTGGCAGCCAACCAATATAAATCTGCAGCATGATAGAGTGTTGGTTGCTCACCTGCTTGAGGTCAGTTAGGGAGAGGCTGGAGACAGAAGAACGGTTGGCATTAGCGTTAGGCCATTTCCATCCACAAAGCATCATAAAGTAGTGAGGCATGGAATGTTGCCTAATTCCCTCACTGGAGATAGCGACGTTGACTGTCAGGTGCAGGGTGGGAGGCTACTACTAGAGGAGGAATCGACCTGTGCGGACGTCGACCTAGGCGACCTCCGAGCAGAGGGCACTATGACTTGAGCCAGCGGTGGCCAAGGTCGGGGCAGCGGCCTGCTCGGCGGATTCCAACGTTATTGTTGTCCAACATGTAGTGTAACACTTCTAAGGTCACTCGGCGAACGCGGCCACAGGGAAAATCCCAGTGGCAGATCTGGGCGGAAGAAATCGAACCTGGGTGGTGGAAGCAATCCATCAGTGAGAAAAAAAGAGGAGCAACATCGTGTAACTCCGTACTCATCATCTGACTCATCCGTCCACGACGGCGCCGCCCCATGGCTCGAGGCCAACATCACCCGCTCTGCTGCAACATGACACCATCTACCGGAGCATCAGGCGCGATGGACAGCAGCATGAGGCCGTCACCAAAATAGCAACCAAAGCACAAGAAATTGAAGGAGAAAAGAAAAGGGGCAAACCCTGGAACTAACATAGGAGGAAGACGATACAAAGTAGCTGGAGTGGCGACAGGGATGGCTCCCTTCGGCAACCACCTCGCGGGAACGCCCTCATCCCGCGAACACACCGCTGCCCTACTAGAACCATCGTCTGCCGCCTGAGCGCCCCCTTCGCGAGATTGGTGACAGTGACCGCCGACCTCGCTAGTGCTTCCCCCAAATCGCGTTCCCTCTGGAGACGAAGAGAACATGGCCCAACTTTGACCGATGCGAGGACGTCGGTTGGGCTGCGGTTACAAGCGTGCCTGACACTGACATCTAGGGCCCGCTATGGAAAAAAACAACCGAGCTTCGAGGGGGCTTGATTTCGTGGGAGCTTAGTAACCGTAACGATGTTGGGAAAATGGTAAAACCAATGTTGGGTCTTGCTGGAGGAGTTTTTTTAAAGCGAACTGTCAAGGGGGGGCCATAAACCCCAACCGTGTTAGGAACGCAAAATCAAGGAACATAACACCGATATGACGGAAACTAGGGCGGCCTGAGTGGAACAAAACACCAGGCAAAAGGCCGAGCCTTCCACCCATTACCAAGTATATATGTGCATTAATTAAATAAGAGATATTGTGATATCCCGTGATATCCATGTCCCAACATGGAACAAACTGCAATTGCAACTAGCAACGCTATAAGAGGGGCTGAGCAAAGCGGTAACATAGTCAAACAACGGTTTGTTGGGATGGTGAAAAAGATTAGAGGCTATTAATGGCAATTTAGGAGGCTTGGTAAACAAGTGGTAGGTAGCGCGACATAGCGATAGCATCAAGACAACTAGCAAAGCAAAGATAGTAGTGAGATCCAAGGTGACAGTCATCTTGCCTGAAATCCCGCTAGGAAGAAGAACGAGTCCATGAAGAAGACGAGCGGGCGTAGACGAACCAAGCGTAGTCGAACGAGTCCTCGCAATCGCAACGAAACCGGGACTATCGAGAAGAAGCACAACCGGAAAGAAGCAAACAACATAGTAAACACACAACACATAGACATGATGCTCAACCAAGTATGATGCATGATAAGGCTACATGATGCTACTCATGGCAAGAGATGATGCATACAAGAACCTCACATCAAAGCAAGTTTAAATGAGGCCGGAAACAACATATAACCATTCCGGAAACTCCCCATATGCAAATTTCGAATTTGGTACTATTCTGATCAAAACATAATGTTAAAGTTAATAGACAAAAATTTATAGTGCACCAAGATGATCTAACCATCTTTTTAGTCAAGTTACATATAAAGTTCATTTAATTTGGAGCTACGGCCTAGAAGATATGAGCAAAACAAGTTAAATATGACATTGATGCAAAATGCATTCAAGCATCAAGCACACATACTCAAATCAAGGATGCAACATGACATGATGAAACTACATGCAAAACCAAGCAAGTTCCATATAGGACATGATCAAAACGCAGCAACGGATCAACACATACATACGAAACAAGTTTAAATAACAATCTGTCCAAAACAGCAACTAGGCACATTGCAAGCATGATAACAACATGCTACAAAAACAAGATTGGTACAAACATGATATGCACTTGAAGTATAGGTTAGATTCATCAAATAACTTTAAGGTTCAGGTTAATGGGCATCAAGATTAATCCAAAATGATCAATGCAATATGCAACTTTATAACACAGATTAGGACTTGTGAAAAACTGGGCATATACATGAGCAGAGTTAATAAGATGGCATGTGGGAGGCGTGAAACAAAGATGCTACAGTGCATGAACATGGCATAAAAGGTATAGCATGCTAGTACATAGCATGGATATCAAATCACACCACATGGCATATATATAGGAGCAACATGTTCATGGAAATCATCAAGACAAGATGCAAATATGAAATAGCAGATTCTCAGGCTTAGTGAAAATCTGGGAATGCAAAACAGTAACATTATGATGCTTATTTTGGATGCACATAACAGTAAGTATAACAATTTTAATATGTATGCAAAGGACACAGGAATGTAGTAGGCATGACATACTTCCAGCTAAACCAAAGGCATAATTTATAAGATGCATAGATTAACTACAATGAGCTTTGCAAAATGGAACATGCTGTTAACAGACTGACAGATGTAGCATGATGACCACTTGAGAGCAAGTTTAAGTGAGGCTACGGCAAGTTTACATGGAAACCAAGGGCGGGTCATTGAATTACATGTCAAGCACTACAAAATATGATTACGGAGCTACTGCTTAAAACCAGTAGAACATGTTTAAAACATCATGGAAATATTGCAAATGATAACAGTTTTTCACACACTGGAATTTACTAGACATGGCAGAAACATAATTAAGTAGGCATGTTTGCAAGCTTTTTTAATTCAACACGCAACATATCATGGCATGCAAATACAAACAACAGTAAGATGGCATGTTTGTGCATCTACTTATCTCAATAATATGGTCATAGGATGCACACAACACTAACTATGCAGTTTGCAAAATTGAACTTACTGCTAACAGGCTGACAGTTATATTTTTAAGCAAATTGAGAGCATGAAAAGAACAAACTACAGTAGGATATAATTGCAAACAAGGGCATTCATGGATATAGCATAACATGGTCTTCAATACATGATTACTGAACATGTCCAGATTTTGCATAGATTTTAAGGTAGCATCAAGTAAACATACCATCACAATATAACAGGTTCAGACTTGACAAAAATTAAATTGCTAAGTCTCTGAAAACAAAAAACAGCGAGTAGCCCACTTTGCAAGCTCATGCTAGTCACCGCAGGGCATATCATGATAAGTGGGTTACACCATGGCAAATATGACATAATTATGCTCCTAAACATGTAGGCATGTTGCTCAAAAGAAAAAATCACACAAAATGCTATGAAAAAGACAAAATGACATGTTACAGCAGTTTTCAGCAGTTAACAGCAACAAGCACTATTGCAACAGAGATTAGAGCACACATATGTGTCCTAACATGAATTCAAAGCACACCATCATATAGAGCATGAAGAGCAGAACAATTTGACATATAATACACTCCAAACGGATGAACATGCACAAAGTTATGAGCCTCACAAGAATGCAATATGATGTGACTTTTCAGGGACTTGGTCATTTTCAGGTAAAAAACTGAGCGAGCGCAAGATAGTTATGGAGTACACAGGGCAGAGGATAGGCGGGCTCGCTCACCTCGGGCCCGTGGGCCGGCTCGGGGCGGATTGGTGGCTGTCCAGGGGGTTTTCGGCGGGCCGGTCTGGTTTGGCTAAACCGGCCGGTCCGGAAGGGTCTTCTCTGGTTCAGGAGCGCGGGCGGCCGGGCCCACGCGTCGGTGACACGGACGAGGCCAGGAGGTGGGCTGGACGGCGTGGTGGTACTTCGGCAAGGGCGGCGGCAGGGTCCAGCGGGGCCGGGGACGGGCGGATCGGGCGCGGAACAGCCAGATCTGGGCGGCTCCGGCTCGGATCTGGAGGCTAAGTGCGATGGCGGGCTGAGCTCCGAGCTCGGGCGGTGGCGGCCATGGGGAGCTCCTGCGGGAGATAGGGAGAGAGAACGTGAGGGAGAGAGGGAGGAAAGGAGGGAGGAAAGGGGAGATGGGGCGACGTTGGGTCGGCCTGGTTGCTGGTGCTCGACGGCGCGGCCGCCGGTGGCAGGGCAACGAAGACGCCGGCGCTCGGCGCGGGAGGTTGCTCGGGGAAGCACGGGAGCTGGGGCTCGGGGAAGCTCCTGTGGCTGCAGGCGGCGGTGCGGGCTCGTCGGGCCCGGGCGGACCCGCGATAGGCTCGGCGGGCCGCAGCCGCGGGGTGGAGCGGGAAGGCGACGTGGCCGGCTGTGAGAGGCTGGAGCGGCGGCTGGCGGCGGCGCTGGCCCGTGGGGCAGCGCCAAGTGGCGGCGGGGAATTTGTCGGCTCTGAAAACGAGGAGGTAGGTGGGAGGTGGCGGCTAGAGGTAGGTGGAGGGGTAGGCTACTAGATTTGGAATGTGTAGGTGTTTATATAGGGAAGGGGCTAGGGTTTGAGGGATTTGAGGGGTTTTCGAGCCCTCCAATCGCGATCTGATGGTCCGGAGCGAAGGGGGTCTAGGTGGGCTGTAGGTGGGCTGATCGTGGCTGTGTAGAAGGCCATGGGCTGCGGGAGAGAAGAGAGAGAGAGGCCCGGCGACTGTTTTCGGAGACCGAAAACGTCCGACGTTTGACCGGCGAAAGTGCTGCTATAGTTATCCGTTGGGGCATCAAACGGACTCCGAATGCGACGAAATTTGACAGGCGGTCTACCTAAGCTATAACAAGACTGCACGCGAACTTTCATCCCATTCCGAGAACATTTCTATCCCACTTATAAAATAATATTTCGGAGGTGCCGCGGGCGCTGCGAGTTTGGTTGGACTCAGAACGGACAACGGAGAGAACTAGGGGATCGGCCAACTATGAACGGATGCAAGTTTTGAATAACATGCAGATGAAATGCACAAGATGACATGGCAAAGTGTAACACACAAGCGAATGACATGGCAACAACGGCGAATAACTGGAAGATGAAAGTGCAACTATCCCTGGGTGGTTTTGGTAATTCCTAACAACATATAGCTCATTGAACTAATGCTCTTTCAAGATGATCATTTCAGAAAGTTCAATGATTGGCATGGCATGGACTAGGAATGTGGACCCCTCAAAATGCTCAGGACACATATTGGCTCAAGCTCAAGACTCTACATTTTCATTTTTAGTGATCCAAGATCACATTGAGTCCATAGGAAAGCCAATACTATTAAAAGGGGATGAGGTGTTGCTTAATGGCTTGCTTGCTCAAAATGCTTAGTGGTATGCTCCAAAATCCCTCAACCACTTTCTCATATCCACATATGTCCCAAACCAAAAGTCAAACTCAGCCCCACCAATTTCATCTATCTAGCGCCACCGAGTTCATTTGACATAGCCATTGCCAGAAACCCTAGTCAGTTCGGTCTCACTGATAGGGATCTCGATCTCACCGAGATGGGATTGCAAACTCTCTGTTTCCCTTCATAACGTTTCAGTCTAACTGAGATGAGCGATCGGTCCCACCGAGTTCGCAATGCAAACTTTATGTTTCCCTTTCGTAACGTTTTGAATGAGACCGATTCAGTCCCACCGAGTTTGCCTGACCAACTCTCTGTTTGCCTATTATAGAAATCAGTCTTACCGAGTTTATGTGATCGATCTCACCGAGATTACATTATGCCCTAATCCTAATGAAATTGGTCCCACCGAGTTGACATGTCGGTCCCACCGAAAAGCCTAATGTTCACATTTTGAACCAAATCGGTCTGACCGAGTTTCATGATTCGGTCTCACCGAGTTTGGTAAATTGTGTGTAACGGTTAGATTTTGTGTGGAGGCTATATATACCCCTCCACCCACTCTTCATTCATGGAGAGAGCCATCAGAACGTGCCTACACTTCCAGCATACATTTTCTGAGAGAGAACCACCTACTCATGTGTTGAGACCAAGATATTCCATTCCAACCACAAGAATATTGACCTCTAGCCTTCCCCAAGTTGCTTTCCACTCAAATCATCTTTCCACCAAATCCAAATCGGTGAGAGAGAGAGAGTTGAGTGTTGGGGAGACTATCATTTGAAGCACAAGAGCAAGGAGTTCATCATCAACACACCATCTATTACCTTTTGGAGAGTGGTGTCTCCTAGATTGGTTAGTGTCACTTGGGAGCCTCCGTCAATATTGTGGAGTTGAACCAAGGAGTTTGTAAGGGCAAGGAGATTTCCTACTTTGTGAAGATCTACCCTAGTGAGGCAAGTCCGATTCTTCGTGGGCGATGGCCATGGTGGGATAGACAAGGTTGCTTCTTCGTGGACCCTTCGTGGGTGGAGCCCTCCGTGGACTCACGCAGCCGTTATCCTTCGTGGGTTGAAGTCTCCATCAACGTGGATGTACGATAGCACCACCTATCGGAACCACGGAAAAAATCTCCGCGTCTACATTGCGTTTGCTCCCTCCAAACTCCTCCCTTTACCTTCATGTGCAATGTTTTTACATTCCGCTGCTATACTCTTAACTTGCATGTGTAGGTTGATTGCTTGACTTGTGCTAAGTTGCTAAAATCTGCCAAGACTTAAAATTGGGAAAAGGATATATTTTTATTTCGTCAAGTAGTCTAATCACCTCCCTCTAGACATACTTTCGATCCTACAAGTGGTATAAGAGCTTTGGTCTCCATTTGCCTTGATTTCCATAGCTTTTGGTGATCATAGCCTTGGTATCACAACCTAGGAGAGTATGGCGTGTAGCGAGGGAAATTACCACCGTAGAGGTCCTTACTTTGATGGTACTAATTTTGCTAGTTGGAAGCATAAGATGAAAATGCATATTCTTGGACATAACCCCGCCATTTGGGCTATTGTGTGTATTGGCTTGCAAGGTGAATTATTTGATGGGAGAGAACCGAACCGTGAAGCTACCGCGGAAGAGTTGAAGATGCTGCAAAATAATGCTCAAGCTTGCGATATCCTCTTCAACAGATTGTGCCCCGAAGAATTCAACAAAACCAGTCATTCTTGAGAATGCAAAGGAAATTTGGGATACTTTGATTGATATGCACGAGGGTACCGACTCCGTCAAGTAATCCAAATTGGATGTGCTTCAAAGTAAACTTGACAAGTTCAAAATGAAGGATGGTGAAGGTGTCGCTGAAATGTACTCTAGGCTTGCTTTCATCACAAATGAGATTGCTGGCTTAGGAAGTGAAGAGATGAACGATAGATTCATCATCAAGAAGATCCTAAGAGCCTTGGATGGAAAATATGATACCGTGTGCACATTGATTCAAATGATGCCCAATTACAAAGATCTCAAGCCAACGGAAGTCATTGGAAGAATTGTTGCTCATGAGATGTCACTCAAGGATAAGGAAGAGCTTCACAACATGACAAGTGGTGCTTACAAAGCCTCATGTGATGCTCCTACATCATCAAGTGAGAAACAAGCCTTCAATGAAGAATTGAGTCTAATGGTGAAGAATTTCAACAAGTTCTACAAGGGTAGAAGCAAAGAAAGAAGTTCCAAGTCAAGGTCCTACAATGACAAAAGATCTTCGAGTCGTGAGCGTAATTGCTACAATTGTGGAAGACCCGGACACTACTCCAATGAGTGTACGACTCCCTACAAAAGAAGAGAAGATTCACCCAAAAGGAGAAGTAGAAGAGAAGAATCACCTCCAAGAGAGAGAAGGAGTAGGGATGATCGTTATGAACGAAGAACCTCTCGGAGAAGTAAGGATTCGGAAAGGAAGGACAAGGCATCAAGGAGCTACACAAAACAAAGACATCAAGCTCACGTTGGTGAATGGGTATCCGGCTCTGACTCCGACCACCACTCCGAAAGAAGTTATCACTCCGACTCCGAATATACTCAAGATGAAGGTGTTGCCGGTCTAGCACTTGTGCCAACCAACTCCTACGACATATTTGACTCACCAAATGAAGGAATCGGAAGATGCTTCATGGCTAAAGGCCCAAAGGCATCACACCCCGAGTATGTTGATTTCAATAGTGATGAAGATGACTTGCTAGGTGATGATGATTTACTTGTTCACAACTCTAGTGATGAAAACTATGATGAACTTGCTATTAATCATGCTAATCAAGATAAAACGAATGATGATGATAAGAAGGAGATTGAGCGTCTAACTAAAGAACTAAA
The DNA here is from genome assembly GCF_018294505.1 of Triticum aestivum. NCBI lineage: Eukaryota > Viridiplantae > Streptophyta > Magnoliopsida > Poales > Poaceae > Triticum > Triticum aestivum. The sequence goes on from NC_057796.1 coordinate 211,087,945, forward strand.
CACTCTTAAGTTAGCTCATGAAACTACCTTGGAAGATCATCGAGAACTTTTAAAGACTCATGAGAAGCTACGCTTTGAAAAGCTCAACCTTGAGCAAGAGCATGGATTCTTAAAAGCAATCAATGATGATCTTTGCAAGAAAAGTTCTTCTTACATTGCCAAGCATTTACTCTTGTCTACTTACATGCCACAAGTAAAATCTAGCAACAAGAGTAAGAAAGATTCTTCTTCTAGTAGTAACAACAATCATGTTAAATCCAATATTGTTGCTTCTAGTAGTTCTCTTGATTCCACTAACGATTCTCTTAGCCAAGTTACACTTGAGCAAGAAAATAGCTTATTGAAGGGAATTATAGAGAAAGGTGTTTACAAGAGCCTTGCCGGAAGTAAGAAATTTGAGGAAATTGTACGCAAGCAAGGAAGACACCGGAAGAATCAAGGTGTTGGTTTTGAATGAAAGTTCAATGCCAATGGACTTGAGTGGGAAGAAGATCAATACCCCAAGACAAAGTTTGTTCCTCAAGAAGCGAAGTATGATCCTACTTCTTTCAAGGGGACACAAGCTCAAAATGATCTTCCACCACAAGACCACAAGCCAAAAGGCAAGGACAAGCTTCAAGAGGAGATTGATGCATTTGAAGAAGCTCCCAAGGCCTTGGTCAAGTGGGTTCCCAAGACTACATCAAGTGCTACTTCATCAAGTATGACTACAACTCCAAGGATTCCTATCAAGTTGATGTGGATCCCGAAAAAGAAGAACTAGAGAATTCTTGAGGGTGACTCCACCAACATACTTCATTCATATCATCTTGGTGAGGACAAGTGCAAACAACTTCCACATCTTGCACTAGTTAAAGGAGTCACAAACCCTCTTGTTGGTAAGACAAGGGACAAGGTAACCTAATGCTTTCATGGACATCATCATGTATGAACTTCATTCTATGTCCATGGATATCTTTGTTTGTTCCTTGTGGGACTAACCCGTGTAGGTATTGAAAGTGCAACTCACTCCAATGGATTGCTCCGAATGATCTACATCAACATTGAGCATCCACATCTTCAACATCTACATGAAGTCGTCATCGACAAAACCCAAGGTTAGTTCATCCCACTTAGGGGGGATATCACATCTAGGGGGAGCTTTACTCTAAATATTGAGCTAAAGCAACTCTAATGGTGTGAGCACAACAATGCTTTATGTAAAAGTGGTAACCCCACTTGTGCTTAAACGATGAGTATGACCTATGATCAAATGTTCTCATTTGACTCCTAAGTCAATATACTCATATATAGATGACCTAGTCATCGCTAATTGCTTGATAGATGCTAGAGTGTTTGTGCATGCTTTGTCACATATTTCATTTGCCATTTTATTGTGTGAGCGTGTTGGTTGCATATTTTACTCATTGAGGACATCCATTTGTTGCTTTGATTGTTTGGCTCTTTTTCTTTTGCCAAATGGATGGACAAGAATGCCTAAGAAACTCCTCTAGCTATCTATGCTTTTCTCGTCTCAAACTCTATGCATGCTACATCACAAAGTTTGATCAAGTCGGATTCGGACACTCTGTGTGAGGAGCACTCGGAGGTCCCCGATTCGTCATAGACTTAAACTTCCAAAACCTCTCTGTGCATTTCGGTCTGACCGATTCATCCTTTTCGGCCTGACCGAGTTCACTGAGTTGATCTAGGTTTTCGATCTCGGTGAAACCGACTAGAACTTTTCGGTCACACCGAGTTGCAGTAACTGCTTGCGATTCTGCATCTCGGTGCCACCGAGTTGTTCCACTCGGTCACACCGACAGGGTCAGGATATATATACCGTCGGGTCGAATTCTGGATATTTCTCCAAAAACCCTCAGCCCGCGCGTGTCCTGCTCTACCGCCTCCGGTCTCTGGATCGTCCTCTCGTCGCCAGCGACCTCCCGCTGCTGGTCTCCGTCGCCGTCAACAGAATTCAACCCCGCCGTTGCCGTTGTAGCGAGCTCATCACCGAACTAGGGTATGAGTTCGAATCTTTGTGTTGTTCATTACTCCGATTCTTAGCACGAAGCAAATGCCATGTTCTTTACCGTGTATGAGGTCATCCTGTCTAGCAAGAACATCCCTTAGATTAGATTAGATTCAAAAAATTTGGGTTAGGTAGGTTTCCGCCGAACTCATCTCGGACCGACCGAGTTGTGGAAATCGGTCTCACCGATTTGGCTAAGGCCATTGCACTTGCACTTTTCGGTCTGACCGAAAGTTGCAAATCAGTGTGACCGAGTTCAACTCTCTGTGAAACCCTAGCAATCTCGGAGTCACCAAACTGTGTCTCGGTCTGACCGATTTCACTAGTTTAGACTCCAAAAGTTGCTTCGATGTCACCGAATCGGTAGCTCTGAAATGCTTTCTGTGGAAAACTAAAACTAAGTTTTTGACTCATTTGTTTTGCAAAAACTCTGCACTTTGTGATGTTCATCCACTCTATCTCATCTATAACTATTCACAGGGTCAGCTGTCAGTTTGCTTTGTCAGAATGTCAGATTAGAGTGATAGCCAAAACAAGTCAGAAGAGCAGGTGAACCTGAGTGAGGGCACTAGTCCCTCTAGCAGCTATGATGAGGGCAGCAGGAGTACTCCAAGCAACTTGCCCAAAGCAGCTACAAGGACAAGGAGGAAGAGAAACTCTGACTCAGAGGATGAAGATTATGTTGCTGCTGAGGAGGAGGTCAGCTCCAAGAAGAAGGTGCTGAAAAAGGAATATGTTGTTGCTGCTGCAACTAAGCCAGGTCTGCACAAGAAGACTCCAGCTAAGAGAGTTCCTATGTCTAAGGCCAGATCCTCAACTCAGGAAACTATGGAGTTCACACTGGAACCAAAGGAGGCTGGTGAAGGCACAAGAGAAAAGAGAGAAAGCTAAAGCTGAGAAAGCAGCAAAGATGCCAAGTGCTGAAGAGGCATCTCAAGTGTTTCTCAAGACCAAACAAGATCAACTTGCATATCTGATTCAAGCAACCTTGAGGATTGAGAAGGGCTTGGCCACCCTGACTCAGAACCGAGAGAGCTTGGAAAAGATCATTGAGACTAAGTTCTATGATCTTGATCTAAAAGTGACAGAGATGCAGACAGCAGTTGAGCAGCTCCGGGAAGAAGCTGAGGAGAATAAAGGGAAGGCTACCACAGATGCCTTTCAAAGAGTGCCAAGAGGTCAGAGGTCTGCTGCAGTGCCAATGGCTGACACAAGAGCAACTTCGTCAGCACTTGCAGCCACAGCATCAGTGCCACCTCTAGTTGCCACTCCACTAGCTCCATCAACTTCCATAGATGCATTCATCCTTGGAGTCCTCTCAACACCACCTACCGAAAAGGGGGAGATTGAAAGTGCAACTATCCCTGGGTGATTTTGGTAATTCCTAACAACATATAGCTCATTGAACTAATGCTCTTTCAAGATGATCATTTCAGAAAGTTCAATGATTGGCATGGCATGGACTAGGAATGTGGACCCCTCAAATGCTAAGGACACATATTGGCTCAAGCTCAAGACTCTACATTTTCATTTTTAGTGATCCAACATCACATTGAGTCCACAGGAAAGCCAATACTATTAAAAGGACATGAGGTGTTGCTTAATGGCTTGCTTGCTCAAAATGCTTAGTGATATGCTCCAAAAGCCCTCCACCACTTTCTCATATCCACATATGTCCCAAACCAAAAGTCAAACTCGGCCCCACCGATTTGATCTATCCGGCACCACTGAGTTCATTTGACATAGCCACTGCCAGAAACCCTAGTCAGTTCGGTCTCACCGATAGGGATCTCGGTCTCACCGAGATGCGATTGCAAACTCTCTGTTTCCCTTCATAACATTTCGGTCTAACCGAGATGAGCGATTGGTCCCACCGAGTTCGCAACGCAAACTCTCTGTTTCCCTTTCGTAACATTTTGGTCTCACCGAAATGAGCGATTCGGTCCCACCGAGTTTGCCTGACCAACTCTCTGTTTGCCTATTACAAAAATTGGTCTTACCGAGTTTATGTGATCGGTCTCACCGAGATTACGTTATGCCCTAACCCTAATGAAATCGGTCCCACCGAGTTGACATGTCGGCCCCACCGAAAAGCCTAACGTTCACATTTTGAACAAATCGGTCTGACCGAGTTTCATGATTCGGTCTCACCGGTTTTGGTAAATTGTGTGTAACGGTTAGATTTTGTGTGGAGGCTATATATACCCCTCCACCCACTCTTCATTCTTGGAGAGAGCCATCAGAACGTGCCTACACTTCCAGCATACATTTTCTGAGAGAGAACCACCTACTCATGTGTTGAGACCAAGATATTCCATTCCAACCACAAGAATCTTGATCTCTAGCCTTCCCCAAGTTGATTTCCACTCAAATCATCTTTCAACCAAATCCAAATCCGTGAGAGAGAGTTTCATGTTGGGGAGACTATCATTTGAAGCACAAGACCAAGGAGTTCATCATCAACACACCATCTATTACCTTTTGGAGAGTGGTGTCTCCTAGATTGGTTAGGTGTCACTTGGGAGCCTCCGTCAAGATTGTGGAGTTGAATCAAGGAGTTGCTAAGGGCAAGGAGATCACCTACTTCGTGAAGATCTACCCTAGTGAGGCATGTCCTTCGTGGGCGATGGCCATGGTGGGATAGACAAGGTTGCTTCTTCGTGGACCCGTCGTGGGGGAGCCCTCCGTGGACTCGCGCAGCCGTTACCCTTCGTGGGTTGATGTCTCCATCAACGTGGATGTACGATAGCACCACCTATCGGAACCACGAAAAAAATCTCCGCGTCTACATTGCGTTTGCTCCCTCCAAACTCCTCCCTTTACCTTCATGTGCAATGTTTTTACATTCTACTGCTATACACTTAGACTTGCATGTGTAGGTTGATTGCTTGACTTGTGCTAAGTTGCTAAAATCTACCAAGACTTAAAATTGGGAAAAGGATAGATTTTTATTTGGTCAGGTAGTCTAATCACCCCCCCCCCTCTAGACATACTTTCGGTCCTACAGAAGACAACTGGCGCATCGGTCTCGGGGCGTCACACACACCGACCCCAAGGCCGCGCACCAAGCAAGTTGATGGCTCCATCACCGGAGCAACCCGAAGCCGATAACCAAAACGAAGCCGCCACTCCAACATCCGCGCCGACCCCGAGGGGCAAGCCGGCATCTCTGTCGCCCGACCAACCGGAGCCGACACCCTACAACCACCGGAGCTGCCGATCTGGCTTATGAACAAAAATAACGCACACCTCGACCCCGAGGCTGCACACCAGGCGAGCCGCCTGCTCCGTCACCCGAGTAACCGGAGCCGACGCCCTGCCACCATATTCAGAGTCGCCGCTTCGGCATCCACATCATCCCTGATACGTCTCGAATGTATGTATAATTTTTGATTTCATGCCATTATAATATTGCTTTTGAATACTTTTATAACAATTTATATTATTGTTTTAGACTAGCCTATTAATTCAATGCCCAGAGCCTGTTGCCGTTTTTTTGCGTGTTTTTGGCTTTTTAGAAAATCCATATCTATGGAGGTAAAAAAACCTGAGAATTTAACACGATATTTTTGCGACTAGAAGATTCTAGAAAGTGCTGAGACCTACTGAGGGCCTAGCCAGGGGCCTAAGCGGCCAGGTGGTGTGTCCAGGGACAGACCCGCATGGGGTGACCGCATAGACCCCCTTGCTAGAGCCTTCCGTCCATTCTTCCGCCTATAAATTCCATATTTCTTGAAATCCCTTGGGCCGCAAGTTTATGTTCTAAGGAGATCCAATCTAGAGGCCTGTTCTGGCACACTGACGGGAGCGGGGGAAATCCATCAGTGGAGGCTTGTTCATCAACATTGATGCCTCCATGACTATGTGTGAGTAGTTTCTTTAGAACCTTAGGGACCATAGCAGTAGCTAGATGGCATCCTATCTCCCTTGTGATTTAATACAAAGTTCACGTGAGCTGCCTCACATGATCAGGATACATATGAATGTTGATTTCCATGTGATATTCTCCCTTGATAAATATGCTTCAAGCAAGGTGAAAGAAAATCCTATTACATCGTTTATTAAGGCTCTTATGGTGTATGCCATGGGTATTTTCAAATTTCAGGCTTCTCTATGTTAGGAATTATCTCAGATTATCAGGAACTTTTAGTGGAGCGATGAGGACGATAGGAGGAAAACTAATTGGCTGGTTTGGGATGAATTAACAAGACCTAACGGTGAGGGTGGTATAGGATTGCGTGACCTCTGGTTATTTAACCAAGTGCTTTTGGCTAAGCAAGCTTGCAATTACTGGTTAACACGAAGTCATTATGTGGTAAGGTGATAAAGGTAAAGTATTATCCTCAGGGGCACCTTCTTGACATAGTTTTTTCTTAGTTGACATCAGTGACTTAGCAAGGTATTATGCATGGACTTGATCTGCTTAAAATTGTTGTCATTTGAAGGGTGGTTGATGGAGCGAGTATCAATATTTGAAGAGACAATTAGCACTTCTGGCCTCAAAAATTTTGAGAAGAAGAATATATCAAGACTTAAATGGAATGCAAAATTGATTAGGCACCTACTCTACCCACATGAAGTGGAAGAGATTTTGAGGTTACATATTCAATCCTTTGGGATGGTGACTTCATAGCATGTCATTTAGAAAAGAATGGGTTATTCTCTGTGAAGAGTGTATACAACCTAGCGTTAAAGCTTGAAGATCGAGAAAATAATTTGGGGCAACCGAGTACTACTACTAATGAAGAAAAGAGGTTGTGAGATATCATATGGAAGGCCAACATCACGCAAAAGATTAGAATTTTTGGTTGACGTGCAATGTCTAACAACCTCGCGATTAAGGTTAATAGAGTTATACATTGTCAAGCTATCACTCGTGCGTGCTCTATTTGTTGGGTGGAGGATGAGAGTACTTATCATGCTCTTGTGACTTGTCCTAATGCTCGTGCGTTGTGACATTGAGGGTTGACGGATGTATGAAATTTTCTGAGGGAAGATGTTTTAAAAAAAATGTCTCAGACCGGTTGCTTATTTTATTAGGCCAACTGAGCTCAACTCAGTGGGAGCATATCCTCTTCCTTTTTCGGAGAGCTTGGCATTTGAGGAATGAGATAATTTTTAAAAAGGAAAAAGAATATGTCACTGATCAACTATGTTTGTGGAAAGTTATTGGTCTTCCTTTACGTCATGTTAGGCTATTGCCGAGGTGGCCTCTAATAACAAAGGAAAGGAGGTGGTGGCTGGTCTTAGGTCAATTACGACCATTTTGAGGAACCAAGAGGTGTGGTGGCATCAGTGAAGTCAAACTACTGATCATATCAAGATCAATGTTGACATCCGTTTTGTGGAGGGTTTAAGTGCAGGAAGCATTGGTGTGGTGGCTAGGAACTCCTCTGAAGACATTGTTATCTCGTCTTGGGACTTTATTGGGTTGTGTTCTGGAGTGGAAGAAGTGGAGCTTCGGGTGCGCCTAGCTAAACTTTATATAGTTATTTCTCTTCACATGCCTATTATTTTGGACACTGAGTGCGCATTTGTGTTTCTTTTCTTGCAAATGAAAGCCTTGACAGATCCCCACTCATTGACCCGAAGAAATCACAAGCATAATGAAAACAATCATCGAAGATCCCCACTCATTGGCCTTTATTCATTAGAAATAACCAGTACATCGTCTGTGAGAATCATTACAGTTTCATTTAAAGGCTCCTCAAACCAATCCGAGGTCACAAAAATCTAGGTAATCTAGCGAGCTCATGAGCTACTTTATTTGCTTCTCTATTACAATGTTCGAATCTAGTAATAATGAAATCACAGGCATAATAAAAACAATCATCGAAGATTGCCGCTGCCGCACCCCGCCGACCGTCCTCCGTTCTGCATGGTTTCAATCACCTTCAGATTGTCCGAGTTAATAATAAGGCGATTACATCCCGACCTCTGCGCCAGTGTTAGACCAAATTTGAGAGTTGAAGCTTCCGCCATCAAAACATCCGCGCAATAATCAATTTTCCTGTTGTCTCATGCAATAAACCTACCTTTGTCATCTCTTAAAACCGCCCCCATCGTGTTCTTAAGGAGATCGTGGTCAAAAGAAGCGTCAACATTAAGTTTCACAAATCCCCTGGGAGGACAAGACCAACCCCGCTTTTCATAGAAGCCCTGGGGGATAATGCATTAATGAAATTTGATGTAAGGGCAAGAATCCTCATAGAAATCTGATATGCATTATGCTTCTGCGTTGCCTTCTTATGCACTATTTTTCGTCTTTCCCAGCATAGATACCATGTTGAGACAACAATCATTTTGCTATGCGTGTGGTTTGCTCTAATGAACCATTGTAATAACGTTCTAATAATTATTAAGACTCCTATATGGGAAGATGTTTTAAAAAATCAAGTACCTCTCCTATAATTGAGAGTGAGTCATTGCCCCCACGACTCGATCACGCCGAGAGGCGGTTCTCTGGTCTAACTACTACAGTTTTCGGAACGGAGCCTCACAGTGGCAAGCATCGAACGAGGGAAGGGAAGATGCACATTTGTACGGTTTCCACATCTCATGCAGGATGGACAGCCCTCCCAAGCCAAAAACATCAACAAACATAGCATGATCCTACTCAATCTAAGCTAGCTCGTTTTTTCTTCAGCCGCCGCCGGCGGCGGCGCCTTGTCCAGAGCTCCCCGCTCGAGGATCTTTTCCACGGCGGTGGGCCGCACGAGCTGCTGCGATAGTCCGGGCAGCTCGGCCAGCGCGGCCGCGGTTGGCACGCGCGCGTAGTAGATCCTGCAGTTGTCCTGTTCGGCCGCCGCCAGATCGGCCTCCATCTCCTTCCGGAGCCGCTTCACCGCGTCCCGCACCGGCGCCGCCGCCCTCCCGAGCGCGCCCTTGGCGCCCTCCAGGGATGCCAGCCCCTGCCTCAGCCGCGCGATCGCCTCGCCCACGCCGCCGCCGGCACCGTCACCGTTCTCGCGCAGCAGCCGCGCCGACCGCAGGCACGCCTTGCTGCGGAAGTAGGCCGCCTTGGCCTGCGCGTTCGCCGGCCACGACTTGTCGATCTGGTGCTGCTCGGGCCCCGCCATGGAGCGGTGCGCCCGGTCGTAGTCCAGGCTCACCTGCTGGGCAACCTTGGCGCACAGCGCGGCCGGCTTGCCCCCGGCGACGGCGAGCTCGAAATAGCACTCAAGCGCCTGCGCGAGCATCAGCGCCTCGAACGCCGCCATGCACGCGCCGGACATATGCCGCAGCTGGCAGCTCGCCGCGTGGTCTCCCCCCTCCGGCGCCACCCTCAGCAGGCCCGCCGCGTCGCAGAGCGCGGCGCACGCGCGCCGTATCCCGTCGGCCTCCCGCATGTCCTCCTCCGCCGCCGCGCGGGCCTGCTCCGTGGCCAGCGCGAACAGGGCCACCGCCCGCTCGGCGGCCAGTGCCGTGTGCGTCCGGCGACGGATTGTCCCGGCGTCCCGCCACGCGAAGCAGAGCTGGTGCCGTGCGACCGCCTCGTCGAAGCGCGGGGCGACGGCGTCGAGCTTGCGGACGTACTCGCGGAGAAGGTCCCCCCGCGTGGCCGCGGCGCCCTTCTTGTCCGAGTAGGTCTGGACGAGGCGGCTACGGCAGTGTAGCAACTCCCTCAGGTCGCCGTCCCCCTCCGCGGCCGAGGTGTCCTCCGCGAAGCCCTGCGGCGTCTTGCCCGGGAGCGACAGCATCGTCATCGTCGCCGGCGCCGGCGCGCGGCGGAACGGGAACTGCATGATCGTATCGTACGTACGTTGGTCACGTCGAGAGCGGTGGACTTAATCTGTTCGTTCGTTGGCAAGTAAATAAAACTTGTAGTGATCGCAACGAAGAAGGAAGGCTGCGGGAGGGTTTATGGAGGAAAGGAGTTGGATTAATAATAGGACGCAGATTAGGAAACCGAGTCCGACTAATTAAACGATGGGGTATTGTTGAGCTCTCGTACTACTACTCATGGCGGGGGCGGGAAGCGTGCCGGGCCAACGCGGTTCAGTTTTTGACGTGGCATGTCAACGGCTTGAGTTTTCCTCCAGAGCGTACTTACTTTATTTATTTTGTTTTGCAAACGGAAAAACTAACGCCCACACGCCTGGGCGTTTGCAGATCGCCCACACGCCTCCATCATCACTCATTTTGCCACGTATGAATAGATGACATCAGTAGAAATCTTTTTGATTTTCAGCTTAAAAATGTTTTATCTCCTAAATAAAAAACGAACTAAAAATCCGTTTTCATCATTAAATCCGTCTCGACGAAATCTTCAAAACTAGACCCCATGTTGATATGTTTCGACGAATTTTTTTTTTTTTTGCCTAGAAGTTGCCATGATGTTTACACTATAGTTGACATAGTGCTTAAACTAAAGTTGCCATGTGGCAATTTTAGTTTGTAGATCATGGCAATTTTAGTTTTTTGATGATGACAATTCTAGTACTTTGACCATGAAAATACTTTTTTTATTGAACCATGGCAATTTTAAGTGCATGTATCATGACAATTTTAGTTTATGGTGCATGGCAAGTCTAGTTTCTTAATTCTCCATTTTATAATATGTTAAAATTTACTTTTAAATGTAAAAGAAAATAGTTGAAACATATCATGGCAACTTCAGTGTAAATATCATGGCAATTCATGTGCAATAGACATGGCAACTTTTAATAATAAAAAATTCGCCGAAATATATCGATATGAGATCTAGTTTTGAAGATCTCGTCGCGAGGGATTTAATGGTGAAAACGGATCTTTAATCGGATTTTTCATTTAAGTGATAAAACATTTTAAAAACTGAAAATCCGAAAAGATTCTCGCATGCGATGACGTGGCAATCTATTTGCATTAGAGACATATGGTGCGTCTCCTTTCCTGCCACACGTGTGACAGTTATCGACGTCCTTTGCAAATCATATTGTCAATGGATTCTATTTTTTTGACAGATGTTAAGGAAGCAAACTGGTTCCCGTGAAATTTCCGCGGTGCTGTACACCGAATTCTCTTTGATGTGCACCAAACTTCTTCTTTCTTCAGTAGTATATGCATTGATCTATCTCTTACACAATAGTATAAACTAGAATTTATATTAGTACAAAAAACCAAAAACTTCCTAAGCATGTCAGGGCGGCAAACGAAGCTTCATAACCTGTACACGCTTGCTTACATTCCCTACTGAAAATGACAGGAATGGTCAGAAACTGGGACATTTGCTTCCAGTTTAATATTGCAAGTTTTTGTGGTCTACTCGGCAAAGTTTCAGGTGAAGATAGCTAGAAAGTACCTGGCACACAATCAGCCTGAAAAACAGGCAAGAGAACAGCGTATGGAAATGAAATCATCAATATCGGCAAAGTTGAACTGAGCAGAATATGAATAACCTCGATATAAATGCATGGAAATGACAAAGGAAGCTGTGTAATTCTCAACTCAAACAAAATTTCCCGTGACAGGGAGGTGTTTCTCATGACTGAAAGCATAGCACGTCGTCAACAGTCTTTGCCGAGCCCTAGCTCTACCTTGATTAATGCTTGGCTTTCTTCTTAGGGTGGGGTTTCCTTTTGGTTTTTGAGGATGCCTTGTTCGACGGTTGGTACTTGCTCCGTTTCTTTAGCTTCTCCTTCTGTTTCTCCCACGCGCTGTCTGGGTCCACAAAGTCTTCATCGCTGTCATCTTCAACGGGCGCGGAGCCATCCTCGTCTGAGCCAAGGCCATCGTTCTCATCTTCCGCTTCCTCGTCCGAACTCAAGATCAAATCCTCAACCACATCCTCCTCCGCGGGCACATCATCGTCGTCACGGGCTCGTTTCTTGTTCTTCTCCTTTGCAGCTCTGCACCAGGAAAGGAGAGGAGGTAAAACATCATGCCTTGCGCACGCAAGGAAACCGACCAGGAAAGAAGGGTAAAGGCATGAACACACTTTGTTTTCTTCTTCTCCGCCAACAAGTTCTTACTGAAAGCAATGGGTTCTTCACTATCATCATGTTCCTCCTGTTGCTTCTGTGCCTCCCATAGCCTCTTCGAAAAGGTAGAGGACTCTGCACCCACGATAACACTGGTACACAAAGGAATGAATTAGTAAATGGCATTCATCAATACATTTACTCGGAACATGAGCGTGCATGAGTACATTTAGTCATACAAATTACTGAAGTATGGTGTGTGGCAAGATGATGGAAGATTGGAAGTCACTCAATGATAATGCGGTAATTTGCTTTATGGTATTATACACAAGCATCGACGGAACTAACCTTGTCTCATCCAAAGAATCGATTCTGTTCTGTGCTCTCTGATGTAGAGTAGCAACATATTCTGAGAGAGGGCTTGACCGTACTTCCTTCTCAGCCTGTTGGGAAAGAATATTATATGTTTTAACACAACTGCACAAGAATCAAAATATACTACTCCCTCTGTTCACAAATGTAAATGTCTTACATTTGTGAACAGAGGGAGTAATAAATAGTGTCCAGATAGCAAAGCCAACAGGACCACCTATACCTGTAGAAATGAATCTACAGCTGGATCATTGGGGGGGAATGTAATTCAGGCACGCTTTGCGCTCATGAACTCAACATTTGCCTCTACCTGGAATCAGAAATGGAAATCAGCACATGCGCCCGATCAAGTACTATATATAGTTAAATATTCTTTTATACATGCTTAGCAAACCTGACGAATAAGATCCTTCATCTCTTTTCGAAATCTGTCAGCCTTGATGGTTTTGCAAAAGTTCCGAAGTTGAACAAGTGGCAAAAAGGACATCTCGATGAAGGCAACAGAGTAGCTCCACTGCGCCAAATGCTTAGCCAGCTCATCAACCACAGAGTAAATGCAAGCTTCCTGAAAGGCACGTGTCTTCACCATTTTCTTATCTACCTGTAAGAGGACTACCTGTTATATGTTTGTTTTCAAAGGCATGTCCCCATAGAATTGTGTTACAAGGAAACAAACCTGTTTAACATTGAACATATTCACTGCTTTGCCAACACCACCATCTGGACGGCCTCTAAGTTCTTTCATTTCTAGCATATCAAGCAACAGAGAGGACACCGGAATAAAGGTACCGGTGGCTTCGGCAATGCAATTAAGCATCTTTACACATCTAATGCGTACAGGGAAGTAACGTGCACTCGGTACAAGACATGCTACACCGTGTATTATCTGGGTTAACGGATAGGCCAAAGGCCGGAAATTTTCCTCAGAACTACATCCACACACAACACCTGTCCAAAGCTCAAGGCAGAATATAAATTGCCAATCATAAACTTTTTGGTAGGATTTCTGCACAAGAACAATGTAAGCTTATCATCAGTTCACAACAGGAAAACGTTCCTCTTTTTGTCTGATTGACAACAAAAAATATCAAACTAACATACGAAAGGAACCAATAGAATTAGCCCAAAAATGAGCTGTTGTCAGCAAATAATCTAAAAGAATGATATCCCTCCTATGAGCAGACAACACTTGTGTTTCCAAAATACAAGAAAATACTTGGCAAAGACTAATAGAAATAGTACCTCCAGCTGTTTGTTCGTTGGTTTGTTTCTTTCTTTCTGCTTTTTGTCCTTTGATGTCTTCAAAAGATGAAACAAGAACCAAAAAAACTCTGTCAGATCACAAGCAATAAATGCAGTTCTAGCATATGAACATGACAGTTCAATGGACAAAATACCTTTGGTCCTCTTTCGGTAAGAGCACCTCTTAGGATAACTGCCAACTGACGAATGAAAACAAAAGCATGTTGATAAGCACTTTGAGGGTCCACGATATACAATTCTTTGACACAATTCCCAAGAAATTGAATGTGCTGCAGTTTCGATCCGCTGATAGACTTGGACAACTTGCAGTTCACCAAATAAGCCTTGTAGATACCCTTGAGGCATGTGTCAAGGCAATCCGGACCTACTTGAACACACAAGTCTCGGAGGAACAAAAACGAAATAAAGGGCATGGCACCTCGACCTCTAGCCCAGGTATACAACAGGGTCTAAAATAACACCACCAAGTTGAGAAAATTCTTGTCAGATGGACATCAGAGTAATGCTGAAAGCTACTTAAAATGAAATGAGAAGGCAAAGCTAACGCACCTTAACATACTTCCTAAGGAGAGAAGGGAAGGCTGCCAGAAAAACAGCTGATGCTCTGACACGGAGAATAGTAAATGCGATCATTTGGTCATCAGTCATCTCGGTTATCATATGGAGTGCATTGACAAGATACACCCTCATTAGATTGCCATTCCTCTTCCATGAATTAGTCATCATCAGCTCACTGATTTTCTCTTTCTTCCCTCCAGAGCTAGGGGCACCGAGTAATTGGCGAAGGATGCTATCCATGTTCTTCAAAACGTAGTGCATGACTTTGTCGAGTACACTACCGGACATGACACTGAATTTTGGTGCTGAATTGTCCCCACTGTCCTCGCCATAATGGCAAGCTCTCCTGAAGGCTTGAAGAATAGACCTGATAGATCCTATCTTCCCATCTTCGGCCCCTTTGCACCAGGAATCAACCATTTCCATCGTAATTGGTTTAACACTTTCTTTTGGCTCCTCCTTAGGGACAGATTTAGGTTCCTCGTCACTTTCTTGATCATCCTAAACACAAAGCAACCCAACTCATATAAACTTCTAGAGGGAGAAGAAGGATTATTGCAAGTAAAAAGAGTAAAATTCATCTTACAGCAATGTCATCATCATTGAATTCCAAGAGCTCTTTATCACACTCTTCCAAATATTTAAAGAACTCGGGATCCTACCAAAAAAAAAGCTCCGTAAGTTTCATAAGCAGTCAACAGTAACTCAACAGCACAGAGAAGAAAATTAGTGGTTACAAAATACGAAAGAAAAGAAGAACAGTATGAAAAACCAGAATTAAGCTCCTGGCTGTGGCTGTGACATGTGTAACTAGAGTCCATACATGATAGGATATCAAAAGGAATTGCACAAGCAAACCAACCAAAGCTAACCAAAAGACATCAAACAATTAGGGACCAATTCTCTTACGCATCAATCACATGTCCAGTCAACAACAGAAAAAACAAATCAACAGTGGGGAGCTTATTAGTTAAAGAATAAGAAGACTATCCAAATGTTAAGTCAATGGCATATTCTTTCCGGTGAAAAGGGTCCAGTTAAGATTTCAAATTATAAATTTGGAATTTTAATTCAATGGAACTACTTATGTTAGAGCATGGGTGTGCCTAACACGTACAGTTTCAGTTTCATTCATAACAACTACAGTGCAGCTGAAGCTAGTGAACATAAGGCACTCCATACAAAATGACAAACCGCCTTTGTCACATCTCTCACGATTATTATCTCTGTAAATCAACAATCCAACTTGCAACATGCTTAAAGCTTTCGTTGCTTAGAATGGTCAGTGCGATTCAGAGTTTATTTACTGTCATTCTTTAAGTTACCAGACTACCATTGATACGAATGACAAACTGTATGTGCAACTCTTACAATGACTTGCAGCCTGAATTCGGTGCGTCCAAAATTTGCCAGGCATGAGTATCCGCTTATACTAAGATAATAATAGGTACTAACCAGCGACCATTAACCGATTGCAAAACAAGATTCCACTGAAGGACGGAGCAGAAACCAGAAGATGAGACGGACAGGAGACGAACCTTTTCCTGCAGCCTCTTGAGTTGGTCGACGTGCTGCTTGGCCTTCTTCTTAGAGCTTCCCTGCACTTCCTCCTCCTCAGCTTCGTCTCCATCCTCCCACTCATCCTCTTCCTCGTCCGAGACCGGCAGGTCCACTGAACGTCACACGAAGAGAGGGGCGAGTCGATCAGAAAAACGGAGGAGTAGATAGCAGGGGAAGGGGACGAGAAGGGGTGGGAGTCGCACCGTATTCGTCGGAGTCAGACATGGCGAGCGGCGGCGGCGGCGTGTGGTGCTGTGGTGCTGTGCCCTAGAGGGTGCTGGTTGCGGAAAGAGGCGAGGGAGAGAGAGACAGGTGAAGGCTGGAGAGAGTTGGGTTGCGCGAGCGTCTTGGGCTTTCGGACCGCAGAAGAAGGCCCGATTAGAAATTGAGACCACCCAGCTAAATGGATGTCAATTTCTTAAAAAGAAAAAGAAAAAGCTAATGGATGTAAAAAAAAGCTAAATGGATGTTTTGTCTCATTGTCTCAAAGAAAAAATAAGCTAAATGGATGTTTTTTCCCTAAAAAAAAGCCAAATGGGTGTTTTTTTCTATTCTTAATAAATAAAACAAACAAAAAAAATTCTAAATTGCACTGACCATAAATTAAGCTTGAACATGGAGCGTTGCAGAGGAGCGATTAACCGGTGATTACTCCTAGGGGTCCTTCCCAGTGGGAGCGAGGGCTACACGACGTCATGTCGTGTGGTGCGCCGTTGTCAGGTTTCTGCATTGAGCGCACTAGCTGGAGCACAATTTTTTTCATGCGTTTTTTAGTTTTTTGTTGGTTTTCTCAGTTTTGCTGGGTTCTTTCTAGGTTTTCTTGAAAAAAAATTCTCATGAAGCGCAGTTATGCTTCACTGGGAGGTAAAGTTGTGCTTCCTCCTGAAAAGGGTAAAGCATAGTTGTACTTTCTGATAAGTGAAAAGCACAATTGTTTTTCACAGTTTGTGCTTCCGTGTGAGACACAGTTGTACACCGTGTGAATCCGGCAACTAATGCGGCTTGAAACTGCGTCGGTATTTTCCCAAAGAGGAAGAGATGATGCAATACAACTACGGTAGGTATTTTCCTCAGTTATGAAACCAAGGTTATCAATCCAGTAGAAAAACTAAGTAACACTATGTAAACGGTACCTGCACACAAAGAGCAAATAATTGCATCCGACGTGTAAGAGGGGTTGTCAATCCCTCTACGGTAAAAAGATAGATTAAATTGTATGAAATTGGATAAATGGATCTAGCAAGAACGCAAGAAAACAAGTAAAGAAAAAGTGCAGCAAACTATTTTTGGATTTTCGGAAATATAGATCTGAAAACAATATGATAAAAGATAGACTCGGGGGCCGTAGATTTAACTAGTGGCTTCTCTCGAGAAAATAGCATACGGTGGGTAAACAAATTACCGTTGGGCAATTGATAGAAGAACAAATAAAAATTGCATATTTTCCTAACAAATTTAACGAGTAATTTTTGCTCTCTCAATCTTTGTTTGCAGTTTACACTGATGTCTTGCGGCATGTTGGCGCATGGCTCATCTATCATCCTTTAGAAGGGAAGAACTTTTGTTTCCTAGGTTTCCCTATAGACATGCAACCAGAATGTTGTTTGATCCATAAGCAATTTTGAATCTGATCCATTCTGCCAAGTAGCAAGGTCTGCATAGTCCTATGATTTATGGAAGATGGGCTGTACCTGTAGATATTAGAGTATGCAGAAAATATAGCCCATACTCATCACTAATAGATGCAGAAAAATCAAATAAATTCCCATCTCCATATGCTGACATGTTACCACTATTACATTTTTGAATTTACCAACTCGTGCTTGAATGTCTTGTGAATTTCTTGCAAAGGAAACGAGTTAAACTGATTGATGAGCATAGGGAATGCTTAAAATTGATAACCCCCCCCCCCCCCCCCCCCCCCCCCCAATCCAAATTTCAGTTACTAATGCAGTTCAGAGGTCCAGAGAAAAAAATTGAGAAATTCAGGTGTGCCTCAAACCGCCAATGCATCTCATCTGAAAAGGAAAAATAAAAAGCGTCGACGCAATTGTTAACTGTCGCTTTGCATCTGGTTTGTTACCATGTCCATGTAACAACCATGGCGAGTTCCAGCATTCAATCTGTACATCTCCAGTTGTAACTGATATTATGATTAAATTCCTCGTTCATGTAACAGCAAGTGTCAATCTCTGAACTTACCTTGCAAACAAGCAAGCCTATGTCTCTTCCAATAACAGCACCAACACCAAAATCTATTTGGCCGACCAGGGCAAAGTGAGGAGAGATGGTAGAAACTTAAATTGTATTCCCTCCGTTTCAAAATAGATGACTCAATTTTGTACTAACTTTAATACAAAGTTGGGTCATCTATTTTGGAACGGAGGATTTTTTTTCCAAAAGGGGACAGGGCCCCGGCCTCTGCATCAGAACGATGCATACGGCCATATTATTAAGAATAATCCAAAAGGTCTTCCGCTCTAAAAAGCAGAAAAGCTCACAAAGAGCAAAATGAACATAACAGGAAAAGCCACAACCGGCAGGCAAAATAAAATAAGATAGGAACCTAAAAACCTATCCTATTACATGACCGCCATCCAAACCGGTTGAAGATATCCCAAGCTACCATCTTCCAACGGACAGATCCAGTAACCAAACGCTCCCTGGCCTCCGTCGGAGTGAGTAGCGACCACATACGGATCAGTATAGTGGCCCGGAAGATAACCTGCAAGATATGAACATTTGTTGTTCTGTTAAAAACCAAATCGTTTCTGCAGTTCCAAACAGCCCATAATAAAGCACATACTCCAAAACGTATATGTCTCGCAGTCTCGGAGCCTAACCCATCTAACCACGTCCCAAATAACGTGTTAATGGTATTCGGAGGAGTAATATTAAAAGCTAAGTGCACCGTCCGCCATAAATTTTTTGCCAAGGGACAATCGAGAAAGAGGTGTTTGATGGACTCATCCTTATCGCAGAAACTACATCTTGTAGATCCTGTCCAATTGCGTTTCACCAGATTATCCTTAGTTAGAATGACTTGTTTATGTACAAACCACATAAACACTTTGATTTTTAGAGGCACTTTGACTTTCCACACATGTTTCGAACGAGGAATCACACTAGAGTTGATAACATCCAAATACATGGACTTAACCGAAAACTCTCCATTCTGTGTGAGCTTCCAAATCAACCGGTCTGGTTGTTGGGAAAGATCGACCTCCATGAGTCGTCGTACTAAGTGTAACCAAGCCTCCCAACGATTTCCCGCTAGCGTTCTTCTGAATTGGATATTCAGAGGGTTAGACTGTAATACTGTTGCAACATAAGCTTCTCTTCGATGCACAATATTATAGAGAGGGATACTGGAGTGCAAGGGGCGTCTCCCCAAGCCAAGTGTCCTCCCAGAACCTCGTGGTAGTACCGTTTCCAAGGACAAATTTTGTCCTGTTGAAAAAGGCTGATTTCACTCTCATCAGTCCTTTCCAAAAAGGCGAATCAGTCGGCCTCACTGTCACCTGGGACAATGTTTTGGAGTTAAGGTACTTATTGCCCAAGGTACTTATTGCCCAATATTTGCGCCCACGTGGCCTCCGTCTCTACAGATAGCTTAAACAACCATTTGCTGAGTAAACATCTGTTCTTCACCTCTAAGTTTTCAATACCTAGACCCCCTTGGTCTTTCGGTCTGCAAATGATATCCCATTTCGCGAGTCTGTATTTTTGTTTTAATTCATCACTTTGCCAGAAGAATCGAGATCTATAGAAGTCTAGTCTTTTCCTGACACCCACTGAGATCTCGAAAAAGGACAAAAGAAACATTGGCATACTTGGGAGTACTAGCGAGATAATAAGCCAACCGAAATAATTGCATCATCCGTATTGAAGTAGTTTCTAACATCACACTGCCCGAAATAAAACTAACATGTTCTCAACTTCCAGTGCTAAGTTTGTCGTTAGCACCATATGATGGTCGTGTTAGCACTGCTTCCAAAACAATATGGCAAAAACTTAACAAGTATATACACAATACTAGCAAGTAGTAGGATGCAAGGGCCATGAGCTAAAGATCTAGCCATCATTGGAGGAGCCAACAATAGTGAAATCTGCCTTGACGACGCATCTTGATCCTAGGACATAGCCTCGAGACGGATCCTTGAATCTATTGACTGTAAGGAACTTGGGCCATCCCTAGCTGCTATCACCTCCAAACACCGAGAGACCTGCGATCACCAGAAAAGTAAGATCAACTGAAATCAGGAGGTAGCAAATTATAGTCGTCACTGATAGTTGCTAAGGAGAGCTGAACCTGAAGTGATGGTGGATTGTTTCCCGTTCTTTTGGTCTAGGATGGATAGAGTCAATTCGACTACCTTCCCGGACTCGTCACAGAGCTTATCCGAGGACTCCAAGTATAAGAACAAGGAGATGTGGCCGGTGATGTTTCTGCAACCATGCGGATACATGCCAACATGCCTGTTCACAGACATGTAGAGTGGCAATCAAAACATAATCATCGAGTTTGCAGACTGAATATTCAGTAACACGTTAGGTGATGCATCGGAGTGTGTTTCTGGGTGTCTCTAAATATACTAGAACAAGAGTTGCTTGGTTCCTTTCGTAGAAATTGGGCTAAGATATTCAGTTGGAATATCTCAAGTGACAATGGAACTTGTGTTGCACAGACATCTGGATGTCCCTAATGTATATTGGCATAGAGCACGGGAGAAGTACTTACGGCCACTACGAAATTAGTAATGTAACATGGCATGGTACATTTATGATAAATGGACTAATGTTGCATGCACATTATTAATAAAAAACATTTATATGTAACTGATGGAAGATATGAGTACCATTTATGTCCACCAACTTCAAATGTAGGAGAACAAACATAGCGCTTCAAGTCCAATTCATGGTAGTTGTCCATGGTCCAGGTGTAGGTCCCTTTGATGAGCCCTTTCTTCTGGATAAAAAGGTTCTGAAGTGTGGTAGCCTTCTTCAGAACCATAACAGCCTTCTTTTCAGGAGAACACACTTTAATTTTCAATATCTTAACACCAAAGACACAGCTATCATCAACTAGAAAAGCAGATGATTTTAGTAGCTTCTGAAGAGGAATCAAACATTCATCCTTCGAGCATGTATTGTTCAAATCAAAATTGTGGGTAGCTGCATTCAGTTAAAGATTAGAAGTTAGTGAGTGAAAACTTGCATTTAAGCTGCACATACCCCAAACAATGTACAACCTCCGTTCACACCCTTTACGCATATATGCAAACATGGCAGCAATATAGTGAATCCCATGTAGGTATCATGTTCAATGTAAATCCCAATATAGAATTATAGCTCAAACTTATGTAGCATAGACACAAAGGACTAGGGAAGGGAATCCCAACTGTAATAGGTTGGACGTGCACAAAGAAGCAATTAAAAAATACCTTTGCGTCCATAGTATATCTTCTTTGCATGATTGTATACTGATAACTCAAACACGGCATTTACCGTGTCACCCGGCTTCAGGGTTGTCCGGCCTAGTTTAAGAGAAAGACCAACATATGGAGTTTCAGCGCCAGGTTTTTGATGCATTGGTGGTGTCACTTTCAGGAACCTGGTAAATCAATTGATGGACAAAAAAAAGTAAAACAAAGTAGTCATAACTGAAGTAAGAATGAAATCTGATTTCTTCACTTCATGCATCCTACCAAAATGTTTGTTAATGGAATTATTATGATTGACAATTTGACTTCATAGAAGCATGATTAGCGAGAGTAGTTCGCATCCTAAATTAGTGTTTTTTGTCCTAAATTAGTATTGCATATGGATATACAGATAGCAATTCTGTCTACTAAAAACAAAATAAATGGTTTAGTAATAATGCTAGACTGAGAAGCGTCATATTTGCATGTAACACATAGTAATTGTGTAACAAATCCTTCTGCAGTTATGATACATACCACTTATACCCGGAGCAGTGAAAATGAGCAGATTTTGCTGACTTGGCTCCTGTCTCAAGTAGCGCTGAGAAATCATGAACCTTCCATTGTAAATGTGGAACATGAGCCTTTCCTAAGCTTGCAGGAGCTGAAATTTCCACAAAGGCAGCAACTCAAAATTGCATACGAGTCCAGGGAAAGGAAAAGGACGTATGCACCATTCAGAAAATTAATGTGCTTTTGCATTTGCAGAAGAACAGGCTGCAATATCTACCATGGGCAATATGGAAGCAGCAGAACATCTTTTCATTGAGCAGAAAATGCAAATAATGTACATACCGAAAAAGGCTTTCGCCTCGCTTTATAAATAAAGCAACCATAAAGAAAATAATGTACATACGTGAAGGCATGCAATCTTAACAGATTTAATGTGATAAGTGGCCCCCTATCTATGAGAATAGTTATTCGCTTGGACCAAAAAAGCATAGAACGGAACATGTCATAGTACTTCCTACATGTATATATATAGCCCGAAGTAATGCTTCATGTAGTCAGCAAGTATGCGTGTGTTCTCTAGAAATCTAGCATGCCTTCTTTTTTAGTCGCAAAAAAAAGTGTATGTTTGGTCATCAGCCATGGGTGTTCACGGTGGCAGCCAAAGCACAGATCAGACGACCATGATCACGATCGATGATTGTTGCATGAGAACCACAGGGGCACAAGAGCCACCAGCGCAACAAGCCCAGTCGAAGAGCAATCACCGCACCGGTAGCTAATCGTCTGGCTAGTTACAGTACTAAAGATGATAGCGATGACAATAACTCCATTCTCTGCAGCATACCTAGAACTGTAGGACCATAAGAATTAAGCGCTACAATTCATATACTTTTTACCTGATTTTTTTAGAAAATGAGCTCTCTAATTGGTATGTGTCTTCCGTTTATAATATGGAGAGTCTGAATTTCAACTAGAAAAAGGACAAAGAAGACATACATGTACTCCCGGTGTTGCCCATAGCCCCGGCAGGCCTTCCTCTGCTCTCCTCCTCTGGAAGCACCACAGGGCACGTAAGTAATCTCCAAGAGTAGTGCAAATCTTGACGAAATAATAACCACGCCGCACAAAGATAAATCACCATTCCTTAATGACTTACCACTTGGACGTAAATCAATCAATCAATTTGCCGAGGACAAAATTTCCCCGATGAACTAATTAATAAATAAGAGATCAAGAAGTAAAATCGCACTCCATAAACATAAACCGGTAGGTTCAGCTTTGTCGAAAATAACTAGGTAAATTTACAGGAACTTGTAATTTGAACTGAAAACCCCTAAAACCCTTGGTGTAGAAAAACCCTAAAACCCTCTGCCCCGGGAATCGTTTGTTCTTTCCAGAGCGAGGCAGGTGAAAAGATAGAGAAGGGCGAATAAAGGACTGGAATTCCCATGGACAGCAGAGCAGGAAGCGAGGGAGGAGAAAGACCTGGCTTGGTTTCGGGGGCAGATCGAAGCTGGAAAGACCTGGCTTGGACGGCCGACGCTGGGGAATGGAGGCGAGAGGGGGCATTTATATGGAGGATGTGATCGTGGGGATTCCTTCCTCTCTTTTTTCTTTTTTGGAGAAAAAAACGGAATCCTTCCTAGCTCTTAGGAGAAATTAGTTTGGATATTATCCACAACAAACCCCTGGAGAAATTAGTTTGGACTAGGACAAGTTAAACGCCCTGGTCCTCCTCCTCCTCCTGGAGATCGAAACGAATGAACGGCGGACAAAGGAAAGAGCCTCTTTTCCTTCTCAAAATAAACCATAGACGCAAAGTGCTTTACATTGAACCATGATTCATCAATTGGGGACATGACCCGCATGGGAAACCAAGCGAAAGATAACAAGTATTCAGCTGAATCCAACATGCATGTAGCGAGGCAAGCAGACTGACATAGCTGCGTCATCCATGCATATACAAGTACTTCCAGTAACATATTTCTGTCCGACACATATACATAGAAATATATATGCGTGAAATCATCTCACTTCTCAAATCCGGCCCATTACTACTACTAATCATTCCACAAGTTCTTAGTACTGCTACCACAACATTGTCTCATATATAAGTCTGGTTATTAGTAGCTACTAGGATTAAAGAGCATTATCTCTCCATCAGGCCATGAGGTAAAAACATCTAGCCATCATTGGATGAACCAATGATGGTAAGATCTGCCTTCACAATGCAGCTCGATCCCACAACATAGCCTCCCGACGGGTCCTTGAGTTTCTTGAGTCCAAAGAAGTCAGCCCATCCCCATCCGCATCCGTTATTACATACCCAGAGACCTTTGATCAAGACAAAAGTGAGATCAACTGTAATCATCATGAGGTTAAATCACACATATCAATAGCACTGATACTTGCTAAGGTGAGCTGAACCTGAAGTTGCAGTCAAGTGTTTCCCATTCTTTTGGTCCAGGATGGACAGAGTCATTACAAACACCTTCTTGGACTCGAGACGGAGCTCATCCGAGGCACCCAGGCATAAGTACAAGCTGATGCAATCAGTGCTGTACTTGTTACCATGCGGATACATGCCGACGTACCTGTTGAAGAAAATGGGAAGTGTCACTTCAAATATAATTGGGTACCCGGGAAAATGTATTTGAAGAATGTGGTTGGTTACTGAAATCAGAAAGTTGGGGCTGAGCTTGGGTTTAGTCAGTACTTTGGACACGACATGGTGGCATTACAATTACAAAAACTCTGAACAAAACATCACTACAGAAGATAATGGAGTAAAATGTTACATAAAAACAATCTCAGAAAATAATCGATGGTATGTGGCACATACAAGAACGGGTTGTACCAAATATATACATTTCTAGCTTTTATTCAACATAGATTTTAGTACTACATTGTTTCCGAATTTTCGGTGCAGCATGATTACAAAAACCTGTTTCTATTGAAACTGCATGGCCGTATGCATCTTTCTGATGCAGAGGCCGGGGCAAACCCCCTTTTCGAAGAAAAAAATTGAAACTGGAATGCGCACCTCAAAACTCTAGTCCCCCCGCCCCCCTCCCGAGGCGCTCCCGCGGGCGCCCCCGGGAGGAAACCCTAGCGCCGCCACCCCCGACCCCTCGCCTCGGCCCCCTCCCTCACCGTCGCCGGGGGCGTCGCCGGACAAAGGCCGTGTGGCGTTGACAGCGGCAGGGCAGCTGCCTCCCGCGCGTAGGTGGCTGGCGTCGCGGGGCGCCTCCCCCTGCTCGGTGGTGTCGAGCCGGCCCTGCTCCGGCTCCCTCCCTCCTCCCGACGTCCTGGTAGCTGCCTCCTCCCCTTCCATGCCCCCTCCGGCACGGCTCGTGGGGATTCGTGGGGATCCGGAGCCCAGGGGCGAGCTGGCGGCGGATCTGGCCTCCTTGCCTAGATCTAGATGGTGTGGCGGTTGGTGGTGGCAGGGGTGGCTGACGGCCCTGTTAAGGTGGTGGTGATGTAGCTGGTGTCCGTCTGCTCCGGTGGGGTGGTGGGGCTCCGGCTAGACCTGCCCAGGGAGTGGAGGCACTGGTGTTGTGGTGGTGGTGGGCGGCGGGCTTGTCCACTTTGGTTGCTCCCGCAGCTGGTGGGCGGGCGGCGCGAGTAGGCATCTCCGGTGAGCTCCCTTGTCTGCTACTGCGGGTCCATTTGGTATCCCTCGTTGGTGGGGGCGTGATTGCTGGTGGCCTCACGGGGATTTGTGCCGGCTGCCATGTGGGGCGACACGGGGTGTGTTCGGTGGGGAGCTTGGTAGGAGGGATGAGTGGCCTCGATGCGGTCATGTCACCTGTCCCCGGCACAGGGACGTGCCGGTCCGGATGCGTCCGCTCCTCCTCCCCCTTTCCTCGACCGCGGGTGGGTTGGCGCAGGTCTGCCGATGTTCGGCGCGGAGCGTCTGCTGGTGGCTCCGTCGATCGGGGGCTGCCGGTTGGGCCAAAGCCGGGGCCTTTGTGTGGTCTCAGGGTTGTCTGGTTGCAGGGCGGCGGCCTGGCTGCGGGAGGCGCGGTGTTCATGGACGGAGCGCGCGTCTCGGGTGCATGCGGGCAGCCATGGCCACACGGGTGGCATTGCTATTGGTGGTCGATGTACGATGTGGTGGTTTGGTGGAGATGGATGAGCGCCGGGGTGCATTACCTGCATGGTTCTTTGGCCGGCCGACGGTGGCGGCATCCGCGGGCGTCTTTCCCTTCCCGAAGGCTCCGTCGCAGCTGGTCCCGTCTCCTCCAGTTTACTCTGGATGAAAACTTGATCTTCTGGATCGGACGGTGGCGACACTCCCATGTCGTGCTCTTCTTGGAGGCACCGTCTTGGAGTCTTTGCTACATTGTGGGTCGGCCTCACTTCTTCACAATGGCTAGCTCATAGTTAAGGTCGACGGCGTCTCCAAGCGCTCTTATTGTTTATCTTTAGTGTGCTTGGTGGCGTTTGGGTGACGTGGTGTTGTGCGGCACCCTTGTATCTTGCCTTGGGTGTGTGTGTTGTGTGTGTCGGTGTCGTGTGTTGGGTGGTTGGTTGTATGCATGATGGTTGCTTTATATATAAAGCGGGGCTAAAGCCTTTTTGGGTAAACTGGAATGCTTTACGCATATCTGTAAATATACTAGAAGCACAGTTGTTTGGTTGTATCAAGCTAAACTGTCCAGTTAGAATATCTGAAGGACCTTGCCTTGCAAAAAGATCTGGCAGTTGCTAATGTCCGTTGGCATACAACATTAAAAAAGAAGTTTGTCAAGTGACTAGGTGTGGTAAGTTAAAGGATGCGTATAAGCTAAAATGTTGGATAACACATGCATACCATTTATATAAATCATTTGTGATGTAACAGGTGCATACCATTTATGCACGCCAACTTCAAATGTAGGACGGACAAAGTTATCCATGTCCAGTTCCAGGAAGTTGTTGATGTTCCAAGTGTATTTCCCTTTGACAAACCCCTTCTTCTGGACGAAGAGGTTCTGAACTGTGGTAGCCTTCTTCTGAACCACAACGGCCTTCTTTTCAGGAGAAGAGACATCAATTTTTAATATGTCCACACCGAAGACACAACTATCATCAACTAGAAAAGCAGATGATTTCAGTAGCTCCTGAAGAGGAATCAAGCAATGCTCCTTCGAGTAGCTATTCTTGAAATGAAAGTTGTAGCTAGCTGCGGTTCGGTAAAGGTTAGAATATTAGAGAATGAAGAACTTGTGTGCAAGACGCAAATATACCAAATAATATCTAACCAACCTTTACCCTAGCTAAGAAAGCAAGGTAGTGAATTACATCCAAATGATGATAATAAAATTTAAAGAGCAACATGTGTATACCATCTGAACATAATAGTCTCAAGTGTGAAACTTGTAATGTCTACAGAGAAACTTGTAATGTCTCAAGTGAGAAACATGTCTATGCCATCTTTGAACATTCCAAATTCCTGAAGGTCTACAGAGAAACTTGACAGCAAAGAAAATACAAAGCGACTTGTTAACGGTAAAACGTTGTATTTGATCATATTTCGATATTTACAGATGTTGACTTGTAATGATGGAATCATGGTATTTAATTCTCAAACTTATGACACACAGAGGACTATGGATTCATAGCTGTAGTATGATGGATGTGCTTGAAAAAACACATCCATGAGACTACCTTTGCATCCGCAGTACATTCCTTTTGTATGGTTGTATACTGACAACTCAAAAACCACATGCACCGTGTGACCTGGCACCATCCTTTCTTGGGTTGTCATAAGACGAAGAGCAACATATGGCGTTTCAGAACCAGTTTCTTTATGCATTGGAATCACTTGCAGCAGCCTGGTAAATGAAATCATGCGAAGAAGCCAAAGTCAGTCTAGAATTCATAACTGAAGTAGGAATGAAGTCGAATTTCTTCACTTCCTGCACCATATCAAGTTTTAGCGTCTGACTGTTTGTTTATGAGATTGTGATTGCTAATTTGATTACATCGAAACATCATTGTGAGTAAATGGCATCCTAAATCAATGTGTATATGGATAACATATAGTTACCTTTTCTACTAAAACAAACCAGACGGCATTTCTCCACTACTATATAGTGTACCAGTTTTGAATTGGATCTAGAGCATCAACCATAACCGTTGGTCCCCAAAATCCAAGGGCTAAGTTCAGTAGGATTCGCCATGAACAGTATACTGCTATTGCCTCTTCTGTGTTCTAGAACATTCGTGTGGCCCTTCCAGAAAAAGAAGCCCATATGCGGTGCCTCATGGGCCATATTGCCGGCTTGCCGCAGTGCCGCTTGAGCGCATGACGACTTGAGCCCAGGCATGATTTGGGAGGAGAATGGGGAGAAAAAGAAAATAGAGTAACATACTACAAGTTTTCTACATGAACCTATAGTTGTTTTAGATGTGAATGTACAGTTTTTGTATGAATATTAATTCTTTTCTTTTGCAGGAGGAACGAATATTAATTCCTACTTAATTAATATCTGCATTCGTACATCACTATATTTCTTTTTGCCCGAATCTACTAGTAAATCTTTTGACCTTTTTTTATTTCTTTTACCAAAATCACTCCGTTATATTAAGACGTGCATTGCACGTGTATATACATACTAGTACATCTAATACCTGAATTTTGCAGATTTGTTTTGCAATTATGGTGCATACCAGTTATACCCAGAGCAGTGAAAAATGGCAGATGTTGCTGACTTCGCTCCCGTCTCAAGCAGCGATGAGAAGTCATGAATCCTCCATTCTAGATCTGGAACATGGGTCTTTCCAAAGTCCTGCATCCTCCATTCTGCATCCGGAGCAACATGGGCTTTTCCTAGCAGTGCACGAGCTGATATTTGTACAAATGCAATAAGTCAAAATTACAAAAGAAAGAAAGAGAGAACATGCTATGAGAAAATTCATGTGCATGTTGCAGATCCAAATAAACAGACTACAATATCGACAACCGCAAGAATGGGAAACATGCATATAAGTTTTTTATCTTCTGATTAAATGAATCAAAATCTTGAATACACATATTTATTCATGTCAGCAATCAGGCGTAGAATAAGGCAGAAGACACTGTGTTTCCAATCAACAAGACATCATTCAGGTACTTTCTTATAGTACTATGTCATTAGCATGTACTACTGCTTCTAACCAATAAGACATCAAGACCAGCTCTCGAACAGCTTTGTGTTTCTAGATAAGGAGAGTGATATACTCAACACATGACTAGCTAGCCATCTTGCTAATTTATGAGCATGATGGTGAGAGCAAGTGCTCTTCAATTCAGAGGTAGGATTTCATCTTCTTACCCTGACTTTTGCCAAGGAATTAATGCTGTAAATTGCATCCAACTTTTAGTTTATAAGAGAGATACATACATAAACTCTTGCAGTTGCCCATAGATGATAGATCTGCCCCTTCCTCTTCTCTTCTCGTCTCCTCTGCAAGTGAGATTAAATCATACCACATGTCAGGTAAAGGTAGCAAGCAGATGATGCAAAATACGACACAAAACAGATAGGGTAAAGTGAAGGCAACGGAAGGAGAAGGAATCAAGATAGGGCAGAAGGCCTCGACGACGCGCAACACTCAGTAGAGTAGAGACCGAAGAACGATCAGGAGCAAAGATCAGGCAGAAGCAGAGAGCGACAATAACTAAGAACACAAAACAAAGAGCAAAATAGACAGAGGGGGAGATGGGTCCTCGAGAACACAAAACAAGCAAAGCAGAATCCGGGAGCAGAGCAGAGGAAGAAGAAGAGGAGGGGAAAAGAGGGTTTTGGGGGCTTGGAGAAAGAGTGGGGAAAAGCCAGAAAGGGGAAGTGAATACCCCCACGCTGCTACTAATAAGTACTCCTACTCCACGGGGAGCAGCACATTGTCGATGAGGGTTAAGAACATACAGAATCTTGAGGGGTAGAGAGCCAATCTTGGTCAAAATAATTACCACGGCTCGGCTCGTGAAAATCATTACCCGCGAAAAAAAACAAAGAAAAGAGAACAAGAAGTAGAAATTCCACTCCACGAGCAGATCGATTAAAAAGTTACCCGTCGATCGATCACAAAAGAAAGCCAAGATTAACTTGCAGCGCAAAAACCCTGAATCCCTGTTTCGTTAAAAATGAAAAATGAGAAAGTGGAAGCCTGAAAAACCCTCTACTCCAGAGTCCAGAAGAACGGTAGGATGCCAAGCGCGCGATCTGCGGCGACGGGACGAAGAAGTGAAGAAGCGAAGGAAGAGAGAGACCTGAATTCGGGGGCTTCCTCGGCCGGCGTCCGCCAGGGTCCCGGGGGTGCGATGCGGGCGGAGGGGGGTTTCTTCTGGACGACGGTCACAGCTCACAAAGAAGAACCGCGTCGTAACTTTTCTATCCTCTGTCTCTCCTGTCCTGCGTCCGTCTCTCCGTTCCCTGCAAACTAGGGATTGGGGCGCGCCATTGCGCGCCTCTTGAGGCGTTCATCTGCGGTGCAAGGTTTGCTGCCGCCCATTGAGCTAGCTCGTTTGGTCCACATTATGACATTCACTCATTTGCTCATGACATGAGCATTCCTAGTAATGCTATTCATATGTATCAATAAGTGAGATGGATAAGCCTAGAAATAGTAAGATTATACGAGCTGGTGTCCATCAAAGTGATTGTACTTGTGTGTGGATTGATATTTGTATATAAACACAGAGGCAGCAGAGAAATTATGAGCTCAGATCCATTATACACCCATTACAGTTTGTACAATAGTAGTGTAGCACGTATGTTTGTATTTATAGTACAGGAAAGAAGAAGTACCGACAACTCTTATTACTATCACAACATTAAATTGATCAGCCGCTGCTCAAGAGCTTTGCATGTAAGATCAGTTCCAGAGGCGAGATGGTCTGCCCTCGGTTCATACCGGAGTGTCAACGACTGGGCTTCATCAACATTGCATGCTTGCTTCTTCCAAAACTGTTCAGAAAATTTATGAAAAACAACACAATGTCTTTGTCTTAGTAATAGATTTACTAAGATCTAATTTATTTCAGATGTCCGATCATTTGAAGGTAACCCCACTAAAATTTCCAGGTAGAAATCTCAGTCCCCTTCAAATTAGGAACAATAACAGCAAAGAACACCATGCTTTGAATGATATATTTTTTTCACAAATGTCACTGGGGGGCTGATAATCCTCTTGCGAAGATTCACAAGCCATTGGCCAGAAAAAACACTGTGAATACAACAAAAGAGGATGAGAGCATAATTAGGCACGCAAAGAACATGATGAATTGAAGGCATCACCTTCCCGATGGCATCTATTTCACAGATCAGAACTTGAGCGAATTGCCCTTCGCTCACATCGAATTATAACATCATATTAGGAGTACATACCTGCAGAATATTATCCTTCCGGGTTTATGATTGCTCTCTTAAAGAATGACAGTAGTAACTCGGTTTTGAAACACCGTCGACATCAACTAAACAAGCAATCTTAACACTATATCTAGCACCTCTCCAACATGTCGTTCTATTGCAGTCACGATACTTGCCGCTGCAGAGCAGCTGCTCATCCGCGCCATCGTCAAGGCTTGCCAGGCCGTACTTGCTCTGCTCGCCATCGTAGTAGTCCTCAATGCAGCCCATGTCCATCTCACGGGCATCGTGGAAGAAGCCCCGGGTGAGCAGGCGAAGGTTGTGCGCCCAGAGCACCATGAGTCACAGCAGCCGCCACATCATGTGTGGTAATGTTCAACGACTTCCTCTTAAGAAGTACATCAGCACATATCCAGGAGATTCTGTATCATCCCTTTAAATGCAAAATCAAATTATGATACTAAAAAGACAAATATATGGAGGTAAGAAAGGTTTAGAAGGAATAAATGACACTACATGCCTCAAGTCTAGGTGCAGGTACCGAATAAAGGAGTACAAAGCAAATAGTCAAGTAAGCTTACCAATTCCAAGATGAGTGTCTACACTCGCATATCTTGATGTTCCTGTCAAGTTCTTGCTCTCTCTGATTACTTGGTAACAGCTGAAGATTAGCGATAATTCTGACAATATTGTGTAACTCACGCAATTATCATCAAGTATATCAATAAGAGATGATGATATTACCAGTATGACTATGGAATGTGATGGTGTGCCAATGTATCTCTATACTTTCATCGTGTTAGATCAATGGAAGTAATGAAGCGAAGGGAATATTAAGTTTTAATCATATAACATACCATTTTATCAGCAAGCATGAAAACATTTTTTAGAGGTAACTTCCTGTTAGAAAATCCGAAAAAAATCCTCAAGGTCTAGCCACATTGTAATCACAAAAGCACTTGAAATTTCTGAATTCCAGCTGCAGAACAAAAGGGAATATCAGTTAATTCCTTTGTGAATAAAAGAGATTGGGCTAAGCAAGCGAAAATAAAACACATATGTTGCTTCCTCCTTGGAAGTATTCTGTATGGCTTTGACTCATACAACAAATGTGGATGTTTTGTCTGAGATGTGATTTCCTAGCTAAATAGCCGATGTTCCTCCTCTCTCATCTCAATCAAGAACATGAAGCAAATAAAATGTATAGATGTCAAAATAGAAATTACTTGTAAACTCAGTATGGTTCAATCAAATTATGGCTCCAATAAAAGAACATGAGTAGGCCTTACTGTGTATTCAGGAAAATCAAAGAAATAGATAAGTTCTTGGATAATAAAGTGGAACTCAACCAATACTATAAAACAAACCAGAATTGCAGATAATAAAATACAGATTATGCATGTGTATTTAATTTGCAGAGAAAAAATTTATAGGCGAGTAGTTCCTAATGCCAGAATAACATCGGTAGAAGAAGCAGCTACATATCAAAACTGCTGGAGGACTTTGTGCCATGGAAGAAATGTAAAAAATTAGTGAGCATTGGCAGCAAACCAGGCAATGGAAGGGAGGACCTTACATTACCTCCAGCAGTTTGCTGCTAGGTTCCAGAAGGATGCAACATAAGCGGCAAGCAAGAGAACTCTGGAAGCACATACAAAGTATTTGCTGCAGTAAACTATGTTAAACAAGAACATCCTACTTCTTATCCAAACATTTAGTGTACATGATTGTGCACGATATTTAAGTGTTAATACCCCATAGGGCAATTTCAGGTTCAGATCTCCGTAACAGTAGTTGATTTTTTAGTATACTAACCATTGTTTAGGCAAATGTCGGGAGATCCATGAGAAGCAAGGTTATATGATAATGTCAGGTTGAAACTGTAATCGCTGCATTCAGTACTTTGTTTATTAAGTCCTTTTCAGTTTAGTGAACTGAGACCATGCAGTTCTGTCAGAAGAATGCTTTTTTCCTAAGACAAATTTGTCGCAGACAATCATTAGCTAACATAGGTGCTCTTCTGACAAATTTGCAAGAAAGAAAACATCATCTTTCCCATAGCTGGTGAGAGACGAACAATAACAGGAACTGAAGAAAGTAACATACGTAGTCAGGAACAAAGTTTTAGAGTCAATATAATAATCTGAATTAGAAGAAAGACGCTACATTAATCAAACCATATAAAGCATGCTATCTGGTTTGGCAGCGACCGCTGAACCCTAGCTGGTCGCCGCAGCCAGAGGCGGAGGGAGGAGCAGCTGGCAAGCACGGCTACAAATTGAGATCCAATACATGTAGTAGTAGTATATGAAGTAATAAGGTAGCATATATTCCAGAACAACTATCTGAGCATAGCATAGCTTGGAAATTTCACTAATATAGAAAACTGTGAGCTACAAATTTAGATGAAGCAAGGAAAAGAAATACATGAAACATACAGTGACAAGCTCTGCTATAGTTTCAGAATTGAGCGCGGCATCAACCAGCTCTTCCTCGAGTGTCCTGCAAGTGACTCCATACATGCTCGACCATTTGAGCATCTGTTACCAGCAGCAAATCATAGGTGCACTTTGAAGAACAAAAATGTAGTTTGGAATCACAGTGGCAAAGCTCAATAGTGCCTTGCTTCAGAACATTGATGTTTATTTTCCCTTTCTGCACAAAGTATGAGCCTGCTCCCTCTGCATTTGAAGCAGAAAACTGAGAACTCATCAATTTGGCAGGCAATAACTAATGACAACAAAATTGTAATAATTGCAGCAAATGAGATAAACATGACCATACAGAGGACGTTAGGCTAAAAGATAGAATGATATAAACCATGATAATAACAAAGATCAGATAGAACAAGAAACTTCCACACAAGTCCAGTAGTGTAAATATTGTATCTATTGGAACTTCAATATCATTTAGTTCAAGGGAATACTCTCTTCTATATCTGTAACCAAACACTAAAGTATTAAACACAGAAATGTAACAAACCTTCTAGTTTTCTAATTAGTGGGGCTTACTGGACGAAAGAGAATATTATGATTCCCAGTTTTAGCAGACAAGAAGTACAAGATCAATATGTGTATCAGACCAGGAGAAAACATGCATTTAGTATGACAGTCACTATTGTGAAAATACTTGGCTGCTTAAATTACATTAATTTCCGGTGAACCTCCACAGGGCAGCTGATAACAAACATAGACATCACTTGCATTCGATACCCTTTTCATTTCTAATTCCATTAAATAAATTTCCTTATGATTTTTTAAACCATGAAATTGGCATTGTTTGAAAGTCGATCAGAAGAAGACCTATAGTATCATAGAAACATCACATATGAGAGAATATAAACTGCTTTACAACTGCCTAATTTTCTATCATAGAGCAATAACAAAATTACATGTCAACATTGCAGGTCAAGGTGGGTGAAAGGGTAATATTGCATAGCCAGAGACAGACAGAATAAGGGTGTATGTGCAGGTGTACGATACGACACAAGAAATATGAGACAGATGAAATTTTATTACTGGAAACAATCTTGATTGAAAAGACAGTGGACGAGGAGGTGCTAGGTGGGAGCCTTTGCCGCTGCTCACCTCGCTGCTGCTGCCATGGATCTGCAGCTCTTGGGAGAGGGGCGCAGCTGGTTCCATCTATCATGCAAAAGAAGAAATCACCTCACAGACTTCTCCCTTTTTAGGAGAACTGTATCAAACACCTGAGTTGTACAAACCAAAAAGTACGAAATTAGCAACTATCGGTACTTCATTCACATTCAGTTATATGAGTTCCATCATTTACAATGTTATGACCGTCATATTAGGGAGCCTAGCCCAGTGGGTTGTGGCCCAAGTTATCTTATCGTTATTAGGGGCTTAGCCCGTTTATCTTATCGTTTGCTTAGGACTCAAGTAAACCTCTCTATATAAGGAGAGGAGATGTATCAATCTAATCAAGCAAGAAGCAATCATATTTGCTCGGCTTCCTTAGGGAGCCGGGAGACCTAACCCTAGCCGCCTCCTTCCCTGCGCCATCTCCCTCTCAGCCGCCGCCTCCTCGCGCATGACGGCGCCCCGCCGCCGGCGTCCGCGTGTTCATCCACAACCAGCTTCCTCCTTCCCCTACAACCTCCGGCCTAGACCCGGTAGAATCGTAGTTTCTACCAGCTTGGTATCAGCTAGCTTGGTTTCGACCATGTCATCACCACCACCAAACCCGTCGCTGCCCTTCGCCACCACCGCCGTCGCGCCATCGCCGATCCTCTCCACGGCACCGTTGGTCCTTCCCTCGGCGCCGATGGGTTCCACCGCCGGCGCATCGACCAGCCAGTCGCCGCCCCCATCCACGGGTCCGCCGCCATCACCCTCCACCACGCCGCTCGTCTACTCCCCGGAGGCCATGACCGGCGTCCTCAACGATCTGGTCGTCGCGGTCCAGGGAATCCGGCTGTTCCTGGCAGGTCCGTACGGGCCGCCAACACCTCCGCCGCCGGCCGTCTCCTCCGGACCGCCGGCCCTGCCCTGGTACTCGATCCCCGCGGCGATCGCCGGGGGCCATTCGTCGCTCCAGCCGTCGGCCGCCCCAGCGCTGTCCTGGCCGCAGTGGCCCGCGCCTCCCCCGCCCGCCTCAGCGCTGTCCTGGCCGCAGTGGCCCGCGCCGGCTCTCGCGGCGCCACCCGCACCCGCCCCAGCGCCGCAGTGGCCGTACTGGCCCGCGCCGGCCGCGCCGGTCCAGCTTCCACCGCCGCCGCCCAGCTCCGAACTAGGCCAGTCCACACCGTGGGGCCTCCCGATCCAGCAGGTCCAGTTTCCGGCGGTCACCGTCCCTGATTCCGGCCTGGCTAACCGGGACGTCGCCACCGCCAGTTTACACGGAGGCTGGGCACCCATTGGTACCCACACTGCAGTCTGGGGCCTCGTCCGGCTCCGCGGGGGCCTACGACGGCCTCCCCACCGTTGACCGGGCGCCACCATCATCACAGTTCCGCACCGCCGAGCCGGTCGGCCATGCCGCGCCGACCCAGACGCCGCCACGGTTCGCCAAGATCGACTTCGCCACTTATGACAGCACGGAGGACCCGCTTAACTGGCTCAACCAGTGCGACCAGTTTTTCCGTGGGCAGCGCACGCTCGCGTCGGAGCGCACTTGGCTGGCATCCTACCACCTCCGCGGTGCAACCCAGACATGGTACTACGCCCTCAAGCAGGACGAGGGCGGCATGCCCCCGTGGGAGCGCTTCCATGAGCTGTGCCTCCTTCGTTTTGGGCCGCCGATCCACGGGAGCCGCCTGGCCGAGTTGGGCCGCCTTCCCTTCACCTCTACCATACAACCTGCAATATTTAACTCTTGCTAGTCCTTAGAGCTAGAAGTACACATATTAGATTGGGAAGATCACATTCAGTTAGTCCAAATTAATCAATGAACCACTCAACTAAGTTTGCTTGTGTGCACAATAATATGCACCCATCAATGATCTGGCTATGCAAACATCTATAATTTATAATTTTCTAGGATCCTCGGGTCCGAGTATACCTTCACTAAACTGCTGCTCAGGTTGGTCACCTCGGATCACATAAGTGCCTACAACACTTTCAGTAACAGACTTGCTAAAACTTCTTACTACTGGCACGCTTTCATGCAAAGTAGGCTCGATCAAAGAGCATCAAGGGAGAGTGAGTACCTAAAAATTCTGAAGATCTCGAACGTAACCTCCTGCAGGTGTCACGCCGAACGAGAAGGGGGCAAGGCTGCTGGATCAAAATCTCGACGTCCTCCGTCATCCTCTAATCAGACTACTCAACTCATTTTCATAGACCTGAATTAAATTTTAGAAAAAAGAAATTTCATGACTACATAGATGAGATGGTCTAGAAGTAGGGGAGGGTGTGTACCTACGTCAACAACACAGTGAAGTATACGGAGAAAAGGTCCGTCGTGCACTTGCCTCAACACGACGATTAATCGGAAGAACTATCCTCCGCACCTGGAGCGCTCAGTCCTGTAGGTAGTCTAGTATTTAAAACAACTCCATTCTAACTGCAAGAATACACATTGTCGCTAGTGAGCAGAACCATGGCTCCACATCCATACTGATCTTGTTGACATTTAAATATAAACATGGATTGTCAGAACCACACAAAGTAAATGCAGATGTTGCAGCCCTATTTCTTGCAGTAGTTCAGGCTGCATATCGAGCACTTTAAGTACCAATCTGGTCAGCGATTACAGTGGCACACATTGATGATGCTCAGTGTTGGTCATTCAGTTCTAGCATATGCACAGAGAAATTAAATCACCTTATAGCATCTAACATGTATACGTTGTGGTACTGTATCCTCTTATCATCTTGAAGACATTTTCCAACCTATCAAGCCTGCCATATATAAGTAGTTAATTATCACTGACAATTTATTTAAGGGCAAAAATCTTATCGGCAGGCAACTGTACAATCTTCAGCGACCTACCATTCTTAGTAATGAACACAGGCAGATTTCCATACTTCTTTTTAACATGTTTCACCAGACAACTGTACAATCTTCAGTGACCTACCATTCTTAGTAGTGAACACAGGCAGATTCCCATCCTTCTTTTTAACATGTTTCACCAGACTGAACATTCCCTAGGGAACTAACTATGTGCAGCCAACTCAATGCTGCCTGAAAGTAGACAAATATTTGTGTATTATCAATTGAACATGTGATTAAATAAGATGGCAAACAAAAGTTTAGAGAAAACCTGAAGCTGCAAGTATATCGTTTATCCTATTTTCTTTCCATGCCTGTAAGCTGCACAGCAAATGCAGAAATCAGTAATATTGACACTGGATTATGGGGATTATCATATGTTTTTTCATCATGACTGAGCAGTTGAGATGACTGCAGCATCCGTTGAAGCATCATTCATGACAAGTTTCCTGACAGCATCCCGTCGTTCCTAGCATATAATGTTGTGTACTGGTTTATGCCTATCAACAAAAGTTAGATCAAATTGAGTGTGTTTGCATACAGTTTCTGAATATGCAGAAAGGGTATTACATACTATCCAAGATTTCGCTGTCAAGCTTATTCTTATATTGGTGGCATATACGTCATGAAATAAGAAACCGAACAGTTGGGTGATCCTACATGGTGCGTTACTCCTAAGCAGTACTGACAACTATCCAACGATTGCAGAATAATGAGCTGGAGTGGATAGGATGATGGATAACGTTTGATACAGAAATACTTGTGCTTACCCTGCCTTTTCTCCATGTATAGGTTAAATTAAATACACAAAACGACAATGATGAAATTAGAAAGATAGATTATGAATGTATTAACATTGTCAACAATATCAGGTGCTCATTTCTTTCTCGATTCCATCATATATGATAATGGCCATAGTAGAACAGATCAGAGAAGTTACCTTGGCAGGCAACTAATGGTGATGATGTTGAGCACCTTGGATGGTGGGCATCCTCCTTCAGCAGATGGGATTGAAGCAGCTTCTCCTCTCCATGAAACATGCACAAAAGTAGATGGCACGCATCACATAAGGGGTGAAGAAAACCAGATAAGTGGAGGGATTAGTACCTCCTGTCTGCTCGGTCGTCATGGGAAAAGAAGGGCTAGGGTTGGGGATGCTTCACGAACAGGAGAGATGTTCTCCTGCAGCACAGAAGAGAGGGATCTTTATGAACAACATCAACTCCACATCGAAAACTGAGATAGAGAAGTGATGGAGAGGGCACCTTCTTCATGGCGTTGGCACCAGGGTTAGAGCCGCAACGAGCACCCTCTTCACGCGGCTTGAACCTGCACATCGGGGCGCTCGCGCCGCCTTGGTCGTGGATCCGGACCTGCTGCTCGATCTGGAGCGAGGGGAAGGCGATGAGGTCGTCGGTGATGACGATAAGGGGAGGGGAGGAGAGAAGGGGTGGGGCGCAGGATGTGGGGGAGGGCGCTGGCGGCGGCGGCTATGAGGGAGGGCGCGGGCCGGTGAGTAGTGGTGGCGGCAGACGAGGGAGAAAGGGAGAGGAATCGGGGGATGGGGATTGGGGGAACGTAGGCTAGGGTGGGCGATTCACTTCTCGCTGCAACCAGCGCTAGTCCTTGGTGCACACCTTATTGTTTTGAATTTGACAATTTTAATTTCGGGACGAAATCAAATTACAGAATAAACTGTCCGTAAAACTATTTTACGCGGCTGACCTTTTTGTGCGGCGCCCGACACGCAGGCGCCAAACCCTACGGTGCAGCGCCTAGCTCTGTGGCGTTGCACCTCTGTCCACCGTGGCAGCCCCTGGGCCCGCACCCAGCAGTGCAGCACCTCCGAGCTAGGCGTCACACATGTAATGTGCAGCGCCTAGCGCTCGGGCGCTGCACTGTCTGTTACTAGTTGGCTGGCCCCCCTTCCCCCACTCCCCCCACCCCACACACCCCAACCCGCATAGCATCCGACCCGAGCTTTGCCCCCTCTCCCCCTCTCTCCCCCTCTCAAATCCTCTCCCAAATCTTGCAAATTTGAAGAATTTATCCGTGGATTTCGAAGTCAAACCCTCCCTCAAGGTAATCTTCTCCGATCCCCTTGTTTTGATCCAAGTAATGTTATAAAATTGCTCATTTGTTGCTAGTTTGGGGAAACCCTAGTTTTGTATGGATCTAGAGATTTGCATGGAGATGTGAGATGTTTGTTTGCCAATTTCCTATGAATAGGCTTGTTAGTATGTTAGGGTTATTCTTATGGGTGTTCTTATGTTGGTGCTAGGGTTAGGGTTAGGGTTAGGGTTGTTGTTTCATATATATTTTAGGGTTTGTATTCCGTGTTAATCCTTGGATTAGTACTCATGGAAGCAATGTTACGTTGTGTTGTTTGAATGCTTATAGGGATGGGAAGAACATGTGTGTTTGTTCATCATGGGGACAAAGACGCCTTCTTGAAAGGCAATATTGAACCGGACCTGGATGAGCTTGACATGGTGTTTGATAGTAGTCCTAGCTATGCGAAGCTCTTGCAACAAGTGAGGAAAGATTTGAATTGGATGGACCCTAGTGATATCGTTGAGTTGGAGGGAAGGCATAATGTAGGTTTTGGAATGCACATCCATTGGAAGACAATGCGTGTCAACTCGGAGCAACGTTGGGTTGCATACAAGGAGTCGGTGGCCGAATCACTAGACAAGGCTCTTGAGTTATTTGCAACGAAGAAGGTTGATTCAAGTTTGCATTTGGACTTTAACCGGAACCCCTCCCCTTTGGTTGCTAGTAACCCCCCATCCTTGAAGCGAGATGAAATTGTTGAACCTCTTTTGACCCAAGAAGTGAGGCCAACATTGAGCCTGTTTACAAACAATCAGGATGAAGCTTTGCAAGAGGAGAATGATGAGTATGCGGATGATGACAATGAAGTTGATCTCTATGACAACAATGTGGGTGATATCGACAAATATCATTTGCAAGAGACAATGGACCATTCCATCCCTTATTCTCGTGGCTATGCATCGGATTCGGAGGACGAAGGTCCCGATAAACAAGTTAATGAGGAGGGGTTCACGGTGAAGGAGGCCGAAGCTTTCGAGAAGGTATTCGGTCGGGATCATCGGACTACATTGTTCAAGGATGTTAGTCTCGCAGATGAAGCCGTGGTAGATGGTGGCCAAGGTATATCTCTTGGGGTTAGGCCAAGCTCTCACCGTGATTTGGAAGACGACAAGAATTGGATTGCTAAAGGGTCTAAGTTCGAAACCTTCTTGGAATTGAAGATGTGGCTCGACAACTACTCGGTTACGCATTGTATGGTACTTGGGAGGAAGCATACAACCGAATCCCTAGGTTGTCGTTAGCCATGGCCGCGACAAATCCGGGCATGGTTCATGTGGTCGAGCCTCATGGGGAAAAACAACGGTTCATGAAGAAAGAAAAGTCCGAGTATTTGGCCGTGCATTTAAGGGAAGGTTGCACAATAGATCGGAGATCCTTTGAGGAAGACTGTACCTTTTTACCGGGGCATTGTTTCGAGCAATGCGTGAGGTCTTTCGAACATTGTAGGCCGGTCATCGCCATTGATAGCACGTTCTTGCCCGGACAATACAAGGGCACCTTGTTGGTTGCGATAGCAAGTGATGCCAATAACTGGGTGTTGCCATTGGCATTTGCTTTGGTTAAGGTGGAGAACAATGACAACTGGGAGTGGTTTTTGCGTATTTTGAGGACGAAGGTGTTACCCGCTCAGAGGGAGATTTGTGTCATATCGGATCAGCATCAAGGAATTCTTAACGCGGTGGAGATTGACATTCCCGAGCATGCCCCGTTGCACCATCGATGGTGCATGAGGCACTTTTGTTCGAACTTCTATAGGGCATGTGGCCTTAAGGAGTTGGCCGATGATCTTCAAGATTGTTGTCTCACTTTCTCCGACAAGCGGTTCGCCACTTTGTACAACAAATTGCTCGCACACAAAAAACTTGATCCCGGGGGTCAAGACTTTCTCAATAGGCACATTCAATACCGGAACAAGTGGGCACGTGCTTTTGATGAAGATGGCTGGAGACATGGTCAAATGACAAGCAATATGGCCGAATGCTTCAATAAGGTGCTCAAAGGTGCACGTGGATTACCCGTGACGGCAATAATTCAATACACATTTGACAAGATGAATGCGTACTTTCTAAAGTACTCGATGGAAACAGATGCACAGATAGCGGGTGAGAACAAGCGCAAGTACAAGTACAAGTTCCCACCCAAGGTTGATGAATGGTTGAAATTTCAATCACGAAAGGCGGACTCAGAAGAAGCTATACTATATGACAACGAAGAGTGGAAGTACGAAGTGAAAGAGCCAGGAGGAACCACAAACAATGGCGGCCAACATGGAGGTCGGGCTTTCAAGGTGTCGTTAACACGTTGTGATTGCTCTTGCGGGAGGCCATTGTTGCTTCATCTCCCATACTCACACTTGTATACCGCCGGTCGCGTTAGGAATGTGGACATCAATCACCCCCTCACCGTGAGGGAGTCGGAGTTCTCAATCATGACGGTCAAGAAAACATGGGCTCCCCGCTTTCACCCATACTTTGACCAATCACAATGGACGGAGTACCATGGAGTTCAACTATGGCCGGATCCGGAGTTGAAGGTTGTTCAACCGGCAAACGCTCCTAGCTCCATATGGAAAGTGCGAGCATACAACCACCAATACCTCCAGATGGCCTACAACAGGCTTCGTCCAATTGCACATAGAAGAGAAAATGGTTGAATTAACAGGAAGATCGCATTGATAATGTAGCAATGAAGTGAAAAAAAACAACTTCATACCTGTCTATACAAGTAAGCCAGTGTCGCCGAACCCCAACTCTATTTGCTATCGAAGACAGTCAACGCCTTCAGCCACATCCATGGAGCATTCTTGCATGTGCCATTAGCAAACATAGTCCTGGATATAACATACCACATGTAGACACGAGCATATGTCTTGACCTCATCCTCATTAGCTTCCTCGGGGCAAGTACCAAAGTTCCATGCAATCCAACTGAAAGGAGCACCGGCTGCGACTCTTTCCTTCTTCTTGTCTTCTGCTTCTGGTTTCCGAGGCTCCAAAGGAACCATACCAATAAGGGCATGCATCTGCGCGCGCCACCCATCAGAATCGGTGTTCATACATAGAGGATTCCCCTCGATATGAAGACCGGTGATCATAGCAATATCTTGGAGCGTCACGGTCATCTCCCCGGTCCGAAGATGGAAACTGTGTGTCTCCGGCCTCCAACGATCAATAAGCGTGGTGATTGCTGCAGCATTGAGGGGTGGTGTCGACCGGCTGACCAACTAAATGAAAGGGAGAAGTCCTGTCTCCCTTACATACGGTGTGTATCGCTCATCATAGCGCATCCCCCCAAGGTTGACCCCGTAAGACCGAAGCTTCAGAGGTGCAAGCTCCTACAAACAAACAAATCATAAAATTACATATGGGGCATTTGTGTCTCAAATAAACACGAAATTCATAACACCGGCCACTTTCATTATTACCCGCTGCTCCACCGACATAACGTACGACCGGTGTTGATGGTCTCAGTGATCATCGAGAAGCCAAACCATCCTAACAATTTCAAACAAAACTTTCTTGTCAACACGATTATCTTTTGAATACAAATAAACTAAAGTATGCCTACTATATGCAAAATTCAAAGCATATGTATCCAAAGCATTCTTGTCAATAAGAATACAATTTCAACACAAATAAACTAAACTAGGCCTACTTCATGCAAGATTAAATATAAATATCTTTTCCATATAAAATAACATGTCAACCTATGTATCCAAACCATATCTTTTCAATAAAATCAACTAAACTAGGGGTGCAAAATTAGGTATCTAATGCATGCAAGATTCTAATACATGCAACATTCTAATCTAATCAAATCAAACAAGGGTTCCTCAAAATCTTCAAAATAGCATACATTATATGGATAGAAAGAAGGGGATCGGAGGAG
The DNA here is from genome assembly GCF_018294505.1 of Triticum aestivum. Classification (NCBI taxonomy): domain Eukaryota; kingdom Viridiplantae; phylum Streptophyta; class Magnoliopsida; order Poales; family Poaceae; genus Triticum; species Triticum aestivum. The sequence continues at coordinate 211,131,342 of NC_057796.1, forward strand.
AGTACCTTCTAGGATGGATTGGTGAAGGAATCCACGGACCAAATCGTCAGATCTGAAGGATTTGGGAGAGGGGATTGAGAGGGGGAGAGGAGAGGGCCGCCGTCGCGTACAAATCTGTTTCTGTAACTGGTGCAATGGGGTGGGTGGGGGAGGAGAGGGCCGCCGCGGCTGGATAAGTCACAGTGCAGCGCCCGAGCGCTAGGCGTTGCACATTACATGTGTGGCACCTAGCTCGGAGGCGCTGCACTAATGGGTGCGGGTCCAGAGGCTGCCACGGTGGATAGAGGTGCAACGCCACAGAGCTAGGCGCTGCATCGTAGGGTGTGGCGCCTGCCTGTCGGGCGTCACACAAAAAGGTCAGCCGCGTGAAATAGTTTCACGGGCAGTTCATTCTATGATTTGATTTCGTCCCGAGGTCAAAATTGTCAAATTTGCCTCCGTTTCCCTCCCCGTTTCTTTTCCCCCTTGGTTTCTTTTTTGCGGGTTTATTTTCTCCATTGTTAAAAGGAAGCGTGCCATTTGAAGTATCATTAATACACTAAAGCAGACTCACGCATTCAGTATTTTGCTTCTTTCTTTCTCCCCAAATGCTTAATAACGCAGTTGCGCTATTCGGACGAAACGAGCACACCCACAATCCACCGTTCACATGATAGGGACATGCATTGACACATGACATATAAAACAACAATTAATGTGTTCACACTAGGCAACGGTTGTGTGTACATGCTAATCCATGTTTCTTTTGCATTAAATGTCGTTTCACAAAATTTAAAAAGCTATAACTTTTGAATGGATTCTTAGAATTGCAATCCGTTTTCATGGTTAGGTTTCTTACGACGAGATCTTCAAAATTAGATCTCATATGAATATGTTTTGATGATTTTTTATATCAAAAGCAACTTTGATGCTAGATGAGGCAACTTGAGTGTTAAATAGAAACAACTTGTCTTTCACCATGTGTACTAGTGAATTTACCTAGCAAGTACTTCGTACATAATTTAGAAACTTTGGTAGAGAACTTTTCATCGTATATAGGCAACTAAGCATCATCGGCGAGAAAATTTGGCATACATGAAGTCAACTTTCAACACTAAAGGAGGCAACTCGTGTTATGAAGACGCCTATCCACGAATTGCAAAAGCAGTTAAAACCTTTCTCCTAAGTTGTCTACCATAGTTATGGTTGTCCATAGCACAACGTGTAGACGAAATTATGATTGATGTTAGAAAATAAATAAGGTATGCAATTTCACTCCATTAAAAGCAACTAATTAGCAATGATAGGCAACTAATTAGCAACAATGAACAACTTTGAAACATAGGTAGGTAACATCACATCACTTTCCATAAGCAACTTTCCTTCCACGAGAGGCAACTTTAGTGCTACAAATAAGCAACTTCACCACATTTTGCGCCCTAGTTAATTTTGTCTAATATTCTCCAAACTTGTTCATTGTGACTTCTAAGTTGCCTATATCCCCAATTGCCTAAAGTACTATGCAAGTTGTCCATCAGGGGGCCTAAGTTGCCTACAATGTCAAAAAGTATTTGGGGGATCTAAGTTGTCTATCATAATTCCAAAATTCAAAACTATGTGGGGTGGATGGTATGAGAGCCTTGTTCTTTTCTTTTCTAGGAGAGTCTGCCCACCAGTGTTGCTGCGAGCGGGTGTTGGCTAGTCAGATCGCATGTATTGACTAGTTGAATAAGTGGTGACAGATGAGAAGTTTCATAGGGGGTTGATGATTTTTTTTTTCAAAAGCAACTTTGATGCTAGATGAGACAACTTTAGTGCAAAAGAGACGCAACTTTGATGCTAGATGAATTGCACTGTGTGTATTAGTGAATTCTCCTAATAGCCTTCTAATTTGTTGCGTGCATTAGTGTAATAGCTTACATGTGGTTACCACGGTTGCTAAGTTGCATACAGCAGAAACTAACTTGTAGATAATTTTGATACCTATAATGAAGGAAATATGTCCTAGAGGCAATAATAAAGTTGTTATTTTATATTTTCTTATTCATGATAAAGGTTTATTATTCATGCTATAATTGTATTGATTGGAAACTTATATACACTAGATGATACCCCGCGCGTTGCTGCGTGACTCTTAGTAATATGCAGATGATAATACATAATCTAATAACTTTATTTGCCAAATAGATACGATTTTAAGACAAACATTGCAATAGGCCAGTTAGACCATAACTTAAAAAAATGATGTCGTACCGCGCTCTGCACACAACGACAAAAAATACGTTGTCAAAAAGATTTTATGGATGTGCACCAAGAATTTTGCATGTGGTGCAAGAGCATCGGTGATCAAAATTAAGCGTTGAACATCATGGAATCAATGCAAGCGAAAATAGCGGCAATATAAAACATTTTTTCACACTTAACTGAGCTTGGCTAGTCATGAAAGGATGTGTAAGTACCGTCAAAATTTTTCCTTTAAAGGATGTGTAAATTTAGATTCCTTTTACAGTACATCCGGTCATTTTAGCCCTTCATTTTTGTGGTCCAACGGCCTTGATTAGACAATACTCTTGTGCTATATTAAGCCTCACGAGGCACTAAGGGCAGTTTTGTTATTAATATAAATCCTACAATCATGTGTTCTCAAAAAGCAAGCGGATGAGTAGATTATGGGCTCGACCTCTCAGCCAACCCTGTTCTGCTCCGATGGTTCAGAATCTCCACAACTGCGTGATCATGTAAGCCTCTTGTCGTCGATGGAGAAACCCAGGACACGCCGGAGAAGCCACACTTTCAGGTGTGGTCCTCCACACAGCAGACAGAGGCACCACGCGCTGTGAGGCTTCACCGGCCTCGCCGGTCATGGTCCTCCGCGGCTACTCTACAGCTCCGCTGCACTCGGCAAGGCCCGTTGCGTGCTTGAAGATCATACTGATTTTAGGTCCAGCGGATGTCTATTACTGTTGTTTGATCATGTATTGTTCTTCCTGATCGAGTCTCTGGATCCTGGTTGTACTGCTGCATTTTGATTTTTCGAGTTAGATCATGCACCGTGTCTCCCCGCCGGTGACCACGACGAAATCGGCATGGATGCAGCACTCCGCAAACACCATATGTAAAGGACGTCACACAGTATTCCCCGCAAAATAAAAAGGACGGCATACAGTAATATACACACGGCCTATGTATTACCGGCGTGTTTTTATTCACCAGTGTCTCGTGCACACAGTAATACACGCACGCAAACAATGACGATGCACGTCAGTCTAACATGAGTAATAGCAAATACTATGCGGATTCGGGAGAGGACGCACTGACCGGAGTTGCGACGGCGATCGGGCCGGTGGCACGGGCTGCGACACCAGTAGGCAGGACGCACCGAGATATAGACCCCGGGCGTGACCTGACGGTCAGCCCACAGGTGGCTAGTGATTGGTGGCGGCCACAAAAAGTGGCGAGTGAAGATTTCAATTGATCTAATGGATTCAGGGGTGATTGGAGAACCACCGGCGTCCCGTCCCTGGAGCCCGTCATCCGCCGTCGAGCAAAGCTAAAAAAATGCATTGGCTTCACGTGAATACGTGATTGCTCACTTGATATGTGTATATGTGCCGCTGGAACTGGGGGCACCGCGATGGCATCTGTAGTCAGCTAGCACCACGCAGACATGGTTGCAGACGGGCACCCGGCTGCTCGGTTGCCAATCACGCTTCAGGTAACAGAAGCCGGGCTGCCGGAGCTGCCAGACCTAGGGGAGGATGTTGGGGTTGGGTCGTCGGAAACTGGGTGAGGCAAGATATACTTGCAGCGGCGGCGCAGCATTGGCGGTGGCGACTTGACGCTCGCAGCCTCGAACCCCGTCTAGCGAGGAGGAGTTGCGGCAGGGCATCTCGATTGGGACTACAGAGAGTTTGTCCCATGGACGGGCTACTCTTCTTCTTGGCGGAAGCCAAGCGGCGCGAGATTTTCATGGAGATTGAAGGAAGACTGGAAGAGGCATACTGGGTGATCATAAAGATGCTCTACAGATATCTCCGAAGGTGTTTGTTGAGTTCGAATAGATTGTGATTAGGATTTGTCACTCCGAGTATCGGAGAGGTATCTCTGGACCCTCTCGGTAATACACATCATAAGCTTGCAAGTAAATGACTAAGGAGTTGGTCGTGAGGTGATGTATTATGGAACGAGTAAAGAGACTTGCCGGTAACGAGATTGAACTAGGTATGAAGATACCGACGATCGAATCTCGGGCAAGTAACATACCGATGAACAAAGAGAATTACGTATGTTGTCATAATGGTTCGACCGATAAAAATCTTAGTACAATATGTAGGATCCAATATGGGCATCCAAGTTCCGCTATTGGTTATTGACTGGAGAGGTGTCTCTGTCATGTCTACATAGTTCTCGAACCCGTAGGGTCCGCACGCTTAACGTTCGTTGATGATACATTAGTAGAAAACAGGGCTTTGGTCCACTCTTAATGTATACATTAGTCCCGGTTGCATTACGAACCGGGACTAATGTGAACATTAGTCCCGGCTCGAGCGGCTAGGGCGTCGGGATGGCATTAGTCCCGGTTAACCGGGACTAAAGGGTGCGATGCCCTTTAGTCCCAGTTCGTATCTCAAACCGGGACTAAAGATTACACCTTTAGTCCCGGTTTGAGACACGAAGCGGGACTAAATGGTGTGATGCCCTTTAGTTCCGGTTCGTGTCTCAAACTGGGACTAAAGGGGTTCTGAAATTTGTTTTTTTCCATTTGTTTTTTTGTTTTTAGTTTCTGTTTCAAATTGCTTATATCTTTTAGGATATTTGATGTTTTTGAATGATTCTTTTTGCATTAGATTCAAAATTTTGTCTATTTTCTGTTTGTGTCATTAGTTTCCAAATTTGAATGATTTAAATATGAATTTCAAATTTGCTTCAAACACTAGATTGTGAAAATTTTGAGTTTAAAAATATTTTTTAATTTAATTCTTTTTGCTCCTAGTCATATGTCAGATTGTTGTCACAGTAAGATTTATTTGGTTATTTTTATAATTAATGAATATTAATTTTTCTACTGTTTTGTATTAATAGTTGTTTAGCCTATAATAATAGTTGATAGAATTAGTTTTGCTATATTAAAAAGTAATTTTCTTTTTGCCACTTTAATAGAGCGTGACTCTGGCTTGGTTAACCTTAGTTGTGACTCTTGCTGGGACGGTGCTAGCAGATGTAGTCGATGGTAGGATTGGATGGACACCATCCCGGACTAAAGGGGTTCATACTCTACCCCCTCCCCCCGTGTATCACCATTTCAGTTTCGAAAAAAACAAAAGAAAATGATAAAAACTTTAAAAATTAAAATCCTTTGAGACGTAGTTATGTTACTACATCTACTAGTTAGGAAAAAAAATTGGACATGTTTTGCAAAAAAAAGCGATGAAAAAGTAAAACAACTATATCTTTTGCATACGATGTAAAAAAAGTATAATATATCAAAATGTTCGGCACGAAAATCCGCATCCGATTTTGACCGCCGTAGGCCGTTTTGCTAATTTTTAGAATCCTCAAATTCTAAAAGGAAAAAAAGTATGCTCAAATTTCAGTTTTTTTGAATTTTGGTTAAATCTGGTCAAACTGTGGTCAAACTACTTATTCAAGAAATTTTAGTGTTACTAAATAATTATTCAAGAATATTAGTGTTACTAAATAATTATTTTAGTTTTTTGAATTTTGGTCAAATATGGTCAAACTGTGGTCAAACTACTTATTCAAGAGATATTAGTGTTACTAAATAATTATTGGTTTTAAGAATAATAGTTTTCAAACTCAAACGGTGTAACGTGTGACTTCATGCTCAAGTTCAACTCCTAAGGGTTAATAGGATTGACAGCTTACTATTGTCAGGAAAACAACAAGTGCAGACTCGGAAACAAGGGGGAATAGAACTGGAAGTTAAGCGTGCTCAGGCTGGAGTAGTGAGATGATGGGTGACCAACCGGGAAGTTAGACGATTTGGAATGATGCGGGGTGATTAGGGATTAGAGATTAAATTGAGCAGTGATGAGGGGTGATTAGAGATTAAATTCAAATAATTCAGAAATTTGAAAATCGGAAAAAAATTCAAAAAAAGTCCTTGTTACCAACCGGGACTAAAGGTCGAGCTCCAGACAGCGGCCACGTGGAACCCCTTCAGTCCCGGTTCGTAAGAGAACCGGGACTAAAGGTTTTGGGCTTTAGTCCCGACCCTTTAGTCCCGGTTCCAGAACCGGGACTAAAGGCCCTCTGGAACCAGGACTAAAGGTCCGTTTTCTACTAGTGATATAGTATTATATGAGTTATGTGATTTGGTGACCGAATGTTGTTCGGAGTCCCGGATGAGATCACGGACATGACGAGGAGTCTCGAAATGGTCGAGAGGTAAAGATTGATATATAGGACGATGGTATTTGGACACCATAAGTGTTTCGGAGGGTATTGGGTACTTATCGGGTCACCGGAAAGGAGTTTCAGGCACCCCGGCAAAGCTATGGGCCTTATGGGCCAAGAGAGGGAACACATCAGCCCACAAGGGGCTGGTGCACCCCTATGGTGGCCGGCCCTATGAGGAGGAGAAGGAAAGAGGGGAGGGAAAGGAAAGTGTAGAGTAGGACTCCCCCTCCCCCCTCTTTCCTTCCCCCTTATGATACAAGGAAAGTGGGGGGCGGCTAGGGCAGGAGCCCTAGGGCCGGCCGGCCACCTATGTGGTGCGCCAGGCTGCCTCCCCTCCCCCTCCCACCTATATATATATGTGAAAGGGGGCGCCTAGCACACCCCAGATCAATTATTAGCTGTGTGCGGCGCCCCCTCCACCGTTTACACCCCCGGTCATTTTTTCAAAGTGCTTAGGCGAAGCCCTGCAGAGATCACATCACCATCACCGTCATCACGCCGTCGTGCTACCGGAACTCATCTACTACCTCGTCGTCTTACTGGATCAAGAAGGCCGAGGATGTCACCAAGCTGAACGTGTGCAGAACGCGGAGGTGTCGTGCGTTCGCTACTAGATCGGTTGGAGCGCGAAGAAAGTTCGACTACATCAACCGCGTTGTAAAACACTTCCGCTTACGATCTACGAGGGTACGTAGACACACACTCCCCCTCTTGTTGCGTGTGCATAAAAATTATTTTGTTTTCCATGCAACGTTTCCCAACAGTGGCATCATGAGCTAGGTCTATGCGTAGATGATATGCACGAGTAGAACACAAAGAGTTGTGGGCGGTGATAGTCATACTGCTTACCACCAATGTCTTATTTTGATTCAGCGGTATTGTTGGATGAAGTGGTCCGGACCAACCTTACATGTCCACGTACATGAGACCGGTTCCACCGACAGACATGCAACTTGTTTTGCATAAAGGTGGCTGGCGGGTGTCTATTTCTCCTACTCTAGTTGAATCGAATTTGACTGCGGTCGGTCCTTGAAGAAGGTTAAAACAACAAACTTGATGAATCACCATTGTGGTTTTTTCCGTAGGTAAGAACGGTTCTTGCTAGAAGCCCGTAGCAGCCACGTAAAACTTGCAACAACAAAGTAGAGGACGTCTAATTTGTTTTTGCAGGGCATGTTGTGATGTGATATGGTCAAGACATGATGTGATATACATTGTTGTATGAGATGATCATGTTTTGTAATTTTATCGGCAACTGGCAGGAGCCTTATGGTTGTCTCTTTATTGTATGAAATGCAAATGACATGTAATTGCTTTACTTTATCGCTATGAGTTAGCAATAGTTGTAGAAGCAATAGTTGGCGAGACGACCACGACGCAATGATGGAGATTAAGGTGTCGAGCTGATGACGATGGAGATCATGACGATGCTTTGGAGATGGAGATCAAAAGCACAAATGATGATGGTCATATCATGTCACATATTTTGATTGCATGTGATGTTTATATTATATGCATCTTAATTTTCCTTAGAACGACGGTAGCATTATAAGATGATCCCTTCACTAAATTTAAGGTAAAAGTGTTCTCCTGAGTATGCACCGTTGCTATAGTTCGTCGTTTCGGGACACCACGTGATGATCGGGTGTGATAGACTCTACGTTCACATACAACGGGTGTAACACAGTTTTACAGATGCAGAATACTTGGGTTAAACTTGACGAGCCTAGCGTGTACAGACCAAGGTAGTCAGAATCCCGACCCGACTGCTAGAATCCTATGACTTCACGACCCTACAGAAGCATGTCGATCCAAATCCCACTATGAATCCGGATCAGGTAGAATCCATGTTGAGTCGCAATCCAAATCATAGAATCCTATACAAAATTGTACAATCCCGACTATGCTATGGACTATGTCCGATTCTACTAATTTATCTAAGCCATTTGTTTAGTTGTAGCAGAATAGTATGCCATGATCCAAAGCCCTTTTCATATACCTCACGGACCTTTATTCCCCTCCCAAGCCCAAACGCTTAGCCACTAACACCTTTGATCTAGCTCTCAGAAACCCTAGATCGAAATTGAGGATCAGGCTTGTTGACAGATGGAATTGGCGTGAAAAGGAGGATGCTTCAAGATTGATCGAAGAAGGAGAGCAAGACCCTTCAAGGTTTAGCACTACAGGTCAGATAGACAAGTGATCAACTATTCACGCACACTAAAAAGAACCTAAGTAAATTTTGTGCATTGAAGGTTGAAATGTTCTATATATTTCCCTCTCATATATGTTCCATACATGCGAGCTAGATGGTAGGTTAGCCATAAAAAGAAGTGTAATGCAACTAGCATTGATGTGTACGTTCTTTGCTCCTTATTTAGTGTCAAAACTCTATAGAACCCATATAAATTTCTTGTGTGCATACAAAATATCTTATTTGACTGAATCTAGTAGAATTCTCGATTCCACGACTCGATCTTACGACTCGATTCTGTCTGAGGAAAATTGATCCAACTCTGAATCCGGACTCTAACTACCTTGGTACAGACATGGCCTCGAAACACTGGAGACCGAAAGGTCGAACGTGAATCATATAGTAGATATGATCAACATAGAGATGTTCACCAATGATGACTACCCCATCTCACGTGATGATCGGACATGAGTTAGTTGATTTGGATCACGTATCACTTAGATGACTTGAGGGATGTCTATTTAAGTGGGAGTTCTTAAGTAATTTGATTAATTGAACTTAATTTATCATGAACTTAGTCTTGTAGTTTTGCATATCTATGTTGTAGATCAATGGCCCGAGCTATCGTTCCCCTGAATTTTAATGCATTCATAGAGAAAGATAAGTTTAAAGATGATGGTAGCAACTATACGGACTGGGTCCGTAACTTGAGGATTATCCTCATTGTTGCACAAAATAATTGTGTCCTTCATGCACCGCTAGGTGAAAGGCCTGCTGCAGGAGCAGATGCTGATGTTTTGAACGTATGGCAAGCACGATCTGATGACTACTCGATAGTTCAGTGTGCCATGTTTTACGGCTTAGAACCGGGACTTCAAAGACGTTTCAAACGTCATGAAGCATATGAGATGTTCCAAGAGTAGAAGTTAATATTTCAAGAAAATGTCCGGGTTGAGAGATATGAAGTCTCCAACAAGTTCTATAGCTACAAGATGGAGGAGAACAGTTATGTCACTGAACACATAGTCAAAATGTCTGGGTATTATAATCACTTGACTCAGCTGGGAGTTGATCTTCCAGTTGATTGTGTCATTGACAGAGTTCTTCAATCACTGCCACCAAGCTACAAAGGCTTCATGATGAACTATAATATGCAAGGGATGAATGAAACAATTCCCGAGCTCTTCGCAATGCTTAAAGCCGCGGAGGTAGAAATCAAGAAGGAGCATCACGTGTTGGTGGTTAACAAGACCACTAGTTTCAAGAAAAAGGGCAAGGGAAAGAAAGGGAAATTCAAGAAGAATGGCAAGCAAGTTGCCACTCCCGGTAAGAAGCCCAAATCTGGACCCGAGCCTGAAACTGAGTGCTTCTACTACAAAGGGACTGGTCACTGGAAGCGGAACTGCCCCAAATACTTGGCAGATAAGAAGGATAGCAAAGTGAACAAAGGTATATTTGATATACATGTTATTGATGAGTACGTTACTAATGCTCGTAGTAGCCCCTGTGTATTTTATACTGGTTCCGTTACTCATATTTGTAACTCGAAACAGGAGCTACAGATTAAACGAAGATTGGCTAAGGACGAGGTGACGATGCACGTCGAGAATGGTTCCAAGGTCGATGTGCTCGCCGTCGGAACGCCACCTCTACATCTACCTTCGGGGTTAGTTTTAGACCTGAATAATTGTTATTTGGTGCCAACGTTGAGCATGAACATTATACCTGAATCTTGTTTAGTGCGAGACGGTTATTCATTCAAATCAGATAATAATGGTTGTTCTATTTATGTGAGTAATATCTTTTGTGGTCATGCACCCTTGAAGAGTGGTCTATTCTTGTTGAATCTCGATTGTGGTGATACACATATTCATAATATTGATGCCAAAAGATGCAAAGTTGATAATGATAGTGCAATATATTTGTGGCACTACCGTTTAGGTCATATTGGTGTAAAGCGCATGAAGAAACTCCATACATATGGACTTTTGGAATCACTTGATTATGAATCATTTGATACTTGCGAACCATGCCTCATGGGAAAGATGACAAAACTCTGTTCTCCGGAACAATGGAGCGAGCTAATGACTTATTGGAAATAATACATACCGATGTATGCAGCCCAATGAGTATTGAGGCACGCGGCGGGTATCATTATTTGCTGACCTTCACAGATGATTTAAGTAGATATGGGTATATCTACTTAATGAAACACAAGCCTGGAACATTTGAAAAGTTCAAAGAATTTCAGAGTGAAGTGGAGAATCATCGTAACAAGAAAATAAAGTTTCTACGATCTAGTCACGGAGGCGAATATTTGAGTTACGAGTTTGACCTTCATTTAAAACAATGTGGAATTGTTTCACAACTCAAGCCACCTCGAACACCACAACGTAATGGTGTGTCCGAACATCGTAACCGTACTTTATTAAATATGGTGCGGTCTATGATGTCTCTTACTGATTTACCACTATTGTTTTGGGGTTATGCATTAGAGACAGTCGCATTCACGTTAAATAGGGCATCGTCTAAATCCGTTGAGACGACACTGTATGAACTGTGGTTTGGTAAGAAACCTAAGTTGTCGTTTCTTAAAGTTTGGGGTTGCGACACTTATGTCAAAAGGCTTCAGCCTGATAAGCTCGAACCCAAATCGGAGAAGTGCGTCTTCATAGGATACCCTAAGGAAACAATTAGGTACACCTTCTATCACAGATGCAAAGGCAAGATCTTTGTTGCCAAGAATGGAACCTTTCTAGAGAAGGAGTTTCTCTCAAAAGAAGTGAGTGGGAGGAAAGTAGAACTTGATGAGGTAATTGTACCTCCTCTCGAATTGGAAAGTAGCACATCAGAGAAAACCGTTCCTGTGATGCCTACACCAACTAGAGAGGAAGCTAATGATAATGATCATGAAACTTCAGATCAAGTTGCTACTGAACTTCGTAGGTCGACCAGAGCACGATCCGCACCAGAGTGGTACGGAAATCCTGTCCTGGAAGTTATGTTATTATACCATGGCGAACCTACGAACTATGAAGAAGCTATGATGAGCCCAGATTCTGATATATGGCTTGATGCCATGAAATCTGAGATAGGATCCATATATGAGAACAAAGTGTGGACTTTGGTGGACTTGCCCAATGATCGGCAAACCATAGAGAATAAATGGATTTTCAAGAAGAAGACTAACGCTGATCGTAATGTTACTGTCTACAAAGCTTGACTTGTCGCGAAAGGTTTTTGACAGGTTCAAGGGGTTGACTATGATGAGACTTTCTCACCCGTAGCAATGCTTAAGTCTGTCTGAATCATGTTAGCAATTGCCGCATTTTATGATTATGAAATCTCGTAAATGGACGTCAAAACTGCATTCACTACTGGAATTAGCTTATTTGCCGTCCGCTGGCGGACGGCAAAGAAGGTCTTTGCCGTCAGCCACACGAAAACGGACGGCAAAGAAGTGGCTGATGGCAAAGAAGGTGTTTGCCATCAACCAACTCTTTGCCGTCCGCTGGCTGACGGCAAAGCAACTATGCCGTCCGCTAGCGGACGGCAAAGAGGTTGGTGGGTCCAGTTATTGTGTAACCAACCCAAGCCCACCAGCCCCACCTCTTTGCCGTCCGTTGGCGGACGGCAAAGAATGTTTGCCGACCGTTGGCGGACGGCAAAGAGGCGGGTACGTTAACGGCCGTCCCGCCCCCGTCCTCTGTCTCTTCTCTCCACTCTCTCTCGCTCTCGTTCCCTCCCCACCCACAACCACGCCGCTGCCGCCGACCCCGTCTGCTGTAGCCGGCCGCCCCGCCGCCACGCACCCCTCCCCTGTGGCGCCCCGACCTCCACCGCACCCTCGCCGCCTCTTCCACATCGCCCCGCCCACACCAGCCCGTGCCGCCGCCGCCGACCCCGTCCGGCGTAGCCGGCCTCCCCGCCGCCCCGCACCCCTCCCCAACCTCCATCGCGGCCCCGCCGCTCCTTCCACGTCGGCCAGCCGCGCCGCGGCCGTCCAGGCCCCGTACCGCCGCGCCCGTCCCCGCCCCGACCCCCGACCAACCGCCGCTGCCGCTGCAGCCGCGGGTCGACCGCCCCCCGAGGAGCGCCGCCCATCGCTGCCCCTCCCCTCCCCATCGCTGCGCCGCCTCGCTGCCGCCCCGTCGCCGCCCCCTCCCCGACCCGTCGCCGCCCCCACGGTGAGCCCCTGCCGCCCCCCTGTGTCCTATTTTCTTTTCTGTTTTTTTGTTTTTCTTTTCTGTTTAGATAAGGTTTTTTAGTTTAAGTTTTTTCAGTTTAGAATTAATTAGTTTAGGTTATTTAGTTTAATTAGTTTAGGTTTAATTAGTTTAAATAGTTTAGTTTTAATTAGTTTAGGTTTTTAGTTTAGGTTTAGGTTATATATTTAGCTAGATTAGATTAATTAGATTGGATTATATTAGACTAGTGTTAGGTTTTAGTTAAATAGTCATAATTAAAGGAAGTGAAAAAAAGATGAAAAAGAAGACGAAAAGTAGAATAAGTAGAAGGGGGAAGAAGAAGAAGAAGAAGAAGAAGAGGAGGAGGAGGAGAAGAAGAAGAAGAAGAAGAAGAAGAAGAAGAAGAAGAAGAAGAAGAAGAAGAAGAAGAAGAAAAGAAGTAGAAGACGGGGGATGAGAAGAAGTAGAAGAATGAGAAGAAGTAGAAGTAGTAGAAGAATGAGAAGACCCCCTGACCCCTGACCCCCCAACCCCGACACCACACCCCGACACCCGACCCCGACTCCACCCCGACACCCGACCCCTAACCCCCTGACCCCCCGAGCCCGAAACAGCACCCCGACCCCGACACGGCACCCCGACACCGACACGACACCCCGACCCCGACACGACACCCCCGACACCCCGACCCCGAGACCCCGACCCCGACCCCGACCCCGACCCCGACACCCCGACCCCAAGCCTGACCCGACACCCCGACCCCGACACCGACACGGCACCCCGACCCCGACCCGGCACCCCGACCCGACACCCCGACCCCGACCCCGACACGGCACCCACCCCGACCCCCCGACACCTCCCGAAAAGGTGTTCTTTGGCCTTCCAGAGGCCGACGGGGTCATATATTTGTGAATTATTAGTTAGGTCATATATTTTTCGATTTTGTTATGAAAAACATCATATATAATTGTGTTGATCGGGTAGTTTTAAATGTGCAGTTGTTTCATCGCTGCGAGGTTTGGTGTTCGACGACCTCGCCGTGCGTTTGACGAGCTCTGCCCCTTCGTTCGTGGGTGAGCACAAATGACATGTCCTCCTCCCCCATTAATTATTTGATCTATTCCGATGAAACTTGATAGCTAGCTATATATGTGTCTTGAATCATCAGTATGCGTAACCAATATGTGTCTCCCGTTCGAAAGCGTCATAGTTATAAATATGCATGCATTTGCATATTTATAACCTTGATTCTTTCGAATTGTCCAACGCTATCCATGGACAGCCCGAGTATGTTTAGATTGGGTTCGTTTTCCCATATGCTTTGCTCCGGATCCGACGCATAAATTTCGTCAGTGCCTCCCCTGTTGTTCTCCGGGTACACATCCTCTCTGTTTATTGCAGAGACGTGTATCAGGAGAACAGCGGGGAGGTGCTGCCGAAATTTTGCGTAGGATCCGGAGCATAGCATGGGAAAATGAACCCAATCTAAACATACTCGGGTGGGATTAGGACCTATCATTACCTATTAGAGTGTAGGTTGCATGGACGTAATAAAATTGACAAAGTAGATCAACTGATGAATATATACATGGTGAATTATATATATATATATTTGTTGTGTGTCTAGTAGCTCTGAAAGTCAAGATGAGTGATCGTGCGTGGATGTACACCGGTCACACTGGTCAGAACAAATGGAGCACTGAATGGTTCACAAAAACCAAGGGGTTTGTGCGAGCCGCATTTGCAAATGGCCAGAGGAAAACCTGGTGCCCCTGTTTACGGTGCGGCAATTGGGAAAAGAGGACAGAGGCTGAAATGGGCAAACACCTGCAGAAGAGTGGTTTTACGCCCGATTATACGGTGTGGACATTTCATGGTGAGTCTGCCCAACGTGACCGAGCTGAGGTGGATCGTCGTCGCACCGACGAGCATGGTACCGGGATGGAAAACATGGTGCAAGACTTCGATGATGCTCGGGATTCGGACGAGGAGATGGAGGAATCTGCAAAGGCCTTCAATGAAATGTTGGAGTCTTCAAAACGTCCGCTCCATGAGCACACTGAGCTTTGTCAGTTGGATGCCATCTCACAAGTAATGGCTCTGAAGGCTCAGTTCAACTTGGGCAGAGAATGCTACGATGCAATGATGACAGTATTTGGACGCTTTCTACCCAAAGGCCATGTAATGCCTGCAAACCTGTACCAGTCGGACAAAATCCTCCGTGCACTGAAGATGCCCTATGATAAGATACATGCCTGTGAGAAAGGATGTGTCTTGTTTAGGCTTGACTATGCGGACTTGAACTATTGTCCCATTTGCAAGTCTTCCAGGTATGTTGTGGTAGACAACGGTATGGGTGAGAAGACACAGACCAAAATCCCCGTTAGTGTTCTTCGGTATATGCCAATCGTACCAAGACTTCAACGTCTTTTCATGGTCGAAGAGACGGCCAGACAGATGACATGGCACAAAACGGGCAAAAGAACCGAACTAGATGCAGATGGGAATCTGATGATTGTACACACATCGGATGGTGTTGCGTGGAAAAAGTTTGATGAATTACATGGTGACAAAGCGGCAGATCCGAGGCATCCTCGAGTCGGCATCAGCACGGATGGGTTCAGTGTGTTTGGTATGACGGCAGCCCAATACAGTTGTTGGCCCGTATTTGTCTTTCCACTCAATCTCCCCCCCGGACAGATTATGCAAAGAAAGAACATTTTCCTGACGTTGATAATTCCAGGGCCCAACTATCCGGGGAAAAATATGAATGTGTACATGCAACCGCTTAAGGACGAATTGCAAGAAGCCTGGGATAATGGGTTCAAGACATACGACGCCTATAGCAAACGGAACTTCATAATGCGTGTCTGGTACATGTACTCGACGCATGACTTGCCGGCGTATGCGCTATTCGTTGGCTGGTGTGTGCATGGAAGGTTCCCGTGCCCCACATGCAAGGGAGCTCTTGAGTTTCGTTGGCTTCAGGCCGGTCGCAAGTTTTCTTGCTTCGACATGCATAGACAGTTCCTGAATCCTCGCCATAAGTTCAGGAAAGACAAGAAGAACTTCATCAGAGGTAGAGTTGTCAAAAACTCTGCACCACCTGCATTGACAGGCCAACAGACCCTGGATCAGTTAAACGCTCTCGAGCCAGATCCAGAGCGTCCAGGGTACTTCAAGGGGTATAATTCTAAGCACGCCTGGACTCACAAAACATGCTTATGGGATCTGCCTTACTTCAAAGACCTCCTTTGCCCACACAACATCGACGTGATGCACACTGAGAAGAATATCGCCGAGGCACTTTTTGGTACATTGTTTGGCATAGATGGGAAGTCAAAGGATAATACTAAGGCTAGAGTCGATCTGGAGGCGCTATGTGATAGGCCGTTACAAAACATGAAAGAACCGAAAGGAAAGCAGAACTGGACGAAGCCAAAGGCATGGTTCAATCTTGGAAGGCCAGCTATGAGGGAAATTATCTTGTGGGTGAAAATGCAGTTGATGTTCCCCGATGGGTATGCAGCGAATCTACAGAGGGGAGCCAGTCTTGATAAATTGAAGATATTTGGTCTCAAGAGTCATGATTGGCACATATGGATTGAGCGGGTAATGCCGGTGATGTTGCGTGGCTTCATCCCTGAGGATGAATGGCTAGTACTGGCAGAACTCAGCTATTTCTTCCGTGTTCTTTGTGCGAAAGAACTATCGCCTGGCGTGCTAGAAGAAATGGAAGAGTTGGCGCCGGAGTTGATCTGCAAGTTAGAGAAGATCTTTCCACCGGGCTTCTTTAATCCAATGCAACATTTGATTTTGCATCTCCCGACCGAGGCAAGATTGGGGGGGCCCGTGCAAAATCGTTGGTGCTACCCAACTGAGAGGATGCAGAAGACGCTTCGACAAAAATGTAAAAATAAACGTAGAATTGAAGCATCGATGGCTGAGGCATTCATCACTGAGGAGGCGGCAAACTTCGTGACAGCACACTACGAAGCCAAAAATCGTCATTTGCATAATCCGAAGCCTCGGTACAATGCTGACGACCCTAAAAAGGGTGGATCCAACCTCAGCCTATTCAAAGGGAATCTCGCACCAGCCAGTGTTTCAAATCCAGTATCTTTGGATAACGAACAATGGCGGACCATTTCGTTGTATATCTTCAACAACCTGATAGAAGTGCGGCCGTACATCGAGTAAGTTCTCGGTACATAGTTTCGCAACTTCTATTTCCTTTGAACTGCTCTTATTCCTGGATATTTCATACAGTCGATACGTCGCCTTATTCTCGTATGGAGCGGTGATCCAAAAGGATTCTGTCGAAGAGTATGAGCTTCTCGCAAAGCAAGGAGGCGGCTATCCCGGTTTCATCTCTTGGTTCAAACAAACGGTAATTTCTATTAGACTTGTAGGCTAATTTGTAGGCGGCTATCCCGGTTTCATTCGCTAATTTGTGCGTAATGCAACAATCCTTTCATATTAAACTTGTAGGCTAATTCAGAGTCTATGGACGCCGAATTGAGACAAGTCGCTAATGGTTTTGACTATAAGGTCCGTTCATTTGACAAATACGACATCAACGGGTATCGCTTTCGTACCTATGGCAAAGAGCTATCTATGGCCGACCGAAAGTCTACAAATTGTTGTGTATCTGCTATCGGCGAAGGAGGTACCGAGTATTATGGGAGAGTTGAAGCAATTTATGAACTTCTATTCTATGGTGAAAACCCACCGAATGTCGTAGTCTTCAAATGTTATTGGTTTCAGCCGAAGGAGACTAGAAGGACTCATGAACATATAGGGCTAGTTGAAATCAACCAAAGCACCCATTTAGATGTTCCTGATGTCTATATTACGGCTCAACAGGCGACCCAAGTATTCTATCTACCGTGGGCCTGCCAAACTAATCCAAATCTGAAAGGTTGGGATGTCGTTTATGAAGTGCCGCCACGTGCTAGACTATCTCCCCCAAAGGAAGAGGATTATGAACCTCACATTAACCCAGACACATATGAAGGAGAATTCTTCCAAGAGACACGTCTTTCCAAAAAGCGTTTCAAGAACCGCTATACTTCACCCCAAAACATTGAAGTAGACAGCGACAGTGAATCCGACATCACCCCAGAGGAGGAACAAGAAGAGCCGGAACAAGAAGAGGTTACTGCTGCGGATGACCTGTCATTGCTTGACCGATTACGTCAAGGTGGCCTTCCACATGTTGATGCCACTGAACCCTATGAGCCCGTCATTGATTATAGTGATGATGATGATTATGCATTTATTGATGATACTGATCGAGATTATTAGTAGTGTCAGGTATTAAATTTTTTATGTTGTACTTGATGATGATACACTTAAGTGATACACATATTATTATTCATGTCGGTCTTTTTTTTATGTTGTACTAATTTCGTTTACTGTTTGTCATGGCAGGTGTTGAAAGATGGTGGGCGCTGGTCGGGAGCGCGCCAAGGCCCCTTCTTCGTCGGCGCGTGGTCTGAGGTCTTCCATTCCAGACGCACCTCTCCGCCGAGCGTTGCTGGACAGTATGGCCACACCGCCGGGCCCTTCTTCGTCGACCGCGGTGCCCAGCAGGGGACGAGGTAGGAAGAGAGGAGGTGGGGCACGTGGTCGCGGGAGAGGAGGTAGGGTGACTGCTACGGCGCCTTCCTCGCCGCCACCCCCAGCTGTTTCACCCGAGCACGTGACTGCTAGGGTGGACTCGTCCGAGGAGGAGGCTACACGGACTCCGGTCCACGAGCCTCCGGTCCACGGGTCTTGGGCCCACGAGCCTCGGGTCGACTGGCCTTCGGCCCACGAGAGTTCGGCCCACGAGACCCCGGAGGAGCACACGTCCGGATGGGGTACCTGGCCGGATCAGCCCGAGGAGCCGAGTGGCCATGCTGATGATGGCGGGGAGCCGACTGATCTTGAGGAGGAGGGGGGCACCGTCTACCAGCGTGGTGCTACACGGCTCCCGTCCGTGCCGGCGACCCGCGAGCAGAGGTGGTTGATTTTCCCTGATGGGGAGAGGTACGTAAGTGCATTTAATATTTTTGTACCTTCTGCATTCACGTTTCTTCAAATAACTAATGCGTTGGCCTTGTCATGCTGCAGGGGTTGGGACCACCATCATAGTGTCCGCCGGCCCAACTCCGTCCTTGGAGTTCTTTGCCGGCAAAACTTCCCGGGGTTTGTCACGTTGCCTGGTGAGGGTCGGCTTCCAGAGCTTGGATTGAGCTGGGAGCACTACGTGGCTGCCCCGGCCCCGCCGGATGAGATTATCGACGGTGTCGTGTGCGACACGAGGGCAGACATGGTGATCAGAAAGTTCTGGGTAATTTCTCCTTTACACATTTAAAAATCTTCAACTAGCTAGTTATTAATTGTACTAATCAATATTGTCTCATTTGATTGCAGACATTCTACAGGTGTGAGGAGGGATACGAGGAGGACGCGGCACATGTTATCGAGAACGTCTGCAAGCGCCTACTCCAGAACTTACGGCACGAGGCTCGGGTGCAGGCTGTTCGAGACTACTACGCCTTGCGTGGTATCAAGAAGACCAAGCCGGCGTGCCGCGATAAGTTCCTGAGTAAGGAGCAGTACATGAAGGTAATTCTTAAGGCCTTCTACTTAAGTTCCTTCATTTAGTAATTCTTAGCCGTAGCGCTCAAGTTTCTATTTGCTAACTTAGGCGCCTCCGAGATGGTGTGCGGATCGGATGGATTGTTGGGAGGTGTTGGTCGATGAGTGGTGCTCAAAAGAATGGCTAGCCCTCCACAACGAGGCCAAGGACAAACGTGCCCAAATGGAAGGTGTGCCACACCATCAAGGCAGCTCCAACTTATATCAGTTCGGGCGCAACTGGGTATGTGGTTTGCTTCATGATTCATGCAATTCATTCATCATGCTAGCTTGAGCCCTTTAATTACTAATTTTCATTGTTTCTCTCTTTCAGGCACGCCACAATAAGGTGGATAAGGTGCCAGAGGTGTACGACCTGTATGCCATGGCCCACACTGCCTCTTTCAAGAAAGTCAAGGCTTTCTCTCAGTCTGACCTCGATGATGCAAACAACTTCACCAACATCTCCTCCCACAACAAGCTCGTGAGATATAGAGATGAGGGGAAGGCGAGGAAAGGGGAGGACTTTAACCCGAGCCAGGGTCCCATTGATCCAGAGCTGGTGATGATATCTGGTGGCGGGAGGTCCCATGGCTCCATAGCCATTGGAGATGGACTTATCCGTTGTCCTAGCACTCTCCCGGAGATCAAGGCGCGCCAGTCGAGCTCCGCTCCTGAGATAAGGCCTCGTGAACGGCCAGTGCAACTCGCCATCAAGGTTAGTGATACGTACTCAGTTATCTTTCTCCATTACATTGTGTGCGCTTCCATCAATGATTACAAATGGTCATGTGAGTGGTGTTGCAGGCTGCTATACAGAGTGAGAGAGATAGAACGGAGAAACTTCTGGCGGAGGCGGCGGAGAGGCAGCGGGAGTTGGAGGAGAGGACGACAAAGATGATGGAGGAGGAGAGGGCACGGAATGACATGCAGGCAAGGGCCATGTACGAGCTCCTTGTGGTAAGTTTCTTCTGCAGATTAGCCAAAACATTCATGTAGTGTTTGTCTCATTACTAACTAGTATGACTGAGTCGTCGAAACCAAATGTGCAGTCTGTGTGCGAGAAGACAGGTCAGACCGCTCCGCCGATGCCAGTGATTGCTCCTGGGACCACGGTGAGTTTTATTTGAATGGACATTACTTGCTAGTCTTAACATTTGAGTGTCATCATGCTAACAAGACATTGGAAATGATCTTTGGTGCAGCGTAACTCCAGACAAGCATCGCACGATCCTTCTCCAGCTACCGACACGAGCCACCCCGCTCCTACACCTCCTGGATCTTGGTAAGTTTATCTAGTGTTTTGCTTAACACATGCATAAAGACCTAGACTTAGCTTTATTTCCTCCAATGCTTACCATAATGACCTAGACTTAGCTTCTTCTCCTCCAAAATGACTTAATAAGCTTACTGACCTCCAAAACCATCCATTTTACCTAAGTTAGCTCTAAAACGATCTGTACTTAGCTTACTTATGTCAAAAATTGCATAATTAGCTTAGTTAGCTCATAAACGATCCATTTTACCTAAGTTAGCTCTAAAATGACCCATTTTACCTAGGTTAGCTTATAAATGATCCAGTTCATCCAAGTTAGCTCAAAAATGACCCATTTTACCTAGATTAGCTCCTAAATGATCCATTTTACCTACGTTAGCTTTAAAATGACCCATTTCACCTAGGTTAACTCCAAAATGACACATCTTACCTAGGTTATCTCATAAACGATCCATTTCAACTAATTTAGCTCATAAACGATCCATTTCACCAAGTTAGCTAAAAAACGATCCATTTCACCTAAATTAGCTCTTAAATGATCCATTTCACCTAAGTTAGCTCAAAAAGATCCATTTCAACTAAATTAGCTCATAAATGATCCATTTCACCTAAGTTAGCTAAAAAATGATCCATTTGAACTAAGTTAGCTCATAAATGATCCATTTCACCTAAGTGAGCTAAAAAACGATCCATTTCACCTTAGTTACCTCAAAAACCATCCATTTGACCTTAGTTAGCTCATAAACGACCCATTTCAACTAAGTTAGCTCATAAATGATCCATTTCACCTTAGCTAGCTCATAAACGACCCATTTCAACTTAGTTAGCTCATATATGATCCATTTCACGTAAGTTAGCTCATAAATGACATACTCTTCTGGTTCTAGTCTTCTTCTTGTTCTACTCTTCTTGTTCTAGTCTTCTTCTTGTTCTACTCTTCTTGTTCTAACTTTCTTATTTTTCATTTTGCAGATTTCATTCACTTGACGAAAGCTTGCATAGATGGAGTGCTCCTTATCCCTTTCTCTGTTTCTTTTGTATCGTTGAACTATGCATGTATCGTTGGATGAAACTATTGTAATATATATGGTTGGATGCCTCTATGTTGAACTTGTTATGTATGATGGAACTATGCATGTAATATATATGGTTGGATGATGAAGTTATGTGTTGGATATCTTATATGTTTGCTCTGTAATGGCCTTTTGAAATATATCTATATATGTCATATATATTTGTGATGAAAATTGTTGGATTTAATAAAAAACAGAAAAAAGAGCCAATATGCAGGCTCTTTGCCGTCTGCCACCGACGGCAACGGGCTCTTTGCCGTCAGCCGCAGACGGCAAAGAAGCCACGTGGCAGCCAGCTGTGCTTCCTGGGAGCTGACCCATTTGGTCAGTTTGCCTACAGTGGCAGACGGCAAAGAGTAAACGAGTTTGCCATCAGCGGCGGACGGCAAAGGCCTGCCATGTAGTGACGTGTAGATGACATCATACGGCGGACGGCAAAGACACTAGAAAGTTTGCCGTCCGCTGGCAGACGGCAAAGGAACTAGAAAGTTTTCCGTCCGCTGCGGACGGCAAAGGCCTGCCGTTAGCCACTTAACGGACTGAGAGCACAATTATTGCCGTCCGCTCTCTTTGCCGTCCGCCGCAGACGGCAAAGGGCCTTTGCCGTCAGCCTCCAGGAAGCAGACGGAAAGTAGCTGTTTACCGTAGCCTACTTTGCCGGAGCCTTTTGCTGTCCGCGGCTGACGGCAAAGGCCTTTGCTGTCCGCCGTTCATGCCTTTGCCGTCCGCCGTGGCAGACGGCAAAATAGCTGATTCCTGTAGTGATTCCTTAATGGATTTCTTAAAGAAGAGTTGTATATGATGCAACCAGAAGGTTTTGTCGATCCTAAAGGTGCTAACAAAGTGTGCAAGCTCCAGCGATCCATCTATGGACTAATGCAAGCATCTCGGAGTTGGAATATACGCTTTGATGAGGTGATCAAAGCATATGGTTTTATACAGACTTCCGGTGAAGACTGTATTTACAAGAAAGTGAGTGGGAGCTTTGTAGCATTTCTGATATTGTATGTAGATAACATATTATTGATTGGAAATGATATAGAATTTCTAGATAGCATAAAAGGGTACTTGAATAAGAATTTTTCAATGAAAGACCTCGGTGAAGCTGCTTATATATTGGGCATCAAGATCTATAGACATAGATCGAGATGCTTAATAGGACTTTCACAAAGCACATACCTTGATATAAAGTTTTGAAGAAGTTCAAAATGGATCAGTCAAAGAAAGGGTTCTTGCCTGTGTTACAAGGTGTGAAGTTGAGTCAGACTCAAAGCCCGACCACTAAAGAAGATAGAGAGAAAATGAAAGTCATTCCCTATGCCTCAGCCATAGGTTCTATCATGCATTCTATGTTGTGTACCAGACCTGATGTGTGCCTTGCCATAAGTCTAGCAGGGAGGTGCCAAAGTAATCTAGGATTGGATCACTAGACAGCGGTCAAGAACATCTTGAAGTACCTAAAAAGGGCAAAGAATATGTTTCTCGTTTATGGAGGTGACAAAGAGCTCGTCGTAAATGGTTACGTCGATGCTAGCTTTGACCCTGATCCGGATGACTCTAAGTCACAAACCGGATACGTATTTATATTGAATGGTGGAGCTGTTAGTTGGTGCAGTTCCAAGCAGAGCGTCGTGGCGGGATTTACGTGTGAAGCGGAGTACATAGCTGCTTCGGAAGCAACAAATGAAGGAGTTCATATTCGATCTAGGTGTAATACCTAGTTCATCGGGTCCAATGAAAATATTTTGTGACAACACCGGAGCAATTTCCTTGGCGAAGGAATCCAGGTTTCACAAGAGGACCAAACACATCAAGAGACGCTTCAAATCCATTTGTGAACAAGTCAAGGATGGAGACATAGAAATTTGCAAGATACATATGGATCTGGATGTAGCATACCCATTGACTAAGCCTCTTCCACGAGCAAAACATGATCAACACCAAGACTCCATGGGTGTTAGATTCATTACAATGTAATCTAGATTATTGACTCTAGTGCAAGTGGGAGACTAAAGGAAATATGCCCTAGAGGCAATAATAAAGTTGTTCTTTTATATTTCCTTATTCATGATAAAGGTTTATTATTCATGCTAGAATTGTATTGATTGGAAACTTAAATACATGTGTGAATACATAAACAAATACCGTGTCCCTAGTAAGCCTCTACTAGACTAGCTCGTTGTTTAAAGATGGTTAAGGTTTCCTAACTATGGACATGAGTTGTCATTTGATAACGGGATCACATCATTAGGAGAATGATGTGACGGACAAGACCCATCCGTTAGTTTAGCATAATGATCGTTCAGTTTTATTGCTATTGCTTTCTTCATGTCAAATACATATTCCTTCGACTCTGAGAATATGTAACTCCCGGATACCGGAGGAATACCTTGTGTGCTATCAAACATCACAACATAACTGGGTGATCATAAATATGCTCTACAGCTATCTCCGAAGGTGTTTGTTGAGTTGGCATAGATCGAGATTAGGATTTGTCACTCCGAGTATTGGAGAGGTATCTCTGGGCCCTCTCGGTAATACATATCATAAGCTTGCAAGCAAATGACTAAGGAGTTGGTCGCGAGGTAATGTATTATGGAACGAGTAAAGAGACTTGCCGGTAATGAGATTGAACTAGGTATGAAGATACCGACGATCGAATCTCGGGCAAGTAACATACCGATGGACAAAGGGAATTACGTATGTTATCATAACAGTTCGACCGATAAAGATCTACGTAGAATATGTAGGAGCCAATATGGGCATCCAGGTTCCGCTATTGGTTATTGTCCGGAGAGGTGTCTCGGTCATGTCTACATAGTTCTCGAACCCGTAGGGTCCGCACGCTTAATGTTTGTTGATGATACATTATTATATGAGTTATGTGATTTGGTGACCGAATCTTGTTCGGAGTCCCGGATGATATCACGGACATGACGAGAGGTCTCGAAATGGTCGATAGGTAAAGATTGATATATAGGACGATGGTATTCGGACACCGGAAGTGTTTCGGAGGGTACCGGGAACTTATCGGGTCACCGCAAAGGAGTTCCGGGCACCCCCGGCAAAGCTATGGGCCAAGAGAGGGAACACACCAGCCCACAAGGGGCTAGTGCACCCCTATAGTGGCCGTCCCTATGAGGAGGAGAAGTAAAGAGTGGAGGGAAAGGAAAGTGCGGAGTAGGACTCCCCCTTCCTTCCCTCTCCCCCCTCTTTCCTTCCCCTTGTTGATACAAGGAAAGGGGGGCGCGGCTAGGGCAGGAGCCCTAGGGCTGGCCGACCACCTATGTGGTGCGCCAGGCTGCCTCCCCTCCCCCGCCCACCTATATATATGTGGGAGGGGGTGCCTAGCACACCCCAGATCAATTGTTAGCCGTGTGTGGCGCCCCCCTCCACCGTTTACACCCCCGGTCATATTTTCATAGTGCTTAGGCGAAGCCCTGCGAAGATCACATCACCATCACCGTCATCACGCCGTCGTGCTGCCGGAACTCATCTACTACCTCGTCATCTTACTGGATCAAGAAGGCCGAGGACGTCACCAAGCTGAACGTGTGCAGAACGTGGAGGTGCCGTGCGTTCGGTACTAGATCGGTTGGAGCACGAAGAAAGTTCGACTACATCAACCGCGTTGTAGAACGCTTCCGCTTATGATCTACGGGGGTACATAGACACACTCTCCCCCTCTCTTTGCTATGCATCTCCTTGATAGATCTTGTGTGTGCGTAGAATTTTTTTTGTTTTCCATGCAACGTTTCCCAACATATAATACTGTGAAAGTTGCTTACCGTAGAGTTGAAAGTTGTCTAACATGGGTTCTAAGTTGTCTATCTCAAAAACTAAGTTGCCTACATTGCTACAAAGTTGCCTACAGGTAAACCCTTTGTTGCCTACAATACTATGGAATTTGTCCATCAAGGGATGTAAGTTTTTTACAATGTCGAATAGTTTAATCTAAGTTGTCTATCATGATTTTAAAATTTTGAAACTATGTGTGGATGGATGGTATGAGAGCCTTGTGCTTTCCTTTTCTTGGGTAGTCTGCCCGCCAATGCTATTGAGTGTGTGGGTATTGGCTAGGTAGTTCGCGATGAGCTCATCCAAACTAAACCCCACATGGATATATTTTGTGTATTTTTTTGCAAAAGTAACTTGTATGATAGATGTGGAAACTTTAGTGCTAAACAGAAGCAAATTCACTCTATTTTGTTGTCTGCTATTTTCTAGTTATGGTAGGCAAGTTGGTGGTGAATCTAGGCAGCTTCAGATTGTTTCTAGGCAACTTAGAAAAACAATGATGAGAAAATTCACAATATTTGTAGGCAACTATTTTTGTAAAGCTAGGCAACTAATTACCAACAGGAGGCAACTTGGCATCAATGGTAGGCAATTGCATAGTATTTATAGGCAACTGAGCATCAACCAAAGACAATGTACCATCAACAATATCAATTCAGTAGCCATAATAGGCAAGTTGGGATAATATTAAATCAACATATACACATTGTGCAATGAAGTTGCTTGTTAACAGCACTACAGATGTCTCATGCTTTATTGTTTTTTTCTTATTTTTACACAAGCCAACCTAATAGATAGTCCTACTAGGCCAGAAAGAAGAAGTTGCTTTCCTACAGCACTAAAGTTGTCTTAATTTGCACCCAAAGTTGCTCAAAAAAAGTTCATCGAAACCTGCCCATATGGGATCTAGTTTTGAAGAACTCGTTGTGATAAACCCAACAGTGAAAGCGGATCTAAATTCTGATGCTCGAATCAAAAGTTACGGTTTTTTAAATTTTTCGAAACCCCAAATAAATGCACATGCTCTCTTGGATGAGGTAGCGTCAGGATGTGGAGTAGTGTTGGAGCTGCTTCGTTCTATGCGTGTGTGGAGTGGAGGGTTGATAACCCACAAGTATAGGGGATCGCAACAGTTTTCGAGGGTAGAGTATTCAACCCAAATTTATAGATTCGACACAAGGGGAGCCAAAGAATATTTGTAAGTATTAGCAGTTGAGTTGTCAATTCAACCACACCTAGAGATTAAATATCTCCAGCAAGGTGATTAGTAGCACAGTAATATGATAGCAGTGGTAACAGTAACAGTAATAGTAACAGTGATAGCAATGATTTTGTAGCAAGAGAACAATAACAGCAGTAGTAGTAACTTAGCAAGAACAATATGTGGGAAATTCGTAGGCATTGGATCGGTGAATTCGTTGGATGATATTCATCATATAACAGTCATAACCTAGGGCGATACAAAACTAGCTCCAGTTCATAAATATAATGTAGGCATGTATTCCATAAATAGTCATACGTGCTTATGAAAAGAACTTGCATGACATCTTTTGTCCTACCCTCCCATGGCAGGGGAGTCCATAAGGAAACTAAGGGATATTAAGGACTCCTTTTAATAGAGAACCGGAACAAAGCATTAACACATATGAATACATGAACTCCTCGAACTACGGTCATCACCGAAAATTATCCAATTACTGTCACCCTGGAGTTTTCGGATCATAACACGTAGCAAGTGCATATGACTAGCAAGATCGGATCTAGAACATAGATATAATGGTGAAAACATAAATGGTTCAGATCTGAAATCATGGCACTCGGTCCCTAGTGACAAGCATTAAGCATAGCATAATCATAGCAGCATCAATCTCAGAACATAGTGGATACTAGGGATCAAGCCCTAACAAAACTAACTTGATTACATGATGAATCTCATCCAACTGCTCACCGACCAGCGAGCCTACGAAGGAATTACTCACTCCCAGTGGGAAGCATCATGGAATTGGTGATGAAGGAGGGTTGGTGATGACAAAGACCAAAGATCCCCCTCTTTGGAGTCCCAAACGGGCTCCAGATCTGGCCTCCCTATGAAGAATAGGAGGCAGCGGCGGCTCCGTATCGTAAAACGCGATGAAACTTTCTCCTTCATTTTTTCTCTGAAAATAGGATTTTATAGCGTCGGAATTTGGGTCTGCGGGGCCACGAGGTGGGACAAGCCACCAGGGCGCGCCAGAGGAGGGGCGCCCTGGTGTTTTGTGCCCAGCCAGGCCCCCCCTCCGGTGGTTCTTGGCTCCAGTATTTTTCTTTTATTGTAAAATAATTCTCCAAAAAGTTTCGTTCCATTCCAAGAACTTTTATTTCTGCACAAAAATTACACCATGGTAGTTCTGCTGAAAACGGAGTCAGTCCGGGTTAGTTTCGTTCAAATCATGCAAATTAGAGTCCAAAACAAGAGCAAAAGCATTAGGAAAAGTACATACGATAGAGACATATCAAGGGTGTGCTCGAAACAGCGAACGAGCGCAGCGGCGCTGGCTAGCCGCGTCCTTCTCCCCAAGTTAATTTTTTTTCTAATTGTCGGAGTTCTGGAGCTCGAACTCGGAACGTACGAGCAAGAAGTAGTTGTGGGTGCACTGCCACTACAGTAGGGCAAGGTTCGTGTTCTTCAAGTGTTAAATACATATCTATATGGACATCAAACAAATTGAATTCAAAATGTGAACTTAAATTTTATCCTAATTTTTTTCGGTATTTCGTGGCTATCGTGGTAACCGTGAACTTTGGCGCCCCTCAGTAAAAAAGGTTCACTCGGGATCCAAAACCTTGATGTTGGCCTAATCTCCGTCCTTATAATAATCGCAAGCTTATGTTTTGATCCAAGCAATGTGTGTTTCTTAGTTATAGTGCTCAACACAAGGGTGCTAAATGTCTTGATGTTCCTACCGGCAGAGTCTATATTTCTCAGGATGTCATCTTTGATGAAACAATTTTTAGCTTTGCTAATCTTCATCCCAATGTTGGTGCTCTCCTCCGGAAAGAAATCCTTCTTCCTCCTCATTTATCCGGTGTTTTTTT
Organism: Triticum aestivum; assembly: GCF_018294505.1. NCBI lineage: Eukaryota > Viridiplantae > Streptophyta > Magnoliopsida > Poales > Poaceae > Triticum > Triticum aestivum. The sequence goes on from NC_057796.1 coordinate 211,159,971, forward strand.
GGGGGGTGACAATTGCAATGCCAACTTGACAAATTCTCCCAACCCTGCTGATGAGCGTGTTGCAGATACAGGTGCAAGAGCTATGGAAACAAAAAAATTGGCTGAAAATCCTGCCAAAAATATTCTTTAGCACGCACATTACATGTGTCTCCCTAGACGTGACACACAGCTAGACGAATCTGCCTCATGATCGCTGGCGCGTCAGTCGATGAGATCTATCCCGGGATCACCCCCCTGTCGGGCGGGCAGTGGGGGCGGATCTTCCCAGGGTGCCGGACCGCACCAACCACCCTCTGCCACTCGGCCATTCGTAGGCTCGGCTGACTGCGCGGGCGCCGTGCTCCAATCATGGTGCGACGCACTGCCTCCCGCGGGCCCGCCCCTCACACAGTTTCCCTCGAACCATGTTGCTACGCCAGGTGGGCTCTGCGCCAACCCACGGCGACTGCCCTCACAGGCGCGGGGTCGCAGCTGGATTTCACCTCGGCCGGATCTTCTGTGACCACTACATCATCCCCACCACTCGTTTTGGCCGCAAATGATCCAGGGGGTGTGCCAGTCGCCAGCTCTACCTCGGGATCACCAAGTTCCCTTGTTGTCGAGCATCAGTCACCAAGATCTTCTAAGGCTGGTAACTCTGTTGCTAAACTACATGTGCCTACACCACCTCATACACGACTTCGAGCAGAGGTAATTCAACCTACTAATTATAAAATTTAGTTTGGTTTGGTTTGGCTTGTTCAACAGGAGAACCAAATACTGTCAAAGAGGCACTTGCTGACTTCAAGTGGAAAAAAAGCTATGGAAGAAGAGATTGAGGCACTTCAGAAAAATAACACCTGGCACTTAGTTCCTTCTCATCAAGGTGAAAATGTGATCAATTGCAAATGGGTGTTTAGAATATAAAAAAAGCTGATGGTACAATAGATCGCTATAAAGCCAGACTTGTTGCAAAAGGGTTCAAACAAAGGTATGTCATCGACTATGATGATACTTTCAGTCCAGTTATTGAGGCTGCCACTATTCATCTTGTTCTATTGTTGTATCAAGTGGGTGGAGTCTCAGACAGCTACATGTGCAGAACGCGTTTCTCCATTGTGTTCTAGAAGTGGAAGTGTATATGAAACAACCTCCTGGGTTTGAAGATAAAGATAAACCCTTTCATTTGTGCAGGCTAGATAAATCTCTCTATGGACTGAAGCAAGCTCCTAGGGCATGGTATTCTCATTTGAGCTCCAAGTTACAAAGACTTTGTTCCCTCTTAGTCGGACACATCATTGTTTATCTCTAAGAAGTCAAATACATCCATATTTGTGCCCATTTATGTTGATGATATTATTGTTACAAGCTCATCGATCAAATGATGCTATATCAGCTTTATTGGGAGATCTAAACTCAGAATTTGCTCTGAAGGATTTAGGAGATTTGCACTATTTTCTTGGCATTGAAGTAAAAAGGAACAAACAAGGTGGCCTTCATCCGTCTCAAGAAAAATATGCAGCTGATCTTTTGAGCAGTGTTGGAATACAGGGGTGCAAACCATCACCAACTTCACTATCCAGTACTGGAAAATTGTCTCTTGCAGAAGGAACCCTCCTGAGTCAATAGGATAGCACAAATTACAGTAGTATGGTGGGTGCACTCTAGTACTTGACTCTCACCAGACCTGACATTTCTTTCGCTATTAATAACATATGTCAGTTTCTTCATGCACCTACCATAGCTCATTGGACTGCTACAAAACGTATTCTGAGATATGCGAAAAATACGTTGAGTGTTGGTCTTACTTTTAGCAAGTCATCATCAAATCTTGTTACTGCTTTTTTTTATTCTGACCGGGCAGGTGCTACTTGTGAGATGTGTTAGGATTTTCCCCGAAGAGGAAGGGTGAAACAATATAGTAGCTGATAAGTATTTCTCTTAGTAAGAACCAAGGTTATCAAACCAAAAGAAGAACCACGCAAATCCTAGTGAACAGTTCCTGCACACACAAGAACAAATACTTACACCCAACCTGGGTAAGAGGGTTGTCAATCCCCTTGAATTCGTTACTTGCAAGAATCAAATCTGGTAGTGGTAGATAGATAAATTGCAAAAGAAAAAGTAAATAAATTGCAGCAAGGTATTTTTGGTTTTAGTAATATGATAAAGATAGACATGGGGGCCATAGTTTCCACGAGAGGCTTCTCTCTCGAATAAATAGCATACGGTGGGTAGCCAAATAACAGTTGGGCAACTGATAGAAAAGAACATAGTTATCATGTTATTCATGGCAATATCATGTATATAGGCATCATGTCTGTGACAAGTAGACCAAAATGATTACTATTACTCCACTTCAAGAGCGCTTCTATGCTTGCCTCTCTACGTATTAAGTTCATGACAAACAGAGTAATGCATCAGGTATGATGACATGATGTAGATAGAATAAAACCAAGCAATGTTTTTAAACCCCATCATTTTACCCTTAATGGCAACAATAAAAATATGTGCTTCGCTACCCTTTCTGTCACTAGGTGACGACACTGCAAGATTGAACCCACCACAAAGCACCTCTTCCACTGAAGATAAATCAATCATGCATAATAAAGTTCAAAAAAGACTCAATTACTGTCAATGAATAATCCAATCATAAACCAATAATTTATCGGATCCCAACAAACACACTACGAAAGAAGATTACAACGGATAGAACTCCATGGAGATCATAGAGAATTTTGTATTGAAGATCGGGGAGAAAGAAGAGGCCATCTAGCTACTAGCTATGGACCCATAGGTCTGTGGTAAACTACTCACACATCATTGGAGGTGCAGCAAAGATGATGTAGATTCCCTTTGTGATCAATTCCCCCTCCGACAGAGCACTAGAAAAGGCCTCCAGATGAGATCATGGAAGAATATAAGTTTGCGGTGGCGGAAAAAGTGTTTCGGGTGGCTCTCTAATGGTTTGCGAATATTTAGGAATTTATAGACTTGGAATTAGGTCAAACGGAGCTGCATGGGACCCATGAGATCAGGAGGTACCCCCTCCGCCCGGGACGCGCCGGGTGAGCTCATCGCTCCCCTATATATCTTATGGCCTCCTCCCAAATGTTCTAGTGTCCCTTCGGGTCCAAAACATCACCGTAAAGTTTTATCGTGTTTGGACTTAGTTTGGTATTGATTTTCTGAAAAGCCAAAAACAAAACTGCAACCGTAAAGAACAACGACCGTATATCCCATCGCACGATAAACCGCTTCTGTTGCTTCATCTCTGATCATGGGCTATACGATATTTACGTGCACGGCCGGCGATACACCTGGTCCAGTGAGCAAACTAACGCCACTTTGGTTCGGAACGACCGCGTACTCTGCACCCTGTCCTGGGAGACGGCGCGCCCCCCACTGCCTGCTTCGTTGCCTTTTTCTGCAGCATCTGATCATTGCCCACTGCTCATTGACTGCGTCCCCCGCTCTACTGGCGGCAGGCACTTTCATTTCCAAAAGTTTTGGCCTACCCTCGACGGATTTCACCAGACAGTGTTGGATGCTTGGAACTCGGAGGCCCCCGACCCGGATCCATTCCGGCGATTCTTTGCGCGACTAAAAATCACGGCCTGAAGCTTACGAAGATGGAGCTCGTGTGTTACCAACAGCATCGCCACCCAACGTGGCGTCGCCCGTGAGCTTATTTCGAGGTTTGACGCAGCCCAGGACCTCCGGCCCCTCACTCCCGCTGAAGCTTGGCTCCGGCGTGAGCTCAAGCGTAAGTATCTCGGGCTTGCGTCTCTTGAACGCTCCATTGCGCGCCAACGCGTCAGACTCCGCTGGCTCAAACAGGGCGAGGCTGCTTCCGCCTTCTCAAAGATCTATGCAGCTCATCGTGCTCGCAAGAATAGAATCTTTGACCTCTCTGTGGATGGAATGCGAGTTTCCGGGGAGGCCGACCTCGCCCGCGCTGCCTTCGACGACTTCTCGACCATTCTCGGGCCCCAGGCGGATCGCGGCCTCACGATCGACCTCGCAGCCATTGGCCACCCTCCTTTGACCGGTCCGAGCTCGAGGCCCCATTCACTTCCGACGAGATTTGGGATGCGATCAAAAGGCTGCCCTTCGGCAAATCGCCCGGCCCCGATGGATTCACGGCAGAATTCTTGTGATCTTGCTGGGATATCATAAAGAACGATCTCTGCGCCGTCTTCGACAAGCTTTATGCGCTAAATGGGAGCGCTTTCCAGCGGCTCAACGAGGCCCTCATCACCTTGATCCCCAAGAAAGTGGACGCGGCCTACTTGTTTGATTATCGTCCGATTAGTCTCATCCACATCGTTGCAAAACTCTTCGCCAAGGTTCTCTCCTTGAGACTGGCCCCCTGTCTCGCCGAGATGGTCTCCTCCAACCAAAGTGCATTCATCGTGGGCAGGAGCGTGCATGACAATTTCATCCTTGTCCAGCAAACGGCCAGGCAGCTTCACCAATTGCGTCTCCCTCGGGTTCTCCTCAAGTTGGACATAGCTCGGGCCTTCGATTCTGTCTCCTGGCCTTTCCTTATCCAGGTCCTTGAGCACCTTGGCTTTGGGCCGAGATGGCGCGAATGGGTTTCCATTCTCATCTCTACCGCCTCCATGCGCATGATGATTAATGGCACCCCGGGCCCCCTCATTCCCCACCACCAGGGCCTTCGTCAGGGCGACCCAGCTTCGCCCATGCTATTAACTCTCGTCATCGATGCCCAAACTGTCTACTCCAATGCGCGGTTGCCAAGGGCATTATCAGGCGGCTCACGACGCGTCAGGCTGCTTCCAGCGTCTCCCTCTTCGCGGATGATGTGGTTATTTTTTGCCACTCCGACCCCCAAGAGCTCGCAACTGTCAGCGGCCTGCTCGACTTCTTTGGGACTGCCTCGGGCCTTCACACGAACTTCGCCAAGTGCCTTGCGGCACCGATCCGGTGCACTTCCGAGGCTTCTGACGCCATTGGTGCTTCCCTTGCCTGCCCGGTGGCGGCCTTCCCCATACAATACCTAGGACTCCCCCTCTCCCTGCGCAAGGTGCCGGCCTCCCACCTCCAGCCACTCCTCGACAAGCTATTGCGCAAGCTAGCAACTTGGAAGGCAGCACTTCTCTCGCGCGGCGAGCGACTCGCTCTGGTCAGGCAAGTGCTGATGGTGATGCCCGTGCACATTCTATTGGCTATGGCGCTGTCCCCCCCATTCTAAAGAAAGCCAACCGGATCATTCGTGATTTCTTATGGCATGGACGCAAGGATGCTCGGGCTGGTTGCTGCCTTGTGAGCTGGGCGAGAGTCTGCCGCCCCATAGAGCTCGGCGGCCTTGGCATTCGCGACTTACATCGCACCGGCATCTCTCTCCGTGTCAGATGGCTTTGGCTCCACGCTTCGGATAGCTCTCGGCCTTGGTCTCCTTTGCAGCCGCCCTCGGACCCCGAGGCCATGCAATTCTTCCAGGCCTCGACGACCTGGACTTTGGGCAACGGCAACTCCTGCCGCTTCTGGACGGACAAATGGCTCTCCAGCCGTGCACTTCAAGACATCGCCCCGAACCTCGTCGCCCTAGTACCCAACCGGCGCCGACGACCGCGGAGTGTGGCTGTGGCTCTCCATGACCGCACATGGATCCAGGACATTTAGGGCCATCTCAGCCCTGTGGCCGCGCTCGAATACTTGGACGTCTGGCTTATGCTGCAGGCAATCGACCTCACTACGGTGCCCGACACCATCCACTGGAAGTGGACAGAAAGCGGAGTTTACACCGCATCCTCTTGCTACAACGCGCTCTTCACTGGATCCACATCCTCCGAGCACTGGCGTCTTGTTTGGAAGTCGGGTGCTCCTCTTTCGGTCAAATTCTTCGCGTACCTCGCATCCGTTAACCGATGTTGGACGGCCGATCGGCTGGCCCGCCGTGGCTTGCAGCATGAGCTGGCGTGTGTCTTCTGCTCACAGCAAGTCGAGACGCTACACCACCTCCTCATCGACTGCGTCTTCACCCGTATCATATGGCACGGCATCCTATCCTGGTGTTGTCCCACGGTTACCGTGCCAGATGGATCGCTCGGATTCTTCGATTGGCTTAGCATGGCCATGCTTCAGCTACCTCAGGGCCAGCGGCAAGGGCTCTCCACCATTGCCCTTCTCACGGCTTGGTCAATCTGGCGCCATCGCAACGCCATCATCTTCGACAAGGCCACGCCCTCTACTGCCTCCCTCCTAGCCGCGATCCAAGATGACGCCCGCTCCTGGGCCCATGCCGGAGCGAAAGGACTTAGTGCTATCATCCCCGCAGGCTAGTGATCTTGTTAGGGGCCGAGCATCCCCATTCTATGCTCATTTTGTGTCATGAGCGCGCCTTCTTGTGTACGCGACCATGACACCACTCTATATGTTCTTTCCCCTATCAATGAAATGATACGCGCCAACCGCGGTGTATTCGCGAAAAAAAAACAACTGGCACTGGGCACTGAGTTAATAGGTTAGTCCCAAAAACTGATACAAAATAGCATAATAAAACATATAAAGCATCCAAGATTGATAATATAATAGGATGAAACAATCAAAAACTGTACATATGTCAGATACGTATCAACATCCCCAACCTTAATTCTTGCTCCTCCTCGCGTCGGTAAATGATAAAAACAAAAAAAATATGTTGAATGCTACCTAGCATGTTTATCATGAAATCTCTTTACGGTGTAAATATTGAGAAATGATGAAGTAATAATATCAACATAATAATATCCATGAATATAAGAAACATAATCATTATTTTTTAAATATACGATGCTTAACCAATGTTATCCCTACTCATTTTATCATGTAATCATGACATGACTCTGATGACCCACAAGTATAGGGGATCAATCGTAGTCCTTTCGATAAGTAAGAGTGTCGAACCCAACAAGGAGTAGAAGGAAATGACAAGTGCTTTTCAGCAAGGTAATGTCTACAAGCACTAAAATTGTCGGTAACAAGTTGTTTGATAGCAATATATATTGTGACAAGCAAGTAACGGTAACGGTAAATAAAGTGCAGCAAGGTAGCCCAATCCTTTTGTGGCAAAGTACAGGCCAAAACAATCTCTTATGATAAGCAAAGCATTCTTGAGGGTACACGGGAATTTCACCATATCACTTTCATCATGTTGGCTTGATTCGTGTTCGCTACTTTGACAATTTTGATATGTGGGTGGATCGGTGCTTAGGTGCTGTTCTTACTTGAACAAACCTCCTACTTATGATTAACCCCCTCACAAGCATCCGCAACTATGAGAAAAGTATTAAGATAAAATCTAACCATAGCATTAAACTTTTGGATCCAAATCGGCCCCTTACGAAGTAGCGCATAAACTAGGGTTTAAGCTTCTGTCACTCTAGCGACCCATCATCTAATAACTACTCCACAATGCATTCCCTTAGGCCCAAAGATGGTGAAGTGTCATGTAGTCAAGGTTCACATGACACCACTAAGGGAATCACAACATACATATCATCAAAATATTGAACACATATCAAGTTCACATGATTACTTGCAACATGACTTCTCCCGTGACCTCAAGAACAAAAGTAACTACTCACAAATGATAATCATGCTCAAGATCAGAGGAGTATTAAATTGCATAATGGATCTGAACATATAATCTTCCACCAAATAAACCATATAGTAATCAACTACTTGATGTAATCAGCTACTTGAAGTAATCAACACTACTAGTCACCCACAAGCACCAATCTATGGTTCCGGTACAAAGATTGAACACAAGAGATGAACTAGGGTTTGAGAGGAGATGGTGATGTTGAGGATGTTGATGGAGGTTGCCCTTCCAAAGATGGGAGAGTTGTTGGTGATGACGATGATTTCCCCCTCCGGGAGGGAAGTTCCCCTGGCGGAATCGCTCCACTGGAGGACAAAAGTGTTCCTGCCCAAGTTCCGCCTCGAGACGGCGGCGCTTCGTCCCAAAAGTCCTCTCCTGATTTTTTCTAGGCCAAAATGACCTATACCAGAAGATGGGCAATGGAGGTGGGCTGAGGAGGGCACAACCCACCAGGTCGCACTTGGGCTCCCTGGCGCGCCCAGGTTGGTTGTGCCCACTTGGTGGGGCCCCTCTGGTAGCTATTTGCTCTAGTATTTTTCATATATTGCAAAATAATTCTTCATAAATTTTCAGCTCATTTGGAGTTGTGCAGAATAGGTAACTCTGACATAGCTTTTTCAGGTCCAGAATTCCAGCTGCCGGCATTCTCCTTCTTTGCATAAACCTTGCATATTATGAGAGAAAAGGCATTAGAAATACTCCAAAAAGCATTATTATGCATAAAAACATTATAAATAACAGTAGGAAAACATGATGCAAAATGGATGTATCAAATCCCCCAAGCTTAGACCTCGCTTGTCCTCGAGCGAAAACCAAAATCGAAAACATGTCCACATGCTTAGAGAGAGAGAGAGAGGTGTCGATAAAAACAAAATACGGACATAGAAGCATCATGCAATTATTACGACAGCAAAAGAACTTTAACATAAAACTTTATCACATAACTTTTGTCATATAGCTTCTCATGAACAAGTAACAATTCATCACAACATCGAACTAAAAGCATAAACTCTATTAGAAACCAACAAACTATGTTCTCAGTCAACTTTGCAACTACAATTCATCATCTTTTCAGGAAGGGTCACATGTCGGAGCCTCTTGGCAAGTCCACATACTCAACCATCATTTAATCTTCTATGATTGCTAACACTCACATCGTACTCATGAGCAAAAAGTTTCAACCGGACACAGAGGAAGACAGGGGCTTATAGTTTCGCCACCCAACATACTCACCTCGAGGGTGATGTCAACAATAATAATTCATGCTCACTCACATCCAACTGGATATATGTGCTTAGATCTTTCCTCACCACATGATGCTTGCCAAAAGAGAAAATAAAAGGAATGCGGAAGAATACTTTGACTCTTGCATAAAAGTAAATACATAAAAGTAAAAGATAAGCCCTTCGTAGAGGGAAGCAGAGGTTGCCATGCGCTTATTTGTTTGCATGCCAAATCCCTTAATGCAAAAGAACGTCGCGTATATTGCCCCTTATGATAGCAACCTTTATTATGCAGTCTGTCGCTTTTATTCTTCGCCATCACAAGTTCATACAACACTCAATTTTCTCTTACATTAAATGATCCAACACTTTTAAAAGCAATTTTATTGCCTTATTTCTCCGATGACAACTTACTTAAAAGATCTTACTCAATCCATAGGGAAGTATGGTGGACTCTCAAGGCATGAATTTGGGTTTAAGGTTTTTGGATGCACAAGTAGTATCTCTACTTAGTGCGGAATTTTTGGCTAGCAAACATATTAGGCAAGCAACACATATTGAAGGATCTATAACAATATAACTTCTGTGTGGATATGAACGAGTATAACTTATTACGTTGTGTTCCTTGTCCAACGTCAACAATTTTGATATATAATATTTAATGAGGGCTCACAATCATAAAAGATGTCCAAGATAGTATATTTGCATTTGAATCTTCTCTTCCCTTATTAATTCTTTCATGAATTGCATCATCGACCAATTCTATGTTTGTTAATCTCCAAAAAGATATCACTTATAATTTTCCTTATGTGATGTCATTACTTACCATAAGATTAGCATATGATCTTTTTCATTTATTTATTTCTTTTATTTGATTGTAACATGAGAGTAAAGAAGCAAAGACTCACACCAAAACTTTATTACATAACTTGCACACGATTACATAGATAGGTGGATCTCTAAGCAAGCACTCGAAAAGAAAGGATCAAACTAAACTTGTATTCAACTAAACCATAGGAAAACCAAAGATCAAACTAAAATAGATAAAAGCAAAGATAATGTAACGCCCACGATGCGGCTATATCTCCCACGTGTCGAGGCACGACTTAGAGGCATAACCGCATAGTGGTTTTGTCGCAAGAAGGGTCATCTTCACACAATCCCGTGTAATGAACAAGAATGGGATAAAGAGTTGGCTTACAATCGCCACTTCACACAATTCATAAATAAATATCATACATCATCCAAAATACAAACATATAGACCGACTACGGTCAAAATCCAGATGAAAATAAGACAACCCCAAATGCTAGATCCCCGATCGTCCCAACTGGGCTCCACTACTGATCATCAGGAAAAGACACATAATTACGACGGCGTTCCTCATCGAACTCCCACTTGAGATCGATCCCATCATCTGCACTGGCATCGTCGGCACCTGCAACTGTTTTGGTAGAATCTGTGAGTCACGGGGACTCAGCAATCTCACACCCGCGAGATCAAGACTATTTAAGCTTATAGGAAAAGGGGGTGTAATGAGGTGGAGCTGCAGCGTCAAAAGCATATATGGTGGCTAATTTGCGCAAATGAGAGCGAGAAGAGAAGCAACAAACCGGACGTCATCTAGCAATGACCAAGAAGTGATCCTGAACACCTACTTACGTCATACATAACACAGACCGTGTTCACTTCCCGGACTCCGCCGAGAAGAGACCATCACGGCTACACACGCAGTTGATGTATTTTACTTGGGTCAAGTGACAAGTTATCTACAACCGGACATTAACAAATTCCCATCTGCCTCATAACCGCGGGCACGGCTTTCGAAAGATAATACCCTGCAGGGGTATCCCAACTTAGCCCATCATAAGCTCTCACGGTCAACGAAGGATAAACCTTCTCCCGGAAAGACCCGATCAGTCTCGGAATCCCGGTTTAAAAGACATTTCGACAATGGTAAAACAAGACCAACAAAGCCACCCGAATGTGCCGACAAATCCCGATAGGAGCTGCACATATCTCGTTCTCAGGGCACACCGGATGAGACATCCTACGAGTAAAACCAGACCTCGAGTTTCCAGGAGGGGGCCCCGCAGTCTGCTCAGTTCGGACCAACACTCGAAGGAGCACTGGCCCGGGGGGCGGGGGGGGGGGGTTAAAATAAGATGACCCTCGGGCTCGCGAAAACCCGGGGGAAAAGGCTTAGGTCGCAAATGGTAAAACCAAGGTTGGGCCTTGCTGGAGGAGTTTTATTCAAGGCGAACTGTCAAGGGGGTCCCATAAATCACCCGACTGCGTAAGGAACGCAAACTCAAGGAACATAATCCCGGTATATCAGTAACTAGGGCGGCAAGAGTGGAACAAAACACCAGGCATAAGGCCGAGCCTTCCACCCTTTACCAAATATATAGATGCATTAATTAAATAAGAGATATTGTGATATCCCAACATATCCATGTTCCGACATGGAACCAACTTCAACTTCACTTGCAACTAGCAACGCTATAAGAGGGGCTGAGCAAAAGCGGTAACTTAGCCAATCAACGGTTTGCTAGGAAAGGATGGTTAGAGGCTGACATGGCTGAAATAGGAGACATGATATAGCAAGTGATAGGTAGCGGAGCATGGCAATAGAGCGAACAACTAGCAAAGCAAAGATAGAAGTGATTTCGAGGGGTGGTCATCTTGCCTGCAAGGTTCTCAGAGTTGTCGAAAGCTTGATCCTCGTAAGCGTACTCAACAGGTTCCTCGTTCACGAACTCGTCTCCCGGCTCTACCCAAGACAAGAACACAAACAAACGGAACCACAATCAACAACGAGAAATGCACAAGCAACATGATGCAAAACATGTATGATATGCAAGATATGATGTGCGATGCATATGCGTGCTCCGGAGGGGAAATGATGAACATGGCAGTAACTTGGCAAACCAAGCATGCCACTGGAAAGATGAGATGATTTCGGTCGAAATCGATATAAAGATCACCGGAATCGGATGCACGGTTTGCAAATGGCAAGCAAAACAAGAATGACACTAATCTGCGATTAACAGCATGATAGCACTTAAAATGCAACAAGTAACAATGCTACAGCACTCCAACATAGCAACAAAGCACATGGCAGTAATTTACCGGAGATGCTTGACAAAAGATGAACACTGAGCTACGGCTAGATCACAACATATCAAGCTAAAACAAGCATGGCAAAAGTGCAAAAGATAACAGGATCACAGACTTGGTGAAAAACTGGACATGGCAGAAAACAGTATCAGATAGCAATGTTCAGAGCACGAAAACAACATGCTACAGGAAATTAACATAGCAAAACAAGGTATGACAGTGTTTTACTAAATGCACATGACAAAAGTCCCTTACTGACCATAAGCCAAAAAGGAACATAAGATATGATGGCAAGCATGTAAACATAGCAAGTTTCGTTATCAGGTTTCAGACTTAGCAGAAAACAGAGCATGGCAGAAATAATAATATGTAGGCCTCTTTGTGAGCTCGAATCACTCACTACAGAGCAATGCACTACAAACCAAGCACACCTACAGCACGATGGAATGTTTATGAAGCTATCCATGGCAAGAACAATTGCATAGCACGTATGGATCAACTACAATAAGCTTGGCAAAATTGCATATCATGTTAAGAATCTGCCAGAAATATTTTATAGTAAAAGTAGAGCAAGATTGAGTCTTGCTATGGCACTCCATAATTTCAAACAATTGCAGTAATAGATCAATTACAACAATATCTACAAAACATCCTTAATGAACATCTCCAAAATATGCATGGATCTCTCTGTAGCATCAAGTTTACATGGCAACAAAATAACAGCAGACAAGGACTTAGAGAAATCACTGTCCCTGAAATCAGAAATATTACGGGGCCTACTTTGCATGCTTGTGCTAGTCACCACAGAGATCAAAAAAATACATGGACTACACCAATAGAAAGATGGCATGGCATACTTCAAAACACATGTAGATCTCATGCCCAAAAGATGCACAGATTAAATGATACAAAAATGACAAATCTCCAAGTTCTGATAAGAACCAGAGAATAACAGCAACTAGCCCTCTTCCAACAGAGATTTGGGCATCAAGATGACCTCTAATGAACATGGTGCAATTGAACAAAATGTAGAGCATCACGAGGCGAACAATTTGACATATTACACGCGCGAATCGGAGCTACATACAAGGACTTATGCAACTATGAACAGAGGCATATGCTGTGAAAAATTCAGGACTTCAAAAATATAGAGGGGGGGCTCGGGTCAACGCTCACACAGATCTGGATCCCGATCGGGGCCGGCGTTCGAGCTCGTGCTCGGGCTCGGGGCTCCGGTCGCCGGAGTGAGGAGGCAGAGGCCGGAGGGCGCCGGTCGACGGGGCGGCGCGGAGGGCGGCCGGAGGGCGCGGGCCCGGGCGGCGCCGGCGTCGGGCAAGGCGGCGGGGACGGCGGCGAGTGGCGGCGGAGCACGGCGCGGCGGCAGCGCGGGACCACGGCGGCGGCGCGGTGAGGAGAAGGCGGGGCTTGGCGGCGGCGGGCGCGGCTCGGCCGCGGGCGACGGCGCGGGCCGGGAGGGCCTCCCGTGGGCCGAGCGGGCCGCGGCGGAGGGAGGTGGCCGGATGCCACGTGGCGGCGCCCGAGTGGCTGCGGTGGGCGGCGCGGTTGTCCGGCGGGCGCTGGACGCGTCCGCCCGCGGAGAGGAAATTTTCTAGGGTTGATCTGTGATTCGTTTTCGGGGGAGATGCAAATAAATAGGTAGAGGGAGCTAGGAGACTCCAAATGAGGTGCGGTTTTCGCCCACACGATCGTGATCGAACGACCTAGAGCATGGAGATGACTTGGAGGGGTTTTGGGCTGGTTTTTAGGGGGGTTTTTGCTGGACACTCAAATGGACTTTGCGGATGCCCGGTTAACCGTTGGAGTACCAAACGACCTCCAAATGGGACGAAACTTGACCGGTGATCTCCGGGTGGTATATTGAGGCCACTTGACAAGCCTCGGTCCATTCCGAGAAAGTTTGACACCCGCACACGAAAGAAAACGAAAGGGGTGCACCGGAGGAGATAGGAGCGCCGGATTGCAAAACGGACAACGGGGAAAATGCTCGGATGCATGAGACGAACACGTATGCAAATGCAATGCACATGATGACATGATATGAAAATGCATGACATGACAAAATACAAAACGAAAGACAAAACCCGACAACGGAGGGAAAATCATAACACATAGCCGAAAATGGCAAGAGTCGGAGTTACAAATATGGAAAGTTACATGCGGGGTGTTACAGATAATGGTGATGATACGATACCAGGCACCTCTCCCAAGCTTGGCACAAGCCAAGGGGAGTGCCCATACCATGGGCTCAAGTCTCCTTTGGTGATGAAGATGGAGGTGGTGGTGATGAGGTAGTAGCGAGCTTATCCTTTTTCTCCAGCTTGTGTTAGAGATAAAAATTATCTATCTTCAACTCATCATTCTCCATCTCAAGCTTTAATATCCTCTTGCATAATGCTTACTTGCTTTCCTTCAGGAAGCGAGGAGGAATAGGTTCATCTTCATCCTCCTCATCTGTAAACCACATTTAGGGAAAAGTCTTCTTAAAGATGTTTGGGTTCAGAGGCTGGTAAGAAACAGGGCTCTCTTTCTCTGAATCTTGAGATGACATATTTTCAGATCTGCCAGAATAACAGCAAGAAAGAAGAACAGAGGATTTCTCCGTGATATGGTGGCCAATATGTTCGGGGGGTATATAAAGATTTTTTATCTTGGGAAACAAGCAAACGGGAGAAAAACGGAGTCCGGAAGGTACCCAAGGTGGGCACAACCCACCTGGGAGCTCCTGGCAAGCCAGGCGTGCACTGCTGTCTTGTGCCCACTAGGATTGCCTTCCTGGTTGTTTCTTATTTTCCTATTTTTTGTAATATTCCAAAACTGATAAAAAATATTTTTGTGGATTTTTTGGAGTCCGTTTACTTAGTGTATCACGTACCTCCTCTTTTTCGGTGTTCTGGAGTGTTCCTGAAGGTTTCTTTTATGTGTTCCTCCGGTGTCATGGTTTGAGTAATATTGCTTTCAACATTGATAGGCGTACTTGAGATATAGTGTTTAATTCTTTGTCCATCGACTACCTTCGACATTATTGATCTTGATAGCTCCAGAGCGATAAACCTCCTCGATGATATATGGTCCTTCCTATTTAGAGGGAAGTTTTCCTGCAGAGAATATGAAATAAGAGTTGTACAAGAGAACATATTCCCCTACTTTGAATTCCCGCTTTTGGATTCTTTTGTCATGCCATCTTTTAACTTTTTTTAAACAGTTTGGCATTTTCATAAGCTTGGGTTCTCCATTCATCTAATGAGCTAATATCAAATAACCTCTTTTCTTCGGCAAGTTTGAAATCCTAGTTGAGTTCCTTAATTGCTTGGAATGTTATACATAGGTCATCAAATGCATATCATATTTTGTTTGCATTTCGGTAGTGATTCCTAAAAATCCTAAGCAACTCAAGGACCAACGGAGAGAGTTGGGGATTTTATTATTTTCATATTTGAATTTTCTCAAATATTGAAAACAGGGATCATTTTGGTCCTAATTATTATTTTCCTCCAAAAATATTTCATAATTAAAATATATGAGAGGAGATAATATGACTTCTCCAAAATAAATGAAATATTGGAGGAAAAATGTTAATATCAAATAAAGAATTTTATTTGAATTTTATTGCTATTTTATTTGAATTAGAAAAATATGCATTTTTCAAAATTGCATTTTAGGCCAAGAAAATGTTCACTTTGTTCTAAATATTTTATTTAACGGTGAAAATTTGTTTTTGGCATTTTTATATTTTTATTTTTATTTATTAGGATTTTTCTCGGCGGAATCTGTTTTAAAAACAATTCCTGGACCGCACTGGGCCGCAGCCCAGCCGGCCCGTTTCCCCGCGCCGCTCCCTCGCGCCGCGCCGTCGCCGGCACGAACGCCGAGGCAGAGTCCGAGCCGGACTCCACCTCGGGCAGGCCCCCTCCCCAAGCCACGCCGCCCCCTCCTATATATAATGCCCCCCCGCCGCCTCTCACCATCGCCGCCGCCGCCAACAGCAGCAGCCGCAGCGCCCGCCAGCCGCCGCCGCTTGCCGCCGCTCGCCGCGCCTCCCGCCACCCTGCCTCGCCCCGCCGCCGCGCGCCCGCCGCCGGACGCCGCCCGCCGGATCTCGCTGCCCCGCCGGCGCCGTTGACCTCGAGCCGCCGCCGGTTTTTTTGGTTTTAGGCAAAACCCTGGTTTACTTAAAAACCCTAGATAGGTTTATTTTTTTGTTAGATCGGTTCGGTTTTTCGCTGATTTATTTATTTAGCGGACGTTCGTCCGTTCGTTCGTTTTAACGAATGCTGTCCGTCGTTTAGGTTCAGACAGCGAACGTTCGTTCGTTAGTCTTTTCTTTTTTCTTTTTATTTTCAGCCAGGGACCTATCCACGATTATTTTTATCGCAGATTAGCCCCTGATCTTCAAACCCTCGCCGTTTCTAAACCCTTTGTCCAAACCCAGTGAAACCAACGCCAAAAGTTTCGTCTCGAGCCCCTCTTTCTGTTTAATCAACTTGAACATGATTTTGAAAATTTGAAAATTTGGTTTCAAGCAGATTTGATTTCGAAGTTCTTTTGACCGTAGTTTCAGTTCCGTAGCTCCGATTTGGTTGATTCTTTTTGCAGATCGAATCTCTTCAGTTGAGCTTTCAAATTCGATCTTCTTGTTTGAGTTTTACCTTTGCATCTCTGCTTGATTGCTTATGTATGCTATTGTTTGTTTGCGATAGAATTCCCGGAGTGCGAAGCGTGCTACTACGAGTCTCTAGGGTTTGCGGATCATCAGCAAGGCAAGTAACAGATTGATCATACTCTTTTCAGCATTAGTCACAATCCTCGAACATTACATTAGTAGGATCTCTTAACATGTTTCTTTGGGAAGTAGATGATGAGGTAGAACCTATTACCTGTTTTATTATTAAACCCATGGGAGTTACTTCTACGTTATGCTTATTGCCATGCTATGCTCGTAGACGTGGATTGGGTTTGAGTGTAATCCATAACAGATGTGAGATTGATATTTAATGGTTAACTTAAGGTGGCTACTTTAATACACATCTGGGTGGATTGGTTGTCAGGGCACCTGGATAATCCAGTGTTGTCCTAGGATATCCTGGAGTACCCGTGTGATCATCCTATGGTTCGCCACCCAGGCTCAAAGGGATCATAAGATTATTCATGGTAGAAACTTCCGTGTGCAGCCACAAGCTATTATGGGATCTAGCATAGTTGAGTATGTTGCATGACCTCTTTCAGTGCTGGGCTAGCAGATGTAGGGGAAAGTAGGTGTAATTGTCCACCCAAAGTAAAGAGTTAATGTTTCTAAAGACTGTGTCTCGGTCATCCGTTTCTCAAACACCATGTAGTGCGAGAAATCCAACGGAGGAGATCGAGTTTTGTGGGGAAAAGTGCACAAACCTCTGCAGAGTGTACAAACTAATCATGGTTAGCCGTGTCCCCGGTTATGGACATTTTGAGTATCTGGTACTTGAATTATTGATTTGATCTCATCACTCTAAAATTAATTTGTTGGGATATTAATTACTTTTAATTGGGATTGAGTTGGAGGAACCTTCTCAATGTGTCAACCACCATGATAGTTAAAATAAAATATATTCCTTTGTTGTAGGGAAAAATTGGCTTTTCGCATAACAATATAACCATAGAGCCTCCACCAGCCATATATGCATGTAGTGATAGCATTTATTCTATACATTGCTCTACTGTGTTATATTGCCAGCATATTCCATGTGCTGACCCGTTTTCGGGCTGCAACATATCATGTTGCAAACTTTTCAGACGAAGAGTAAGGTGCGCTAGGTCGTTTGTCGTGCACTCAGCTATGCCATTGGAGTTGATGGACTCACTTTATCTTCCAAGCCTTCCGCTGTTATCTTATTAGATGGCCTTAAGCCATATTTATTGTAATAAGTTCTCTTTTGAGACATTCAATGTAATAAGTGTGTGATTGCTACTCTGTTATAAATCCATCCGAGTACTATGTGTGTTAGCATTACCGATCCAGGGATGACACTGAAGCACAGAGACTTGACCGTCTGAGGTCGGGCCGCTACAAGATGGTATCAGAGCACACGCTGAATGTAGGACACGACCACTAATATGAGCCATAGGTCACTCTTCTCTACTCATTTCTGACTCCTCTCCATTTTCTACTCTTTAGGATGGCAGACTCAAGGAACAAGTTTGCACAACTGGATGAAGACACACCCTTTGGACGACACTTGAAGGAAGTCACTAGGTACCTGAACATCGGAATACCAAGCTTCACCGGGACCTACACCGCCACTTTACCAGAAGAGGAGCGATGGATGATTCGAGTTCAAGTTCCAGGAAGGACGTTCACGCCAGTCACTGAGCCCATAGAGTTTTCCTTTGATGCACCAACCTGGAGTCTAGGAAAGAGCATGGTAGCCCACATCGCCATGGGACGCATCAGCAAAGTTTATCACAAGGATCTTAAGGACACTATCTACCAGATATGTGGGCGCCGAGATGAGCAATGGGAGATGATCAGCACCACGAGGGACATGTCCATTGCATCTTTCATCCAGGAGTTAAACCAGCACATTCATTGACAGGAGAACCAGATGTGCGCAAGCATGATAGATTTGAAGAAAGCGATAACCAGGAACACGGAGCTAGAAGAGGAACTCAACTCTACACGCGACGGATATGAGGAGGAAATCGCAATACTTGTGGAGAAGAATGACGACCTGACGAGGAAGCTAGGAGTATTCATGGGAGACCCCGCGCCAGGAGGAGAAGACGACAAACCCAAGGAAATTCGTTCTGAAGACTACATCATCATCGACGACACCGACTCCGACCTTGATGGTAGTGATGCTGATTATGAAGACGAAGCTGGAGCGGATATCATGGAGTCTTCCACCGATCAAAATTTTTAGATGACCACCATATGATTAGTAGTATTCCCCCATGTATATAATAGTAGTCCACCGAGCACTTTTGTAACGATAGTTCTAGACCGATTGTATGCCCTTGCTTGAATTG
Organism: Triticum aestivum; assembly: GCF_018294505.1. Taxonomy (NCBI): domain Eukaryota; kingdom Viridiplantae; phylum Streptophyta; class Magnoliopsida; order Poales; family Poaceae; genus Triticum; species Triticum aestivum. The sequence goes on from NC_057796.1 coordinate 211,178,922, forward strand.
ATTTGGTGTGATATGATTGTGTTTGTCTCATGTGCATATGGGTAGTGCTTTCTCACTAGACCTCATTCTATTCTAATCTCTCCCCTTTAAACCCAACAGATGCCTCCGAGACGTGACCCCGGATTTGTCTTCCCACCGGAGCTCACTCAGTTGATCCAACAGCAGAATGCCTTGATGCAGCTACTAGTCCAGAACCAAGGCAACAACAACACAACAACAACAACCCATCGCCACCACCTTCAGTTGACAACTTAGCCCGTTTTCTGAGGTTGCAGCCGCCAGTGTTTTCCAGTAGCACCGAGCCAATAGTTGCTGATGACTGGCTACGCAGGATTGGAAGGGAGTTGACCACCGCAGGTTGCACAGATGCAGAGAAGGTGCGTTTTGCCGCACATCAGTTGGATGGACCAGCAGCCTCATGGTGGGAGAATTACACAGCCACGTTCCCCATAGCCAATATCACCTAGGATCAGTTTCAGCAAGCATTCCGCACTGCACATGTCTCAATTGAAGCTATGAGCATGAAGAAGCGTGAGTTTCACAACTTATGCCAAGGAAACCGTACTGTGGGGCAGTACATGGATGAGTTCAGTAAGTTAGCTTGCTATGCCCCAGATGATGTGGCCACAGATGCCGCGAAGCAGGAGAAGTTTATGGAAGGGTTGAATGATGAGTTGAGCATGCAGTTGATGGTAGCTACATTCGCTAACTACCAGGAGTTGGTAGACAGGGCTCTTATGATTGAAGGGAAGCAACAGCAAATTGAGAGCCGCAGGAGGAAGTATGGACAAGGGAAGTACAATTTAGGAGCTCAGCAGAAGCCTCGCTTCACCTCGAACTCGAGAGGATTTACCCATAACCATGGAGGCCATACCCACAATGGAGGAAATGCACATAACCACAGTGGCCCCAAGAATGGAAACGGGAATGGAGCAGGCAGCAATCAGAACCGTTCTAACCCCTCTACACCCGCCAAGAAGGATCTAAGTCACATTACTTGTTTCATGTGCGGGAAGACTGGACACTACGCCACTGAGTGTTCTGAAGCAAAGAATGGTAATGGAAGCTCTGGGAAGAAGCCCAACCCTTTCAACAGGGGACAAGTGAACCACGTGAACGTTGAGGAGGTTGAAGAGCAGCCAGATGCAGTTATCGGTAAGTTTTTGGTTAAGTCATTTACTGCAATCGTTCTTTTTGATACTGGTGCATCACATTCATACATTTCAAGGGGATTTGTGGATAAGTATAAGTTGCCCACCAAAGTTCTTAGAACACCTATGTTAGTAAGCTCGCCAGGAGCGGAGTATATGGCAAGCCAATGATGTTTTCAGATGCCATTGACCATAGGTAGGCATGTTTTCGCCTCAGACTTGATAATTTTGGAGTCACAAGGATTGGATGTGATACTAGGCATGGATTGGCTATCGATGTATGGAGGAAACATCGATTGCGCCAGTAAGTCAATTTTACTCACTACACCGGAGGGAAAAAGGATCAAGTATGTATCCAGGCATGCGCCAAGGGGAACCCAAGTTAATTCCCTCTCAGGAGTTGTTCAGGAGGAAGTGCCTGTTGTGAAGGATTACCCAGATGTATTTCCAGAGGAGTTACCAGGCATGCCGCCAGATCGAGACATTGAGTTTTTGATAGAGCTATTGCCAGGCACCAGACCGATATCGAAGAGACCATACCGGATGCCCGCGAATGATCTAGAGGAGATCAAGAAGCAGATTAAGGAGTTATTGGAGAAAGGATACATTCGACGAAGTTCATCACCATGGGGAGCCCCAGTGCTCTTGGTTGAGAAGAAGGCTGGATCATTGAGAATGGTTGTTGATTATCGTGCCTTGAATGAAGTGACGATCAAGAACAAGTACCCATTGCCGATGATCAAAGATTTGTTTGACCAGTTTCAAGGAGCTAAAGTATTTTCCAAGATCGATCTACGATCAGGATACCACCAGCTGAAGATTTGAGAACAAGATATACCTAAGACAGCTTTCACCACAAGGTGCGGGCTATATGAGTTTACGGTTATGTCATTTGGATTGACTAACGCCCCTGCCTATTTCATGAGTATGATGAATAAGGTGTTCATGGAGTTCTTGGATAAGTTTGTCGTGGTGTTCATTGATGATATCTTGGTATACCCAAAGAATGAAGAGGAACACAAGGAGCATTTGAGCTTAGTTCTCGAGAAGCTCAGGGAACATCAGTTGTATGCCAAGTTCAGCAAGTGTGAGTTTTGGCTGAAGGAAGTTGGATTTCTTGGACATGTTATATCAGGAGAAGGTATAGCAGTAGAACCCACTAAGGTTCAGTCAGTCACTAAGTGGTTGGCACCCACCTCAGTTGGAGAGATCCGCAGTTTCCTTGGACTTGCGGGATACTATCGGAGATTCATTGAGAATTTCTCCAAGATTGCAAAGCCTATGACAGAGTTGTTGAAGAAGGACACCAAGTTAGAATGGACAGAAGAATGTGAGGCCAGTTTTCAGGAGTTGAAGAAACGTTTGACTACAGCTCTAGTGCTGATTCTGCTGGATAAACGCAAGGAGGTCGTCTATGAAGTTGGAGACAGAGCATATCTTCGTGTGTCACCTCTGCGAGGAGTTCAACGTTTTGGAGTTAAGGGAAAGTTAGCCCCGAGATTTGTAGGACCATACCGGGTTATGGAACGTATGGGAGAAGTGGCCTACAAGTTGGAGTTACCCGAAGGATTGTCAGGAGTTCATGATGTGTTTCATGTTTCCCAGTTGAAGAAGTGCCATGCAGAGATGGCCGATATTCCTCTGAGAGATACAGTGCCACTGGAAGTAATACAGTTGGAGAGTGATCTGACCTACGAGGAGAAACCAGTCAAGATTCTCGAGTTTGCCAGCCGTGTTACACGCAGCAAGGTTATCAAATTTTGCAAAGTTCAGTGGAGCCACCATTACCGAGGATGAAGCCACCTGGGAACGAGAGGAAGACCTACGCAAAGACCACCCACACCTATTTTCTAGCCAACCCGAATCTCGAGGACGAGATTCATCTTAAGGGGGGTAGGTTTGTAACATCCCAAATTTTCAATTTGGAATGTTATACATAGGTCATCATATGCATATCATATTTTGTTTGCATTTCGGTAGTGATCCTAAAAATCCTAAGCAACTCAAGGACCCACGGAGAGAGTTGGGGATTTTATTATTTTCATATTTGAATTTTCTCAAATATTGAAAACAGGGATCATTTTGGTTTTAATTATTTCTTCCCTCCAAAAATATTTCATAATTAAAATATATGAGAGGAGATAATATGACTTCTCCAAAATAAATAAAATATTGGAGGAAAAATGTTAAAATCAAATAAATAATTTTATTTGGATTTTATTGCTATTTTATTTGAATTAGAAAAATATGCATTTTTCAAAATTGCATTTTAAGCCAAGAAAATGTTCACTTTGTTCTAAATATTTTATTTAGACGGTGAAAATTTGTTTTGGCATTTTTAGATTTTTATTTTTATTTATTAGGATTTTTCTCGGCGGAATCTGTTAAAAAAAATCCCGGACCACACTAGGCCGCAGCCCAGCCGGCCCGTTTCCCCGCGGCGCCTCCCTCGCGCCGCGCCGTCACCGGCACGGACGCCGAGGCAGAGTCCGAGCCGGACTCCACCTCGGGACGGCCCCCTAACCAAGCCACGCCGCCCCCTCCTATATATAGCGCCCACCCCCCGCCGCCTCTCACCATCGCCGCCGCCGCCAACAGCAGCAGCAGCAGCGCCCGCCAGCCGCCGCCGCTCGTCGCCGCCTGCGCCGCGCCTCCCACCGCCGCCCGCGCGCCGCACGCCACCGCGCCTCGCCCTGCCTTGCCCCACCACCGCGCGCACGCCGCCGGACGCCGCCCGCCCGCCGGATCTCGCTGCCCCGCCGCTGCCGTTGACCTCGAGCCGCCGCCATTTTTTGGTTTTAGGTAAACCCCAGTTTACTTAAAAACCCTAGGTCGATTTATTTTTTGTGTTAGATCGGTTCGGTTTTTCGCCGGTTTATTTATTTAGCGGACGTTCGTCCGTCCGTTCGTTTTAACGAACACTGTCCGTCGTTTAGGTTCAGACAGCGAACGTTCGTTCGTTAGTCTTTTCTTTTTTTATTTTTATTTTTAGCCAGGGACCTATCCGCGATTATTTTTATCGCAGATTATCCCCTGATCTTCAAACCCTCGCCGTTTCTAAACCGTTTGTCCAAATCCAGTGAAACCAACGCCAAAAGTTTCGTCTCGAACCCCTCTTTATGTTTAATCAACTTGAACATGATTTTGACAAATTTAAAATTTGGTTTCAAGCAGATTTGATTTCGAAGTTTTTTTACCGTAGTTTCAGTTCCCTAGCTCCGATTTGGTTGATTCTTTTTGCAGATCGAATCTCTTCTGTTGAGCTTTCGGATTCGATCTTATTGTTTGAGTTTTACCCTTGCATCTCTGCTTGATTGCTTATGTATGCTATTGTTTATTTGCGATAGAATTCCCGGAGTGCGAAGCTTGCTACTATGAGTCTCTAGGGTTTGCGGATCGTCAACAAGGCAAGTAACACATTGATCATACTCTTTTCATACCTAGTTTTTATGCATTAGTCACAATCCTCAAACATTGCATGAGTAGGATCTCTTAACATGTGGGTTTGGGAAGTAGATGATGAGGTAGAACCTACCTGTTTTATTATTAAACCCTTGGGAGTTACTTCTACGTTATGCTTATTGCCATGCTATGCTCGTAGACGTGGATTGGGTTTGAGTGTAATCCATGACAGATGTGAGATTGATATTTAATGGTTAACTTAAGGTGGCTACTTTAATACACATCTGGGTGGATTGGTTGTCAGGGCACCTGGATAATCCAGTGTTGTCCTAGGATATCCCGAAGTACCCATGTGATCATCCTATGGTTCGCCACCCAGGCTCAAAGGGATCATAAGATTATTCATGCTAGAAACTTTCGTGTGCAGCCACAAGCTATTATGGGCTCTAGCATAGTTGAGTATGTTGCATGACCTCTTTCAGTGGTGGGCTAGCAGATGTAGGGGAAAGTAGGTGTAACTGTCCACCCAGAGTAAAGAGTTAATGTTTCTAAAAGACTGTGTCTCGGTCATCCGTTTCTCAAACACCATGTAGTGCGAGAAATCCAACGGAGGAGATCGAGTCTTGTGGGGAAAAGTGCACAAACCTCTGCAGAGTGTACAAACTAATCATGGTTAGCCGTGTCCCCGGTGATGGACATTTTGAGTATCTGGTACTTGAATTATTGATTTGATCTCATCACTCTAAAATTAATTTGTTGGGATGTTAATTACTTTTAATTGGGATTGAGTTGGAGGAACCTTCTCAATGTTTCAACCCCCATGATAGTTAAAATAAAATATATTCCTTTGTTGTAGGAAAAAATTGGCTTTTCGCAAAACAATATAACCATAGAGCCTCCACCAGCCATATATGCATGTAGTGATAGCATTTATTCTGTACACTGCTCTACTGTGTTATATTGCCAGCATATTCCATGTGTTGACCCGTTTTCGGGCTGCAACATATCATGTTGCAGACTTTTCAGACGAAGAGTAAGGTGAGCTAGGTCGTTTGTCGTGCACTCAGCTATGCCGTTGGAGTTGATGGACTCACTTTATCTTCCAAGCCTTCCGCTGTTTTCTTATTAGATGGCCTCAAGCCATATTTATTGTAATAAGTTCTCTTTTGAGACATTCGATGTAATAAGTGTGTGATTGCTAGTCTGTTATAAATCCATCTGAGTACTGTGTGTGTCAGCATTACCGATCCAGGGATGACACTGAAGCACAGAGACTTGACCGTCCGAGGTTGGGTTGCTACAATTGCCCAATATGCTTTATGTTCTAACTTAAGAGGGAAATGACAAGCTTTTCCATAAACCATTTTATAGGGAGACATACCCATAGGATTTTTATAAGCTATTCTGTAGGCCCAAAGTGCATCATCCAACTTCTTAGACCAATTCTTTCGGGACCTATTGATAGTTTTTTGTAATATCAACTTTATTTCTCTATTGCTAAGTTCAATTTGACCACTAGATTGAGGATGATAGGGTGATGCAATTCTATGGTTAACATCATATTTAGCAAGCATTTTACGGAAAGCACCATGAATAAAGTGTGAACCACCATCAGTCATTAAATATCCAGGGACTCCAAACCTTGGGAAAATAACTTCTTTTAGCATTTTAATGGAAGTGTTATGATCAGCACTACTAGTTGGAATAGCTTCTACCCACTTAGTGACATAATCAACAGAAACCAGAATATGTGTATACCCATTAGAAGAACAAAAAGGTCCCATATAATCAGAACCCCAAACATCAAAAGGTTCAACTACATGTGAATAATTCATATGCATTTCTTGTCGCTTACCGACATTACCAATTCATTGACATTCATAACAAGATAAAACAAACTTACGGGGATCCTTTAAGAGAGTATGCCAATAAAAACCAGATTGTAGTACCTTGTGAGCAGTTCTATCTCCCGCATGATGCCCTCCATAAGCTTCGGAGTGTCATTTCCGTAGGATTTGTCCTGTTCATGCTCAGGTACACAATGTCTAATAATGCCATCTACTCCTTCTTTATAGAGATGTGGGTCATCCCAAAAGTAATGCCTTAAATCATAGAAGAATTTTTTCTTTTGTTGGTATGTGAAACTAGGTGGTATATATTTAGCAACAATGTAATTAGCATAGTCAGCATACCAAGGAGTGTTATGAGAAACATTTATTGCAGCTAGTTGTTCATCAGGAAAGCTATCATCAATAGGTAGTATTTCATCAAGGATATTCTCTAACCTAGACAAGTTATCAGCTACGGGGTTCTCTGCTCCTTTTTGATCAGTAATATGTATCAAATTCTTGTAGCAAGAGAACCCACCTAATGAGTCTAGGTTTAGCATCTTTCTTTTCCATAAGATATTTTATAGCAACATGATCAGTGTGAACAATTACTTTGGAATTAACAATATAAGATCTGAATTTATCACAAGCAAACACAACTGCTAAAAATTGTTTTTCAGTAGTAGCATAATTTCTTTGGGCACTGTCTAGAGTTTTGCTACCATAATGGATAACATTTAATTTCTTATCAACTGTTTGTCCTATAATAGCACCAACAACATAATCACTAGCATCACACATAATTTCAAAAGGCAAGTTCCAATCAGGTGGTTGGACAGAAGGTGCAGAAATTAAGGCTTTCTCAAGTGTTTCAAAGGCTTCTACACAATCATCATAAAAAAAATGGAACATCCTTTTGTAAAAGATTTGTAAGAGGCCTAGAAATTTTAGAGAAGTCTTTAATAAATCTCCTATAGAAACCAGTATGAAGGATACGGCATTTTCTCAATTGCATCAACCTTAGCTTTATCCACTTCAATACCTCGTTTAGAAATTTTATGCCCCAAGACAATACCTTCATTAACCATAAAGTGGCACTTCTCCCAATTCAAGAGAAGATTAGTTTGCTCACATCTTTGCAAAACTCAATCAAGGTTGCTTAAGCAATCATCAAAAGAAGGTCCATAAACAGAAAAATCATCCATGAAAACCTCAACAATCTTTTCACAAAAATTAGAGAATATAGCAGTCATACATCTTTGAAAAGTAGCAGGTGCAGTGCATACACCAAAAGGCATACATCTATAAGCATAAGTTCCAAAAGGTCAAGTAAAAGTAGTTTTCTCTTGATCGGGTTGTGAAACAGGTATTTGAGAGAAACCAGAATATCCATCGAGGAAACAAAAGTCTGTGTGCTTAGATAGTCTTTCCAACATTTGATGAATAAAAGGCAGAGGGTGATGATCTTTTCTAGTAGCTTTATTTAATTTTCTGAAATCAATTACCATTCTATAGCCAGTAACAATTCTTTGTGGAATAAGTTCATTTTTATCATTAGGAACAACAGTGATACCTCCTTTCTTAGGGACACAATGAACGGGACTTACCCATCTACTATCAGCTATGGGATAGATGATACCCGCTTCCAGAAGTTTTAATATTTGAATTCTTACCACTTCTTTCATCTTGGGATTCAATCATCATTGATGATCAACAACGGGTTTAGCATTAGGTTCCATATTAATCTTGTGCTGACAGAGAGTGGGACTAATGCCCTTAAGATCATCAAGAGTATATCCAATAGCAGCATGCTGCTTCCTTAGAGTTTTTAATAATCTTTCTTCTTCATGCTCTGAAAGGTTAGCACTAATAATAACAGGATATATCTTTTTCTCATCAAGATAAGCATATTTCAAAGTGTCCGGCAATTGTTTTAGTTCAAACACAGGATCACTCTTTGGTGGAGGTGGACCTCCTAGAGTTTCAATAGGAAAATTATGTTTGAGCAGAGGTCGTTGTTTGAAGAAAACCTTATCTATTTCATTTCTTTCATGCATATGCATATCATTTTCATGGTCTAGCAAATATTGTTCTAGCGGATCAGTAGGAGGCACAATAATAGAAGCAAGACCAATTATTTCATCCTTACTAGGTAATTCTTTCTTATGGGGTTGTCTATTAAACTTGGCAAAATTAAATTCATGAGACTCATCACCAAAGTTAACACTGAAAGTTTGTTTATGACAATCTATAGTAGCATTGACAATGTTCAAGAAATGTCTACCAAAGATAATGGGACAAAAGTCATCTTGTGGGGAACCAAGAACTAGAAAATCAGTAGGATATTTTATTTTTCCAGACAAGACTTCAACATCTCTAACAATCCCAAGTGGTGTGATGGTGTATCTATTAGCAAGTTTAATGGTAACATCTATGTCTTCTATTTCAGTGGGTGCTATGTCATTCATAATTTCTTGGTATAAGGTAAAAGGAATAGCACTCATGCTAGCACCTAAATCACATAAGCCATGATAACAATGATCTCCTATTTTAACTGAGACAGCAGGCATGCCAACAACAGATCTATGTTATCTTTTTCATCGGGTTTGGCAATACTAGCAGCTTCATCACAGAAGTAAATAACATGCCCATCAATATTTTCTACGAGGAGATCTTTAACCATAGAAACACTAGGTTCTACTTTAATTTGCTCAAAAGGTTTGGGTGCTCTAATATTACTTTTGCCAACCACAGTTGAAACCTTAGCATGTTCCTTTATCCTAACAGGGAAAGGTGGTTTTTCAATATAAGCACTAGGCACAACTGGATCAACATTGTAAATAATATTTTCTTCTTTAGCTATGACCGGTGCTTTAATTTCCTATTTAATAGGTGGGTGATATTTAAACCACATCTCTGTTGGGGAACGTAGCAATAATTCAAAAAAATTCCTACGTGTCACCAAGATCAATCTAGGAGATGCTAGCAACGAGAGATAGGGAGTGCATCTTCATACCCTTGAAGATCGCTAAGCGGAAGCGTTACAAGAATGCGGTTGATGGAGTCATACTCGCGGCGATTCAAATCGCGGAAGATCCGATCTAGCGCCGAACGGACGGCGCCTCCGCGTTCAACACACGTACAGACCGGGGACGTCTCCTCCTTCTTGATCCAGCAAGGGGAGAGGAGAAGTTGAGGGAGAACTCCAGCAGCACGACGGCGTGGTGGCGATGGAGCTCGTGGTTCTCCGGCAGAGCTTCGCTAAGCACTACGGAGGAGGAGGAGTTGGAGGAGGAGAGGGCTGCGCCAGGGGAAGGGTGCCGCTACCCTCTCTCTCCCTCACTATATATAGGGGGAGGGGGGTGTAGAGGAACCCTAGGGTTCCCTAGGGGAGGGGTGGCGGCCACAGGGGAAACCCTAGATGGGTTTGGGCGCCCCCACCCCTAGGAAACTTGCCCCCAAGCCGGGAGGGTTGGCTGCCCTAGGGGAGGCGCCCCCACCTCTCCACGTTACGTGAGATGGGGTGGGAGGGGCGCACAACCCCTTAGTGGGCTGATGTGCCCCCTCCCCTTGGCCCATAAGGCCCCCCAACGCTTGCCGGGGCCTCCGAAACACTTTTCGGTCACGCTGGTCGTCACCCGATACTCCCAGAACAATTCCGGACTCCAATACCCTTCGTCCAATATATCGATTTTCACCTCCGGACCATTTCGGAGTTCCTCGCCACGTCCGGGATCTCATCCGGGACTCCAAACAACCTTCGGTAACCACATACTATTTCCCATAACAACTCTAGCGTCATCGAACCTTAAGTGTGTAGACCCTACGGGTTCGGGAACCATGCAAACATGACCGAGACACCTCTCCGGCCAATAACCAATAGCGGGATCTGGATACCCATATTGGCTCCCACATGTTCCACGATGATCTCATCGGATGAACCACAGTGTCGCGGATTCAATCAATCCCGTATACAATTCCCTTTGTCTATCGGTATGCTACTTGCCCGAGATTCGATCATCGGTATCCCTATACCTTGTTCAATCTCGTTACCGGCAAGTCTCTTTACTCGTTCCGTAATGCATGATCCCGTGGCTAACTCATTAGTCACATTGAGCTCATTATGATGATGCATTACCGAGTGGGCCCAGAGATACCTCTCCGTCATACGGAGTGACAAATCCCAGTCTCGATTCGTGCCAACCCAACAGACACTTTCGGAGATACCTGTAGTGCACCTTTATAGCCACCCAGTTACGTTGTGAAGTTTGGTACACCCAAAGCACTCCTATGGTATCCGGGAGTTACACAATCTCATGATCTAAGGAAATGATACTTGACATTAGAAAAACTCTTAGCAAACGAACTACACGATCTTGTGCTATGCTTAGGATTGGGTCTTGTCCATCACATCATTCTCCTAATGATGTGATCCCGTTATCAATGACATCCAATGTCCATGGTCAGGAAACCATAACCATCTATTGATCAACGAGCTAGTCAACTAGAGGCTTACTAGGGACATGTTGTGGTCTATGTATTCACACATGTATTACGGTTTCCAGCTAATACAATTATAGCATGAACAATAGATAATTATCATGAAAAAGGAAATACAATAATAACCATTTTATTATTGCCTCTAGGGCATATTTCCAATAGTCTCCCACTTGCACTAGAGTCAATAATCTAGTTCACATCACTATGTGATTGTAATGAATCCAACACCCATGGGGTTTGATCATATCTCGCTTGTGAGAGAGGTTATCAGTCAACGGGTCTGAACCTTTCAGATCCGTGTGTGCTTTACAAATCTCTATGTCATCTTGTAGATGCAGCTACCATGCGCTACTTGGAGCTATTCCAAATAACTGCTCTACTATATGAATCCGGTTTACTACTCAGAGTCATCCAGATTAGTGTCAAAGTTTGCATCGACGTAACCCTTTACGACGAACTCTTTTACCACCTCCATAATCGAGAAAATTCCTTAGTCCACTAGTTACTAAGGATAAGTTTGACCGTTGTCATGTGATCCATTCCTGGATCACTCTTGTACCCCTTGATTGACTCATGGCAAGGCACACTTCAGGTGCGGTACACAACATAGCATACTATAGAGCCTACGTCTAAAGCATAGGGGACGACCTTCGTCCTTTCTCTCTCTTCTGCCGTGGTCAGGTCTTGAGTCTTACTCAATACTCACACCTTGTAACACAGCCAAGAACTCCTTCTTTGCTGATCTATTTTGAACTCCTTCAAAATCTTGTCACGGTATGTATTCATTTGAAAGTACTATTAAGCCTTTTTGATCTATCCTTATAGATCTTGATGCTCCATGTTCAAGTAGCTTAATCCAGGTTTTCCATTGAAAAACACTTTTCAAATAACCCTGTATGCTTTCCAGAAATGCTACATCATTTCTGATCAACAATATGTTAACAACATATACTCATCAAAAATTCTATAGTGCTCCCACTCACCTTTTTGGAAATACAAGTTTCTCATAAACTTTGTATAAACCCAAAATCTTTGATCATCTCATCAAAGCGTACATTCCAACTCCGAGATGCTTACTCCAGTCCTTAGAAGGATTGCTGGAGCTTTGCATACTTGTTAGCATCTTTCAGGATTGACAAAACCTTCTGGTTGTATACAACCTTTCCTCAAGAAAATCATCGAGGAAACAATGTTTTGAGATCCTATCTGCAAGATTTCATAAATAATGCAGTAACTGCTAATATAATTCCAACAGACTCTTAGCATCGCTACGAGTGAGAAAGTCTCATCGTAGTCAACTCCTTGAACTTGTCGGAAAACATCTTAACAACAAGTCGAGCTTTCTTAATGGTGACACTTACCATCATTGTCCGTCATCCTTTTAAAATCCATCTACACCCAACAGCCTTACGACCATCAAGTAGTTCTTCCAAAGTCGAATTTTATGGCCTTGAGCCATTCGTCGGAATCCGGGCCCACCATTGCTTCTCCATAGCTCGTAGGTTCATTGTTGTCTAGCAACATGACTTCCAAGACAGGATTACGTACCACTCTGAAGTAGTACGCATCCTTGTCGACCTACGAGGTTTGGTAGTGACTTGATCCGAAGTTTCATGATCACTATCATAAGCTTCCACTTCAATTGGTGTAGGTGCCACAAGAACAACTTCTTGTGCCCTGCTACACACTAGTTGAAGTGACGGTTCAATAACCTCATCAAGTCTCCACCATCCTCCCACTCAATTCTTTCGAGAGAAACTTTTCCTCGAGAAAGGACCCGTTTCTAGAAACAATCACTTTTGCTTCTGGATCTGAAATAGGAGGTATACCCAACTGTTTTGGGTGTTCTATGAAGATGCATTTATCCGCTTTGGGTTCGAGCTTATCAGCCTGAAACTTTTTCACATAAGCGTCGCAGCCCCAAACTTTTAAGAAACGACAACTTAGGTTTCTCTAAACCATAGTTCATACGGTGTCTTCTCAACGGAACTGCGTGGTGCCCTATTTAAAGTGAATGCGGTTGTCTCTAATGCCTAACCCATAAACGATAGTGGTAATTTGATAAGAGACATCATGGTATGCACCATATCCAATAGGGTGCATTTATGATGTTCGGACACACCATCACACTATGGTGTTCCAGGCGGTATTAGTTGTGAAACAATTTCCACAATGTCTTAATTGTGTGCCAAACTCGTAACTCAGATATTCATCTCTATGATCATATCATAGACATTTTATCCTCTTGTCACGACAATCTTCAACTTCGCTCTGAAATTACTTAAACCTTTCAATAATTCAGACTTATGTTTCAACAAGTAAATATACTTAGCATCTACTCAAATCATCTGTGAAGTAAGAACATAACGATATCCACTACGTGCCTCAGCACTCCTTGGACTGCACACATCAAAATGTATTACTTCCAACAAGTTGCTTTCTTGTTCCATCTTACTGAAAACGAGGCCTTTCAGTCATCTTGCCCATGTGGTATGATTTGCATGTCTCAAGTGATTCAAAATCAAGTGAGTCCAAACGATCCATCTGTATGGAGTTTCTTCATGCATATCTACCAATAGACATGGTTCGCATGTCTCAATCTTTTCAAAAACGAGTGAGTCCAAAGATCCATCAACATGGAGCTTCTTCATGCGTTTTATACCAATATGACTCAAATGGCAGTGCCACAAGTATGTGGTACTATCATTACTATCTTATATCTTTTGGCATGAACATGTGTATCACTACGATCGATATTCAATAAACCATTCATTTTAGGTGCAAGACTATTGAAGGTATTATTGAAATAAACAGAGTAACCATTATTCTCCTTAAATGAATAACCGTATTGCGATAAACATAATCCAATCATGTCTATGCTCAACGCAAACACCAAATAACAATTATTTAGGTTTAACACCAATCCCGATGGTAGAGGGAGCGTGCGATGTTTGATCACATCAACCTTGGAAACACTTCCAACACATATCGTCATCTCACCTTTAGCTAGTCTCCGTAGCCTTTTATTTCGAGTTACTAACACTTAGCAACCGAACCGGTATTTATTACCCTGGTGCTACTAGGAGTACTAGTAAAGTACACAATAATATAACATATATTCAAAATACTTCTGTCGACCTCGCCAGCCTTCTCATCTACCAAGTATCTAGGGTAGTTCTGCTTCAGTGACCGTTCCCCTCATTACAGAAGCACTTAGTCTCGGGTTTGGGTTCAACCTTGGGTTTCTTCACTAGAGCAGCAACTGATTTGCCGTTTCATGAAGTATCCCTTCTTTCCCTTGCCCTTCTTGAAACTAGTGATTTTACTAACCATCAACAATTGATGCTCCTACTTGATTTCTACTTTCGCGGTGTCAAACATCGCGAGTTGCTCAAGGATCATCATGTCTATCCCTGATATGTTATAGTTCATCATGAAGCTCTAATAGCTTGGTGGCAGTGACTATGGAGAACCATCACTATCTCATCTGGAAGATTAACTCCCACTCGATTCAAGCGATTGTAGTACTCAGACAATCTGAGCACATGCTGAATGATTGAGCTTTTCTCCCTTAGTTTGCAGGCTTAAGAAACTTGTCAGAGGTCTCATACCTCTTGACGTGGGCACTAGTCTGAAATCCCAATTTCAGTCTTTGGAACATCTCATATGTTTTGCGATGTTTCAAAACCGTCTTTGGTGCCACAATTCTAAACCGTTAGCATTACGCACAGAACTATCACATAGTCATCAAAACGTGTATGTCAGATGTTTCGCAACATCTACAGACGACGCTCGAGGTTCAGCACACCGAGTGGTGCATTAAGGACATAAGCCTTCTGCGCAGCAATGAGGATAATCCTCAGTTTACGGACCCAGTCTGCACAATTTCTACTATCAACTTTCAACTAAATTTTCTCTAGGAACATATCTTAAACAGTAGAACTAAAGCGTAAGCTACGACATAATTTGCAAAGACCTTTTGACTATGTTCATGATAATTAAGTTCATCTGATTATTTAATGAACTCTCACTTAGATAGACATCCCTCTAATCATCTAAGTGATACATGATCCGAGTCAACTAGGACGTGTCCGATCATCACGTGAGACGGACTAGTCATCATCGGTGAACATGTTCATGTTGATCGTATCTACTATACGACTCATGTTCGACCTTTCGGTCTCTTGTGTTCCGAGGCCATGTCTGTACATGCTAGGCTCGTCAAGTCAACCTAAGTGTTTCGCATGTGTAAATCTGGCTTACACCCGTTGTATGCGAACGTTAGAATCTATCACACCCGATCATCACGTGGTGCTTCGAAACAATGAACCTTCGCAATGGTGCACAGTTAGGGGGAGCACTTTCTTGAAATTTTAGCGAGGGATCATCTTATTTATGCTACCGTTGTTCTAAGCAAATAAGATGTAAACATGACAAACATCACATGCAAATCATAAAGTGACATGATATGGCCAATATCATCTTGCGCGTTTTGATCTCCATCTTCGAGGCGTGGCATGATCACCTTCGTCACCGGCATGACACCATGATCTCCATCATCGTGTCTTCATGAAGTTGTCTCGCCAACTATTACTTCTACTACTATGGCTAACGGTTAGCAATAAAGTAAAGTAATTACATGGCATTTTTCATTGACACACAGGTCATACAATAAATTAAGACAACTCCTATGGCTCCTGCCGGTTGTCATACTCATCGACATGCAAGTCGTGATTCCTATTACAAGAACAAGATCAATCTCATACATCACATATATATAATTCATCACATCCTTTTGGCCATATCACATCACATAGCATACCCTGCAAAAACAAGTTAGACGTCCTCTAATTGTTGTTGCATGTTTTACGTGGCTGCTATGGGTTTCTAGCAAGAACGTTTCTTACCTACGCAAAAGCCACAACGGTGATATGCCAATTGCTATTTACCCTTCATAAGGACCCTCTTCATCGAATCCGATCCGACTAAAGTGGGAGAGACAGACACCGCTAGCCACCTTATGCATCAAGTGCATGTCAGTCGGTGGAACCTGTCTCACGTAAGTGTACGTGTAAGGTCGGTCCGGGCCGCTTCATCCCACAATACCGCCGAATCAAGATAAGACTAGTAACGACAGGCAAATTGAACAAATCATCGCCCACAACTACTTTGTGTTCTACTCATGCATAGAATCTACGCATAGACCTAGCTCATGATGCCACTGTTGGGGAATGTAGCAATAATTCAAAAAAATTCCTACGTGTCACCAAGATCAATCTAGGAGATGCTAGCAACGAGAGATAGGGAGTGCATCTTCATACCCTTGAAGATCGCTAAGCACAAGCGTTACAAGAACGCGGTTGATGGAGTCGTACTCGCGGCGATTCAAATCGCGGAAGATCCGATCTAGCGCCGAACGGACGACGCCTCCGCGTTCAACACACGTACAGCCCGGGGACGTCTCCTCCTTCTTGATCTAGCAAAGGGAGAGGAGAAGTTGAGGGAGAACTCCGGCAGCACGACGGCGTGGTGGCGATGGAGCTCGTGGTTCTCCGGCAGAGCTTCGCTAAGCACTACGGATGAGGAGGAGTTGGAGGAGGAGAGGGCTGCGCCAGGGGAAGGGTGCCACTGCCCTCTCTCTCCCTCACTATATATAGGGGGAAGGGGGGTGTAGGAGGCGCCCTAGGGTTCCCTAGGGGAGGGGTGGCGGCCACAGGGGAAACCCTAGATGGGTTTGGGCGCCCCCACCCCTAGGAAACTTGCCCCCCAGGCCGGGAGGGTTGGCTGCCCTAGGGGAGGCGCCCCCACTTCTCCACGTTACGTGAGATGGGG
This sequence comes from Triticum aestivum, assembly GCF_018294505.1. Taxonomy (NCBI): domain Eukaryota; kingdom Viridiplantae; phylum Streptophyta; class Magnoliopsida; order Poales; family Poaceae; genus Triticum; species Triticum aestivum. Next base: position 211,195,636 of record NC_057796.1, read on the forward strand.
TGGGAGGGGCGCACAACCCCTTAGTGGGCTGATGTGCCCCCTCCCCTTGGCCCATAAGGCCCCCCAACGCTTGCCGGGGCCTCCGAAACACCTTTCGGTCACGCTGGTCGTCACCCGGTACTCCCAGAACAATTCCGGACTCCAATACCCTTCGTCCAATATATCGATTTTCACCTCCGGACCATTCCGGAGTTCCTCTTCACGTCCAGGATCTCATCCGGGACTCCAAACAACCTTCGGTAACCACATACCATTTCCCATAACAACTCTAGCGTCACCGAACCTTAAGTGGGTAGACCCTACGGGTTCGTGAACCATGCAGACATGACCGAGACACCTCTCTGGCCAATAACCAATAGCGGGATCTGGATACCCATATTGGCTCCCACATGTTCCACGATGATCTCATCGGATGAACCACAGTGTCGCGGATTCAATCAATCCCGTATACAATTCCCTTTGTCTATCGATATGCTACTTGCCCGAGATTCGATCGTTGGTATCCCTATACCTTGTTCAATCTCGTTACCGGCAATTCTCTTTACTCATTCCATAACGCATGATCCCATGGCTAACTCATTAGTCACATTGAGCTCATTGTGATGATGCATTACCGAGTGGGCCCAGAGATACCTCTCCGTCATACGAAGTGACAAATCCCAGTCTCGATTCGTGCCAACCCAACAGACACTTTCGGAGATACCTGTAGTGCACCTTTATAGCCACCCAGTTACGTTGTGATGTTTGGTACACCCAAAGCACTCCTACGGTATCCGGGAGTTACACAATCTCATGGTCTAAGGAAATGATACTTGACATTAGAAAAGCTCTTAGCAAACAAACTACACGATCTTGTGCTATGCTTAGGATTGGGTCTTGTCCATCACATCATTCTCCTAATGATGTGATCCGTTATCAATGACATCCAATGTCCATGGTCAGGAAACCATAACCATCTATTGATCAACGAGCTAGTCAACTAGAGGCTTACTAGGGACATGTTGTGGTCTATGTATTCACACATGTATTACGGTTTCCAGTTAATACAATTATAGCATGAACAATAGACAATTATCATGAACAAGGAAATACAATAATAACCATTTTATTATTGCCTCTAGGGCATATTTACAACATTCTCCTTAGGGAGATCAACATGAGCAGCAAATTATTCACAGAAAGAGGCTACTATCTCAGAGTCAAGTCCATATTTAGTGCTAAACTTCTGAAAAGCTTCGGTATTCATAAAAGATTTAACACAACTAAACTTGAGCTTAATACCTGACTCTTTACCTTTGTCGAGTTCCCAATCTTCAGAGTTGCATTTAATTCTTTCCAAAATATCCCACCTGAATTCAATAGTCGTCTTCATAAAAGAACCAGTACAAGAAGTATCGAGCATGGATTGATCATCACGAGAAAGCCGAGCATAAAAATTCTGAATAATAATTTCTCTTGAGAGCTCATGATTGGAGCATGAATATAACATTGACTTAAGCCTCCCCCAAGCTAGAGCGATTCTTTGTCCTTCACGAGGCCAAAAGTTATATATATAATTCCAATCACGATGAACTAGATGCATAGGATATTTTTTTGGTGAAATTCAAATTCCAATCGATTCCAGTTCCAAGATCCAATATCATTGCATAGCCTATTCCATGTAAATGCTTTTCCCTTCAAATATAAAGGGAAAAACTTCTTCTTAGCTTCATCTCCGGATAAACCTGCAAGCTTAAATAATCCACAAATCTCATCCACACATAACAAGTGCATATCAGGATGTTCGGTTCCATCTCCTGCATAAGGATTAGCTAGCTGTTGTTCTATCATACCCGAAGGAATTTTATAACCAATATTTTCAGTAGGTGTAGTAGGTTTAGGGGCAACTAATTGTGGTTCCAGTCAAGGTGAAGATACCCCGAACAAACCCCTCAAAGGATTGTTTTCCATAGTAGCAAGTGACAATAAATTTCAGCATGTAGTAATAATTTTTCCTTACCAAGAGCGCTTCACTCCCCGGCAACGGCACCAGAAAAGAGCCTTGATGACCCACAAGTATAGAGGATCAATCGTAGTCCTTTCGATAAGTAAGAGTGTCGAACCCAACGAGGAGCAGAAGGAAATGACAAGTGGTTTTCAGCAAGGTAATGTCTGCAAGCACTGAAATTGTCGGTAACAAGTTGTTTGATATCAAGATAATTTGTAACAAGCAAGTAATGGTAATGGTAAATAAAGTGCAGCAAGGTAGCCCATTCCTTTTGTGGCAAAAGATAGGCCAGAACAATCTCTTATGATAAGCAAAGCGTTCTTGAGGGTAGACGGGAATTTCACCATATCACTTTTATCATGTTGGCTTGATTCGCGTTCTCTACTTTGATAAATTGATATGTGGGTGGATCGGTGCTTATGTGTTGTTCTTACTTGAACAAATCTCCTACTTGTGATTAACCCCTCGCAAGCATCCGCAACTACGAGAAAAGTATTAAGATAAAATCTAACCATAGCATTAAACTTTTGGATCCAAATCGGTCCATTATGAAGTAGCGCATAAAATAGGGTTTAAGCTTCTGTCACTCTAGCAACCCATCATCTAATAACTACTCCAGAATGCATTCCCTTAGGCCCAAAGATGGTGAAGTGTCATGTAGTCGACGTTCACATGACACCACTAAGGGAATCACAACAAACATATCATCAAAATATCGAACACATATCAAGTTCACATGATTACTTCCAACATGACTTCTTCGGTGACCTCAAGAACAAAAGTACCTACTCACAAATGATAATCATGCTCAAGATCAGAGGAGTATTAAATGGCATAATGGATCTGAACATATAATATTCCACCAAATAAACCATATAGTAATCAACTACTTGATATAATCAACACTACTAGTCACCCACAAGCACCAATCTAAGGTTCCGGTACAAAGATTGAACACAAGAGACAAACTAGGGTTTGAGAGGAGATGGTGCTGTTGAAGATGTTGATGGATATTCCCTCCGAAAGATGGGATAGTTGTTGGTGATGATGATGACGATGATTTCCCCCTCCGGGAGGGATGTTCCCCCGGTGGAATCGCTCCGCTGGAGGGCAAAACTACTCCTGCCCAAGTTCCGCCTCGAGATGGCGGCGCTTCATCCCGAAAGTCCTCTCCTGATTTTTCTAGGTCAAAATGACCTATATACCATCCAGGGGGAGGACAAGCAAGAAGAAGGAGGGGGGATCTCTCCCCCTCTCACCCGGTGGCGCCGGAACGCTGCCGGGGCAACCATCATGACGACAATCTACACCAACAACTTCGCCGTCTTCAACACCAACTCTCTCCCCCTAGTGGTGCAACAACTCTTCTCCCCGTTGTAATCTCTACTTAAACATGGTGCTTAATGCTACATATTATTGTCCAATGATTTGTTGCCATCCTATGATTTTTGAGTAGATTCTTTTTGTCCTATGGGTTGATTGATGATCGTGATTCATTTGAGTTGTATGTTTTATTTTGGTGCTATCCTATGGTGCCCTCCGTGTCGCGCAAGCGTGAGGGGTTCCCGCTGTAGGGTGTTGCAATACGTTCATGATTCGCTTATGGTGGGTGGCGTGAGTGACGGAAACACATACCCGAGTAAGGGGGTTGTTGCGTATGGGTATAAAGAGGACTTGATACTTAATGCTATGGTTGGGTTTTACCTTAATTATCTTTGCTAGTTGCGGATGCTTGCTAGAGTCCCAATCATAAGTGCATATGATTCAAGTATGGAAAGTATGTTAGCTCATGCATGCCTCTCCCTCATATAAACTTGCAGTAATGATTACTGGTCGAGTTATCAATTGCCTAGGGACAAATAACTTTCTTGTGTTACAAAAATCTCTCTACTAAAATTAACTTTTATTATCTTGCAATTTACTCCTAGTTTTATTTCCTCTAAGTACCTCAAGTTTTATTCTTGCAAACCTATCCTATCACCTACAAAATAGTTTTATACTTGTTCTAGGTAAAGCGAACGTTAAGTGTGCATAGAGTTGTATCGGTGGTCGATAGAACTTGAAGGGGATATTGATTCTACCTTTAGCTCCTTGTTGGGTTCGATGGTCTTATTTATCGAAAAAGCTACAATTGATCCCCTATACTTGTGGGTTATCAAGACCTTTTTTTGGCGCCGTTGCCAGGGAGCAATAGCGTAGGATTGATATTCTCATGTGTGCTTGTTTGCTTTATCACTAAGTAGATTTTATTTTGTGCTCTTGTTTTCTATCTTTAGTTATGGGTAGGAAATGTAAAATACCAAAAAAGTACCTGGTAACCCAACGGTTGAAGAACCACCCAAAATCTATCATACTGCTGAAGCTTCTACTTGGATCACCTTCGATCCGTATGTGCTCGTGCTGAAAACCCGACAAGTTTAGTTGAGGGAAAATCATTAAATGATCATGCTTATTTTGTGAGACACCGCTTATCTCAAAAAGGGAAACTCTTACAACATCAAATTAATTGTTTGCAATGATATGCTTGGAATTTATTTGAAATACATGATATTAGTTGTTGTTCTGAAGACCCTAAAAAACACCTTCCCTTCCAATCTGAGTTTAAGGATAATGGAATTGTATCTTCTTCTGCCAAAGGTGTTTATAATTACTATGATGTTGAACAAATTGAAGAATTTGTTGCTTTTAAGGGTGCCTATGAAATTGCTTCTTTGATTCAAAAGTATGATATTACTCTTTACAAATCTAAATTTTTTGCCATACTTAAATGTTTCTATGAAATCTATGATTCTAATGCTCATGTTAAAGAATATATGGAGGACTCCTCCGCTACCCAAGAAGAGACTAATATTTTGCAGGAGTCTATGGAAAAAGAAATTGTTAAAACTGTGAACTCATTAGATGAAAAATATGAGGAGAGCGAAGAACAAAAGGAGGAAGAGCGGATTGATCAACCGTGACCCGCCCCTCCCGAGTCGCTCCCGCGGGCGACGGGGGGGGGGGGACCCTTGCACCGTCGGCAGGGCCCTCCTGCCCTCCTCGCTGCCACCGGGGCGCGCCGCCGGGCAAAGCCCGATCAGCGTCAATGACGGCGGGACCCTCTCCTTTCTCGCTTCACGGGATCCGGCGCAGGTGGATCTCGTCGGCGGATAACGACGTGTTGGCGGCTGATACGTCTCCAACGTATCTATAATTTTTGATTGCTTCATGCTATATTATATTCTGTTTTGGACATTATTGGGCTTTATTATACACTTTTATATTACTTTTGGGACTAACCTATTAACCGGAGGCCCAGCCTAGAATTGCTGTTTTTCGTCCGTTTCAGTGTTTCGCAGAAAAAGAATATCAAATGGAGTCCAAACAAAATGAAACCTTCGGGAACGTGATTTTCGGAACGAACGTGATCCATAGGACTTGGACCCTACGTAAAGCAATCAACCAGGAGGGCACGAGGTAGGGGGGCGCGCCTACCCCCCAGGCGCGCCCTCCACCCTCGTGGGCCCCTCGTTGCTCCACCGACGTACTTCTTCCTCCTATATATACCTACGTACCCCCAAACTACCAGATACGGAGCCAAAAACCTAATTCCACCGCCGCAACTTTCTGTACCTGCGAGATCCCATCTTGGGGCCTGTTCCGGAGCTCCGCCGGAAGGGGCATCGATCACGGAGGGCCTCTACATCATCTCCAAGGCCTCTCCGATGAAGTGTGAGTAGTTTACCTCAGACCTTCGGGTCCATAGTTATTAGCTAGATGGCTTCTTCTCTCTTTTTGGATCTCAATACAATGTTCTCCCCCTCTCTTGTGGAGATCTATTCGATGTAATCTTCTTTTGCGGTGTGTTTGTCGAGATCCGATGAATTGTGGGTTTATGATCAAGATTATCTATGAACAATATTTGAGTCAAATCTGAATTCTTTTATGTATGATTGGTTATCTTTGCAAGTCTCTTCGAATTATCTGTTTGGTTTGGCCTACTAGATTGATCTTTCTTGCAATGGGAGAAGTGCTTAGCTTTGGGTTCAATCTTGCGGTGTCCTTTCCCAGTGACAGTAGGGGCAACAAGGCACGTATTGTATTGTTGCCATCGAGGATAAAAAGATGGGGTTTATATCATATTGCATGAGTTTATCCCTCTACATGATGTCATATTTATTAATGCATTACTCTGTTCTTCATGAACTTAATACTCTAGATGCATGCTGGATAGCGGTCGATGTGTGGAGTAATAGTAGTAGATGCAGAATCGTTTCGGTCTACTTGTTTCGGACGTGATGCCTATATACATGATCATACCTAGATATTCTCATAACTATGCTCAATTCTATCAATTGCTCGACAGTAATTCGTTCACCCATCGCAAATACTTATGCTATCTTGAGAGAAGCCACTAGTGAAACCTATGGCCCCCGGGTCTATTCTCCATCATATTAATCTTCCAATACTTTGCTATTTTCCGTTGCCGTTTATTTTGCATCTTTATCATAAAAATACCAAAAATATTATCTATCATCTCTATCAGATCTCACTCTTGTAAGTGACCGAGAAGGGATTGACAACCCCTTTATCGCGTTGGTTGCGAGGTTCTTGTTTATTTGTGTAGGTGCAAGGGACTCGTGCGTGGCCTCCTACTGGATTGATACCTTGGTTCTCAAAAACCGAGGGAAATACTTACGCTACTCTACTGCATCACCCTTTCCTCTTCAAGAGGAAAACCAACGCAGTGCTCAAGAGGTAGCAAGAAGGATTTCTGGTGCCGTTGCCGGGGAGTCTACGCTCAAGTCAAGCCATACCAAGTACCCATCACAAACTATATCCCTCGCACTACATTATTTGCCATTTGCCTCTCGTTTTCCTCTCCCCCACTTCACCCTTGCCGTTTTATTCGCCCTCTCTTTTCCGTTCGCCTCTTTTTCGCCCTTTGCTCATTTGCTTGCTTGTTGGATTGCTTGTTTGTCACGATGGCTCAGGATAATACTAAATTGTGTTACTTTACCAATACCAACAATAATGATTTTCTTAGCACTCCGATTGCTCCTCTTAATGATGCTGAATCTTGTGAGATTAATGCTGCTTTGTTGAATCTTGTTATGAAATATCAATTTGCCGGCCTTCCTAGTGAAGATGCCGCTACCCATCTAAATAGCTTTGTTGATTTGTGTGATATGCAAAAGAAGAGGGATGTTGATAATGATATTGTTAAACTGAAGCTATTTCCTTTTTTGCTCAGAGATCGTGCTAAAGTGTGGTTTTCGTCTTTGCCTAAAAATAGTATTGATTCATGGAATAAGTGCAAAGATGCTTTTATCTCTAAGTATTTTCCTCCCGCTAAAATCATCTCTCTTAGAAACGATATTATTAATTTTAAGCAACTTGATCATGAACATGTTGCGCAAGCATGGGAGAGGATGAAATTAATGATATGTAATTGCCCAACTCATGGTTTGAATTTGTGGATGATTATACAAATTTTTATGCCGGATTGAATTTTGCTTCTAGAAATCTTTTACATTCGGCCGCGGGAGGCACTTTTATGGAAATCACTTTAGGAGAAGCTACTAAACTCCTAGATAATATTATGGTTAATTATTCTCAATGGCACACCAAAAGATCTACTAATAAAAAAGTGCATGCGATAGAAGAAATTAATGTTTTGAGTGGAAAGATGGATGAACTTATGAAATTATTTGCTACTAAAAGTGTTTCTTCGGATCCTAATGATATGCCTTTGTCTACTTTGATTGAGAATAATAATGAATCTATGGATGTGAATTTTGTTGGTAGGAATAATTTTGTTAACAACGCTTATAGTGGAAATTTTAATCCTAGGCCGTTTCCTAGTAATTCCTCTAATAATTATGGTAATTCCTACAACAATTCTTATGGAAATTTTAGTAAGATGCCCTCTGAATTTGAGAATAGTGTTAAAGTGTTTATGAATTCGCAAAAGAATTTCAATGCTTTGCTTGAAGAAAAATTGCTTAAAAGTTGATGAATTGGCTAGGAACGTTGATAGAATTTCTCTTGATGTTGATTCTTTGAAACTTAGATCTATTCCACCTAAGCATGATATCAATGAGTCTCTCAAAGCCATGAGAATTTCCATTGATGAGTGCAAAGAAAGAACCGCTAGGATTCGTGCTAAGAAAGATTGCTTTATGAAAGCGTGTTCTTCTAATTTCTATGAAAATAAAGATGAAGATCTAAAAGTTATTGATGTGTCCCCTATTAAATATTTGTTTTGCAATATGAATCTTGATAATGATGGGACTGAAGATGATTTAACTTTACCTAGAAGACTTTCTAAAAATTCAGAGTTTTTAGATCTTGATGCAAAAATTGGTAGAAGTGGGATTGAAGAAGTTAAAACTTTAGATATCAATGAACCCACTATTTTGGATTTCAAGAAATTTAATTATGATAATTGCTCTTTAATAGATTGTATTTCCTTGTTGCAATCCGGGCTAAATTCTCAGCATGCTTATAGTCAAAATAAGGCTTTTACTAAACATATCGTTGATGCTTTGATGCAATCTTATGAAGAAAAACTTGAGTTGGAAGTTTCTATCCCTAGAAAACTTTATGATGAGTGGGAACCTACTATTAAGATTAAAATTAAATATCATGAGTGTTATGCTTTGTGTGATTTGGGTGCTAGTGTTTCCACGATTCCGAAAGCTTTGTGTGATTTGCTAGGTTTCCATGAACTTGATGATTGCTCTTTAAATTTGCACCTTGCGGATTCCACTATTAAAAAACCTATGAGAAGAATTAATGATGTTCTTATTGTTGCAAATAGGAACTATGTGCCCGTAGATTTTATCGTTCTTGATATAGATTGCAATCCCTCATGTCCTATTATTCTTGGTAGACCTTTTCTTAGAACGATTGGTGCAATTATTGATATGAAAGAAGGAAATATTAGATTCCAATTTCCGTTAAGGAAAGGCATGGAACACTTTCCTAGAAAGAAAATAAAATTACCATATGAATCTATCATGAGAGCCACTTATCGTTTGCCTACCAAAGATGGCAATACCTAGATCTATCCTTACTATTATGCCTAGCTAGGGGCGTTAAACGATAGCGCTTGTTGGGAGGCAACCCAATTTTGTTTTAGTTTTTTTGCTTTTTGCTTATGTTTAGGAATAAATAATTTGTCTAGCCTCTGTTTAGATTCGTTTTTGTGTTTTAATTAGTGTTTGTGCCAAGTAAAACCGTTAGGATAACCTACGGTAGTAGTTATTTTGATTCTGCTGCAGGAAACAGAAACTTTACGTGCACGAGATTAGTTTTCATAAATCACAGGAACGGGCTTTTTAGTTGATTCTTTTTGCTGTAGATCAATAAAAAAATTATCTAGAACTTTCTAATTTGGCTGAATTTTTCACGTTCCAGAAGTTTGCATTAGTTACAGATTACTACAGACTGTTCTGTTTTTGACAGATTCTGTTTTTCGTGTGTTGTTTGCTTATTTTGATGATTCTATGGCTAGTAAAATAGTTTATGAACCATATGGAAGTTGGAATACAGTAAGTTTAACACCAATATAAATAAAGAATGAGTTCATTACAGTACCTTGAAGTGGTGTTTTGTTTTCTTTCGCTAACGGAGCTTATGAGATTTTCTGTTGAGTTTTGTGTTGTGAAGTTTTCAAGTTTTGGGTGAAAGATTTGATGGATTATGGAACAAGGAGTGGCAAGAGCCAAAGCTTGGGGATGCCCATGGCACCCCAAGATAATCTAAGGACACCTAAAAGCCAAAGCTTGGGGATGCCCCGGAAGGCATCCCCTCTTTCGTCTACTTCCATCGGTAACTTTACTTGGAGCTATATTTTTATTCACCACATGATATGTGTTTTGCTTGGAGCGTCTTGTATTATTTGCGTCTTTGCCATTTAGTTTAACACAATCATCCTTGTTGTACACACCTTTTGAGAGAGCCACACATAATCCGGAATTTATTAGAATACTCTATGTGCTTCACTTATATCTTTTGAGCTATGTAGTTTTTGCTCTAGTGTTTCACTTATACCTTTTAGAGCACGGTGGTGGATTTGTTTTATAGAAACTATTTTTCTCTCATGCTTCACTTATATCATTTTGAGAGTCCTACAAAACAGCATGGTAATTTGCCTTGACAACGAAATTAATCCTATTAGGCAAAGTATTCAACTCTAGTAAAAAAATTCTCTTATGAGTGCGTTGAATACTAAGAAAAGTTTGATGCTTGATGATTGTTTCTGAGATATGGAGGTAGTAATATTAGAGTCATGCTAGTTGAGAAATTATGAATTTGAAAAATACTTGTGTTGAAGTTTGTGATTCCCGTAGCATGCACGTATAGTGAACCGTTATGTGATGAAGTTGGAGCACGATATATTTATTGATTGTCTTCCTTATGTGTGGAGGTCGGGATCGCGCGATGGTTAACTCCTACCAACCCTTCCCCTAGGAGCATGCGTGTAATACTTTGTTTTGATAACTTGTAGATTTTTGCAATAACTATGTGAGTTCCTTATGACTAATGTTGAGTCCATGGATTATACGCACTCTCACCCTTCCACCATTGCTAGCCTCTCTAGTACCGCGCAACTTCCGCCGGTGCAATACACCCACCATATACCTTCCTCAAAACAGCCACCATATCTACCTATTATGGCATTTTCATAGCCATTCCGAGATACATTGCCATGCAACTTTCCACCGTTCCGTTTATGACACGCTGCATCATTGTCATATTGCTTAGCATGATCATGTAGTTGACATTGTATTTGTGGCAAAGCCACCATTCATAATTCTTTCATACATATCATTTATGATTCATTGCATATCCCGGTACACCGCCGGAGGCATACACATAGAGTCATATTTTGTTCTAAGTATCGAGTTGTAATTCTTGAGTTGTAAGTAAATAAAAGTGTGATGATCATCATTATTAGAGCATTGTCCCATGTGAGGAAAGGATGATGGAGACTATGATTCCCTCACAAGTCGGGATGAGACTCCAAACTAAAAAATAAGGAGGCCAAAAAAAGAGAAAAATGCCCAAATAAAAAAAATGAGAGAAAAAGAGAGAATGGACAATGCTACTATCCTTTTACCACACTTGTGCTTCAAAGTAGCACCAAGATCTTCATGATAGAGAGTCTCCCGTTTTGTCACTTTCATTTACTAGTGGGATTTTTTCATTATAGAACTTGGCCTGTATATTCCAATGATGGGCTTCCTCAAATTGCCCTAGGTCTTCGTGAGCAAGCAAGTTGGATGCACACCCACTTAGTTTCTTTTTGAGCTTTCATACATTTATAGCTCTAGTGCATCCGTTACATGGCAATCGCTACTCCTCACATTGATATCTATCAATGGGCATCTCCATAGCCCGTTGATACGCCTAGTTGATGTGAGACTATCTTCTCCTTTTTTGTCTTCTCCACAACCACCATATTCTATTCCACATATAGTGCTATGTCCATGGCTCACGCTCATGTATTGCGTGAAAGTTGAAAAAGTTTGAAAATTCTAAAGTATGAAACATTTGCTTGGCTGAAACCGGGGTTGTGCATGATTTAAATATTTTGTATGATGAAGATAGAGCATAGCCAGACTATATGATTTTGTAGGGATAACGTTCTTTAGCCATGTTATTTTGAGAAGACATGATTTCTTAGTTAGTATGCTTGAAGTATTACTATTTTTGTGTCAATATTAAACTTTTATCTTGAATCTCTCGGATCTGAATATTCATACCGTAATTAAGAGGTTTACATTAAGAACCCTGCCAAGTAGCATTCCGCATCAAAAATTCTGTTTTTATCATTTACCTACTCGAGGACGAGCAGGAATTAAGCTTGGGGATGCTTGATACGTCTCCAATGTATCTATAACTTTTGATTGCTTCATGCTATATTATATTCTGTTTTGGACATTATTAGGCTTTATTATGCACTTTTATATTACTTTTGGGACTAACCTACTAACCGGAGGCCCAGCCCAGAATTGCTGTTTTTTGCCTATTTCAGAGTTTCGCAGAAAAAGAATATCAAACGGAGTCCAAATGGAATGAAACCTTCGGGAACGTGATTTTCAGAATGAACGTGATCCAGAGGACTTGGACCCTACGTAAAGCAATCAACCAGGAGGGCACGAGGTAGGGGGCGCGCCTACCCCCCAGGCGCACCCTCCACCCTCGTGGGCCCCTCGTTGCTCCACCGACGTACTTCTTCCTCCTATATATACCTACGTACCCCCAAACTACCAGATACGGAGCCAAAAACCTAATTCCACCGCCGCAACTTTCTGTAAATGCGAGATCCCATCTTGGGGCCTGTTCCGGAGCTCCGCCGGAAGGGGCATCGATCACGGAGGGCCTCTACATCATCTCCAAGGCCTCTCCGATGAAGTGTGAGTAGTTTACCTCAAACCTTCGGGTCCTTAGTTATTAGCTAGATGGCTTCTTCTCTCTTTTTGGATCTCAATACAATGTTCTCCCCCTCTCTTGTGGAGATCTATTCGATGTAATCTTCTTTTGCGGTGTGTTTGTCGAGATCCGATGAATTGTGGGTTTATGATCAAGATTATCTATGAACAATATTTGAGTCAAATCTGAATTCTTTTATGTATGATTGGTTATCTTTGCAAGTCTCTTCGAATTATCAGTTTGGTTTGGCCTACTAGATTGATCTTTCTTGCAATGGGAGAAGTGCTTAGCTTTGGGTTCAATCTTGCGGTGTCCTTTCCCAGTGACAGTAGGGGCAGCAAGGCACGTATTGTATTGTTGCCATCGAGGATAAAAAGATGGGGTTTATATCATATTGCATGAGTTTATCCCTCAACATTATGTCATCTTTCTTATGCATTACTCTGTTCTTCATGAACTTAATACTCTAGATGCATGCTGGATAGCGGTCGATGTGTGGAGTAATAGTAGTAGATGCAGAATCGTTTCGGTCTACTTGTTTCGGACGTGATGCCTATATACATGATCATACCTAGATATTCTCATAACTATGCTCAATTCTATCAATTGCTCGACAGTAATTCGTTCACCCATCGCAAATACTTATGCTATCTTGAGAGAAGCCACTAGTGAAACCTATGGCCCCCGGGTCTATTCTCCATCATATTAATCTTCCAATACTTTGCTATTTTCCGTTGCCGTTTATTTTGCTTTATTTATTTTGCATCTTTATCATAAAAATACCAAAAATATTATGTATCATCTCTATCAGATCTCACTCTCGTAAGTGACCGAGAAGGGATTGACAACCCCTTTATCACGTTGGTTGCGAGGTTCTTATTTGTTTGTGTAGGTGCAAGGGACTCGTGCGTGGCCTCCTACTGGATTGATACCTTGGTTCTCAAAAACTGAGGGAAATACTTACGCTGCTCTACTGCATCACCCTTTCCTCTTCAAGGGAAAACCAACGCAGTGCTCAAGAGGTAGCAGCGGTGGGGCGCGTCGGTGCGGTCTCGGGCGGACACGATGGGATACCGTGCATGTCCCACGCCCGTAGTGCCTCTTGGTTGCCGTGGGAGGGGCTGTTCGTGCTGCCCCCATGGTAGCTGGGTGGTCCAATCTTGCGCAGTCAGATCTAGCCGCCGGCGCCTTGGGCGGTGCGGGGATGCCCTCCGGCAGCAGTTGCCATCCCTGCTTGGGGTTCCCCTCTGGTGGTTGGTGCTTTCCATGGCCGACCTTGGCGGGGGACCTCTGATACTTTGGGATGGCGTGCTGGTGGTGGCTCGGGTGTGCACGGGTCGTGGGCAATGGCGTGACATGGCGTTTGGCACTTGGCGGTGAGGTGCAGGTGGCGGTGACAACCTTCCTTCTCCTGGGTACGAGCCGATGGCGTGCGGGTTCGCATGCTGAGGTGGCTATGACCTAGGGTTCATGCTCGGGCGGACCGGATCTGGGCCCGAGGCGGATCGGAGCTTTTGCACCGGGTAGGTGAGGTGGGGTTCGTTTCAGGATGTGCTCGCGGTGGTGCTCCTGCACTACTCGCGGGTGCGGTGGTCGGCGGTGGTGGTCGTGATACCGTTGCGTCGCTGGGCGTATCGGCGCCGGTGACCACGGACATGGCATCGTGCGTGCTAGCTTGGGCCGGTGCCTGGGCTTCTCGTCGATGGTCGTCGGTAGTCACGGAGTCGTGCCCCCCCCAATCCACCAGGATTGGCTGGGAACGCAGGCATGGGTGGCTCCTACGGTGGAGGCGCCTACCCAGACTCGGTGACTGATGCCTGGCTAGGAGTAGGGGGCGTGTCTCTACTCTTCCTAACGTGGTTGAGTGTGCTGTGAAGTGAGCGATGCAGGGTTTCCGGTGACAGGGATGTCGGGTCAGTGACCCCGGATGGCGGTCCGCATGGTTGCTCATCAGCGGGCACCAGTGTGGCGGTGGTGGCTCTCCTCCCTGGCTGCGTGGGCAGCGGAAGGTGAGCGGTGGGTGGCTTTGGCGTGCTCTCTGTCCTCTCAGAGGCGCCTCCCCGATCCGTATCTGGGGATCTATCCCCGTCGTGTTCGTCCTGGTGGCCTCGTGGTGACACGGATGAGTTGCCGAGGGAAAGCTGTACGCCTTCGTGCCGAGGACGGTGACACCCGTGGGTGCCGCGCTCTTCTTGAAGATGTCATCGTGGTTCTTCTCTTCGTGTCAGGGCTTCGGGTGAAAACCTTTGTCCATTGTGGACTCGGCAGCGGCGACACTCTGTGTCGTTCCCCTCTTGAGGGCGTTGTCGTGGGGCTTAGGTGTACTAGGATATAGCGTGGCGGTGTGTCTAGGACTTCATGTGTTCTGTGTTGGTACCGTAGTTGTGTGCGTTCTGCGTGTTCTGATTATCATGGGGTCGGCTTTGTAAGAGGGCGACTTCACCACCTTGTATCGTTTGGCCGTGCTTTCTTCGGTTGTTGCTTTATTTATAAAGTGGGGCAAAAGCCTATTTCGAGAGAGATTGATCACCCGTGCCCACCTTCTAATGAGAGTAACTATTCAACTCATACATTGCTTAATTTCCCTTCATGCTTACCGAAGGATGAAGCCTATGATAATTTCTATGATCCCTTGGATTCATTTGAAATATCCCTTTTTGATGAAATTGATGCTTGCTATGCTTGTGGCCATGATTCCAATTTGAATTATGCTTATGGAGATGAACTTGTTATAGTCCCTTATGTTAAACATGAAATTATTGCTATTGCACCGACACATGATAGTCCTATTTTTTTCAATTCTCCCAACTACACTATATCGGAGAAATTTGCTATTATTAAGGACTATATTGATGGGTTGCGTTTTACTACTACACATGATGATTTTGATGAACATAATATGCATGTGCTTGCTGCTCCTACTTGCAATTATTATCAGAGAGGAACTACATATCCACCTCTCTATGTTTTCAATACGATGAAATTGCAATAAATTGTGTATACTATGCATTGGCCTTTACTTGAGGTGCATGAATTGTTCTTGTATGACATGCCGAGTTAGACTTTGGCATTGCATGATATATGTTGCTTTGTGCTCACTACTAAATTACAAATCATTGTTAATTGAAATTGGCTTCAATATACCTTGGTCTCTGGGTGGATCGATTACTTGAGTACTTTATGCCTAGCTTAATGGCTTTAAAGAAAACGCTGCCAGGGAGACAAACCGGAAGTTTTAGAGAGTCATTTTATTCTATTGTGTGCTTTTAAAAGGTTAAAAACAAAAAATATAGAGGGGAACCTAAAACTTTTCAAAAAGAAAAGTGAAAGTGAGAAAGATAAGCACCATTGAAGTGGGGGATATCCTTGAATTTCGTTCATGCCCATGGAAAATTTATGAATCTTGAATTACAGAAACTTTCCAACAAAAATAATTATCCCCTTGTACAAATCCATTGTATTATAAAAATAATGTGCCAATATTTACCTTTAGGATGTTTAGATTGCTTGTTTGGTATGTGTAGTGCAAAAACAGAAACTTTGGCTATAGTGCGTGAATTTACATTTTTTTACTGGAACGTCGAAAGTTTCTGAAATTTTTACATGGCACTTCTGTGATTTTTTTATTTGTCCTAATTTTTCAGAATTTTTAGAGTTACATAAGTATGGCCAATGTTCAGATTACTACATACTGTTTTGTTTTTGACAGATTCTATTTTTGATGCGTTGTTTGCTTGTTTTGATGAATCTATGGATTGTATCGAGGGGTATAAGCCAAGGTGAATTTATAATACAGTAGATATAATGCAAAAATAAAATATGAATGGGTTTGCAACGGTACTTAAAGCGGTGATTTGCTTTATTATACTAGCGAATCTCGCGAAGATTTTGTTAAGTTTTGTGTGGATGAAGTGTTATGAGAAGAATGAGGAGAGGAAAGATCTCAATCTTGGGGATGCCCAAGGCACCCCAAGTAAATATTCAAGGAAACTCAGGCGACTAAGCTTGGGGATGCCTCGGAAGGCATCCCATCTTTATTCAACAATTATCGGTATGTCTCGATTTTGTTTTGTTCACATGATATGCGTAAATTCTTGGAGTGTCATGTGCTTTTTATTTTTATTTTAATAATGCACCATGCTGGTATGAGATAGTCCTTGGCTGATTTATAGAATGCTCTTTGCACTTCACTTATATCTTTTGAGTATGGCTTTATAGAATGCTTCATGTGCTTCACTTATATCATTTGTAGTTTGCATTGCCTGTTTCTCTACATATTGAAAATGGTTATTTGTAGAATGCTCTTTTGCTTCACTTATATTTATTAGAGCGTGGGCAAGTATTTTGTAGAAAGAATTAAACTCTACTACCTCACTTATATCTATTTAGAGAGTCAACGGGAATTGGTCATTCACATGGTTAGTCATAAAATCCTACATAAAAGTTGCAGATCACTGAATATGATATGTTTGATTCCTTGCAATAGTTTTGTGATATAGAGATGGTAATATGTGGGAGGTACTAGTGAATGATTATGATTCAGTAAGAATATTGGTGTTAAGGTTTGTGATTCCCGAAGCATGCACGTATAGTCTCTCGTTATGCTAAGAAGTTGGAGCATGATTTATTATTGATTGTCTTCCTTATGAGTGGCAGACAGGGACGAGTGATGGTCTTTTCCTACCAAACTATCCCCCTAGGGGCATGCGTAGTATTAATTTGCTTCGAGGGCTAATAAACTTTCGCAATAAGTATGTTCTTTATGACTAATGTGAGTCGATGGATTATACGCACTCTTACCTTTCCGCAATTTGCTAGCCTCTTCGGTACCGTGCATTGCCCTTTCTCACCTCGAGAGTTGGTGCAAACTTCGCTGGTGCATCAAAACCCCGTGATATGATATGCTCTATCACACATAAGCCTCATTATATCTTCCTGAAAAAAGCCACCATACCTACCTTTTACGCCATTTCCATAGCCATTCCGAGAGCTATTGCCATGCAACTTCCATTATCATCATATACATGACTTGAGCATTCATTGTTATATTGCTTTGCATGATCGTAAGATAGCTAGCATGATATTTTCATGGCTTGTCTTTTTTTTATATCTTTGCCACGCTAGATCATTGCACATCCTGGTACACCGCCAGAGGCATTCATATAGAGTCATATTGTTCTAGTATCGAGCTATAATTTTTAAGTTGTAAGTAAATAGAAGTGTGATGATCATCATTATTCATTATTAGAGCATTGTCCCAAGTGAGGAATGGATGATGGAGACTATGATTCCCCCACAAGTCGGGATGAGACTCTGGACGAAATAAAATAAAATAAGAAACAGGCAAAAAAGAAAAAAGAAAAAAAGAGAGAAAAAGAGAGAAGGGGCATTGTTACTATCCTTTCCACACTTGTGCTTACAAGTAGCACCATGTTTTTCATATAGAGAGTCTCCTATGTAGTCACTTTCATATACTGGTGGGAATTTTTCATTATAGAACTTGGCTTGTATATTCTGATGATGAGCTTCCTCATTTGCCTGAGGTCTTGAGCAAGCAAGTTGGATGCACACCCACTTAGTTTTCATATTGAGCTTTCATACACTTACACCTCTTAGTGCATCCGTTGCATGGCAATCCCTACTCCTCGCATTGACATCAATTGATGGGCATCTCCATAGCCCATTGATTAGTCGCGTCGCTGTGGGACTTTCTTCCTTTTTTGTGTTCTCCATATTAATCTCTACCACCGTATTGTATTCCACCAATAGTGCTATATCCATGGCTCGTGCTCATGTATTGTGTGGGGGTTGAAAGGTTGAAGCGCATTAAAAGGTATGAACCAATTGCTCGACTTGTCACCGGGGTTGTGCATGATAAATACTTTATGTTAAGAAGATGGAGAATGATAAGACTATATCATTTTGTAGGGATAACGTTCTTTACCATTGATATTTTGAAAGACATGATTGTTTGTTCGGATGCCTGAGTATTGATGTCTTTATATCAAATTATAGACTATTGCTTTGAATCACTCGTGTCTTAATACTCATGCCATGATTAGATTATATGATTAAGATTATGCTAGGTAGCATTCCACATCAAAAATTGTCCTTTTTATCATTTATCTACTCGAGGACGAGCAGGAATTAAGCTTAGGGATGCTGATATGTCTCCGTCATATCTATAATTTTTGATTGTTTCATGCCAATATTCTACAACTTTCATATACTTTTGGCAACATTTTATATTATTTTTGGGACTAACATATTGATGCAGTGCCCAGCGCCAGTTCCTGTTTGTTGCATGTTTTTTGTTTCGCACAATATCTATATCAAACAAAGTCCAAACGCGATAAAAATTTACGGGGATTTATTTTGGAATATATGAGATTTTTGGGAAGAAGAATCAATGCAAGACGGTGCTCGAAGGCCCCACAAGACACCAGGGCACGCCCAGGGGATAGGGTGCGCCGCGGTGGCTTATGAGCCCCTCATAAGGCGGTTGCAGCCCTTCTTTCGCTGCAAGAAAGATAATATCTGAAAAAATCATGTTAAAATTTCAGCCTATACGGAGTTACGGATCTCCAGATATTTAAGAAACGGTTTTCGGCTAGAAAACAGGAACGCGAAACAGAAGAGAACACACACACACACACACACACACACACACACACACACACACACACACACACACACACACACACAGAGAGAGAGAGAGAGAGAGATCCAATCTTGGAGGGGCTCTCGCCCCGCTGGGTGCCATGGAGGCCAAGGACTAGATGGGAAAACCTCCTCCCATCTAGGGAGTGATACATCTCCAACGTATATATAATTTTGATTGTTCCATGCTATTATATTATCCATCTTGGATGTTTTATATGCATTAGTATGTTATTTTATATCATTTTTTGGGACTAACCTATTAACCTAGCGCCCCGTTCGAGTTATTGTTTTTCCTTGTTTTTGCCTTTACAAAAAATCAATACCAAACGGAATCCAAATGGAACGAAACTTTTTGAGGATTTTTCTTGGACCACAAGACACCCTGGAAGCTTCGGGAGGATGCCAGAAGGACCATGGATTGGCAACAAGCTCAGGGGGCGCGCCCCAGGGGGGGCGCCCTCCAAGCTTGTGGGCCCCTCATGGCTCCTCTAACCCTAATCTTTCTTCTATAAATACCCGAATATTCCGTGAAGACCAGAGGGCACATCAAAAATACTTTTCCGCCGCCGCAAGCTTCTGTTCTCGTGAGATCCCATCTTGGGGCCTTTTCTGGTACTCCGCCAGAGGGGTATTCGATCACGGAGGGCTTCTACATCAACTTTGCTACCCTTCCGATGATGTTTGAGTAGTTTACCACAGACCTATGGGCCCATATCTAGTAGCTAGATGGCTTCTTCTCTCTCATTGATCTTCAATACAATGTTCTTCTCGATGTTCTTGGAGATCTATTCGATGTAATCTTCTTTTGCGGTGTGTTTGTTGAGATCCGATGAATTGCGGGTTTATGATCAGATTATCTATGAATATTATTTGAGACTTCCCTGAACTCTTTTATGCATGATTTATATAGCTTTGTATTTCCCTCTGATCTATTGATTTGGTTTGGCCTACTAGATTGTTTTTTCTTGCAATGGGAGAGGTGCTTTGTAATGGGTTTAATCTTGCGGTGCTCAACCCCAGTGACAGAAGGGGACATGTCACGTATTTGTATTGTTGCCATTAAGGATAAAAAGATGGGGTTTGTTCATATTTAATGGATCTATCCATCTACATCGTGTCATCTTGCTTAAGGCGTTACTCCGTTCTTGTTAACTTAATACACTAGATGCATGCTAGATAGCGGTCGATGTGTGGAGTAATAGTAGTAGATGTAGGCAGGAGTCGGTCTACTTGTCCCGGATGTGATGCCTATATACATGATCATTTCCTTAGATATTGTCATAATTATTCTCTTTTATATGAATTGCTCAACGGTAATTTGTTTACCCACCGTATGCTTTCTTTCAAGAGAGAAGCCACTAGTGAAAACTATGGCCCCCGTGTCTATCTTTTATCATATTATTTTCAGATCTACAAAATCAAAAACACAAAATATACCTTGCTGTAATTTATTTACTTTTATCTTATTTTGCACTTTTACTTATCTTTTATATCTATCATTATCAGATCTCATCCTTGCAAGTAACCGTGAAGGGATTGACAACCCCTTTATCGTGTTGGGTGCAAGTATTTGTTTGTCTGTGTAGGTGCTATCATTGGAGACTTGTGTGTTCCTCCTACTGGATTGATACCTTGGTTCTTAACTAAGGGAAATACTTATCTATACTTTGCTGCATCACCCTTTCCTCTTCAATAAAAAACCAACGCAAGCTCAAGAAGAGAAATGGGTAGGCCAAGCAATAAGAAGAAGGAGGGGGGCTCTCTCCCCCTCTCAACCGATGGCGCCAGAACGCCGTCGGGGCAACCATCGTGAAGGGGATCTACACCAACAACTTCGTCACTGTCAACACCAACTCTCTCCCCCTCTATCCAGCAATATAATAGCTCTTCTCCCCGCTGTAATCTCTACTTAAACATGGTGCTTAATGCTACATATTATTGTCCAATGATGTGTTGCCATCCTATGATGTTTGAGTAGATTCTTTTTGTCCTATGGGTTGATTGATGATCATGATTCGTTTGAGTTGTATGTTTTATTTTGGTGTTGTCCTATGGTGCCATCTGTGTCGCAAAAGCGTGAGGGATTCCCACTATAGGGTGTTGCAATACGTTCAAGATTCGCTTATGGTGGGTGGCGTGAGAGATGGAAACACATACCCGAGTAAGGGGGCTGTTGCATATGGGAGTAAAGAGGACTTGATACTTAATGCTATGGTTGGGTTTTACCTTAATGATCTTTGGTATTTGCGGATGCTTGCTAGAGTTCCAATCATAAGTGCATATGATCCAATTACGCAAAGTATGTTAGCTCATGCCTCTCCCTTATATAAAATTGCAATAATGATTACCGGTCTAGTTATCGATTGTCTAGGGACACATAACTTTCTTGTGTTACAAAAATCTCTCTACTAAAATTAACTTTTACTATCTCGCAATTTACTCCTAGTTTTATTTCCGCTAAGTACCTCCAGTTTTATTCTTGCAAACCTATCCTATCACCTACAAAATAATTTCATACTTGTTCTAGGTAAAGCGAATGTTAAGTGTGTGTAGAGTTGTATCGGTGGTCGATAGAACTTGAAGGGAATATTGATTCTACATTTAGCTCCTCGTTGGGTTTGACACTCTTATTTATCAAAAAAGCTACAATTGATCCCCTATCCTTGTGCTTTATCAGCAGTGTACCAGGATGTGCAATGATCTAGCGTAACATGTATAACAATGATGAATGATGGTTGTGCCACAAATACCATGTTAGGTCTATATGATCATGCAAAGCAATATGAAGATGAGCACACATGTCATGAAGACGGAACGGTGGAAGTTGCATGGCAATATATCTCGGAATGGCTATGAAAATGACATGATATGTAGATATGATGACTATTTTGAGGAAGATATAAGGAGGCTCGTGTGTGATAGAGTGTATCATATCACGGGGTTTGGATGCACCAGCGAAGTTTGCACCAACTCTCGAGGTGAGAAAGGGCAATGCATGGTACCGAAGAGGCTAGCAAATTGCGGAAATGTAGGAGTGCGTATAATCCATGGACTCACATTAGTCATAAAGAACTCATATACTTATTGGGAAAGTTTTATTAGCCCTCTAAGCAAAGTGCTACTCGCATGCCCCTAGGGAGGAGGTTGGTAGGAGTTAACCATCATGCACGCCCGATTATGAAAACACTCAAGGATTTCAATCAGAAATAAAAATTCCCAAACCTCCCCACCATGCCATGACCAACACTTAGATGAGAAGTTAATAACAAGCTTTAATACCGATATTTCTACTAACTAGTGATCATGAACCAATACCCTTTCATATTACGACATCAACATAATTAAACCATACATTTCATATTTAGTGATCTACATGAAAGTTTTATTATATTTCCCTTGAATACCTATCATTTCCGGACTGGTCTTATAACTCATGCACATTACCACTTCCTATTTAAAGACTCCCAAAAAGATTTAAGTGAAGCATGCGAGTGCAATCATTTCTATAAAATATAAACACCACCGTGCTCTAACAGATATAAGTGAAGCACTAGAGCAACTGCATAGCTCAAAAGATATAAGTGAAGCCCACAGAGTATTGTAACAAATTTCAATGAATGTGTATCTTTATCAAAAGGTGTGTCCATCAAACAATGATTGTGGAAAACTAACAAGCAAACAAAAATAAAACTATGGCACAAGACACTCCAAGTAAAACTCATATCATGTGATGAATAAAAATATAGCTCCAACTAATATACCGATGAATTATAGACGAAAGAGGGGATGCCATCCGGGGCATCCCCAAGCTTACACGCTTGGGTCTTCCTTGAATATTACCTTGGGGTGCCTTGGGCATCCCCAAGCTAAGGGTCTTTCCACTCCCTATTCCTTCATTCATCATGATCTCACCCAAAACTTGAAAACTTCAAGAGGAGATTGATGCATTTGAAGAAGCACCTAAGGCCTTGGTCAAGTGGGTTCCCAAGACTAAATCAAGTTCCACTTCATCAAGTACAACTACGACTCCAAGGATTCCCATCAAGATGGTGTGGATCCAGAAGAAGAAGAACTAGAGAGTTCTTGAGGGTGACTCCGCCAACATACCTCACTCCTATCATTTTGGCAAGGACAAGTGCAAACAACTTTCATATCTTGCACTAGTTCAAGGAGTCACAAACCCTCTTGTTGGTAAGACAAGGGACAAGGTAACCTAATGCTTTCATGGACATCATTTGTGTATGCATCACTCTATGTCTATGTATATCCTTGTTTGTTCCTTGTGGGACTAACCCGTGTAGGTATTGAAAGTGCAACTCACTCCAAAGGATTGCTCCAAATGATCTACATCAACATTGAGCATCTACATCTTCAACACCTACATGAAGTCATCATCGACAAAACCCAAGGTTAGTTCATTCCCTTTAGGGGGAATATCACATCTAGGGGAGCTTTACTCAAATCAATGAGCTAGAGCAACTCTAATGGTGTGAACACAACAATGCTTTATGTAAAAGTGGTAACCCCACTTGTGCTTAAACGATGAGTATGACCTATGATCAAATGTTCTCATTTGACTCCTAAGTCAATATACTCATATATAGATGACCTAGTCATCGCCAATTGCTTGATAGATGCTAGAATGTTTGTGCATGCTTTGACACATGTTTCATTTCCCATTTTATTGTGTGAGCATGTTGGATGCATATTTTACTCATTCGAGGACATCCATTTGTTGCTATGATTGTTTGGCTCTTTCTCTTTTGCCAAATGGATGGACAAGAATGCCTAAGAACACCCTCTAGCTATCTATGCTTTTCTCGTCTCAAACTCTATTCATTCTACATCACAAAGTTTGATCAAGTCAGATTCGAACCACTCTGTGTGAGGAGCACTCGGAGATCCCGATTCGTCATAGACTTAAACCTCCAAAACCTCTGTGTGCATCTCGGTCTGACCGATTCATCCTTTTCGGTCCTACCGAGTCACCAAGTTGATCTAGGGTTTTCAATCTCGGTGCAACCGATTAGAACGTTTCGGTCACACCGAGTTGCAGTAACTGCTTGTAGTTTTGCATCTCGGTGCCACCGAGTCGTTCCACTCGGTCACACCGACAGGGTCAGGTTATATATACCGCAGGGTCAAAATTTGGAAATTTCTCAGAATCCCTTCGCCCGCGCGTAACCTACTCTGCCCCCCTCTGGTCTCCGGATCGTTCTCTCGTCGCCAGCGACCTCCTGCCGCTGGTCTCCGCCGCCGTCAACGGAAATCTGCCCCACCGTTGCCGCCGTAGCAAGTTCGTCGCCGCACTAGGGTACGGACTTGATCATTGTTCTAATCTTTAACTCCGATTCTTAGCACATTGCTTTGCCATGTTTCTTGCCACGATTGAAATCATCCTGTCCAGCGAAAACATCCCGTAGATTAGATTTGATTTGAAAATTTAGGGTTAGGTCTCCGCCGAACTCATCTTGGACCGACCGAGTTGTAGAAATCGGTCTCACCGATTTTGGCTTAGGCCAGAGCACATGCATTTTCGGTCTGACCGAAAATTGCAAATCGGTGTGACCGAGTTCGATTCTCTGTGAAACCCTAGCAGTCTCGGTACCACCAAACTGTGACTCGGTCTGACCGAGTTCACTAGTTTAGGTTCCAAAAGCTGCTTTGATTTCACCGAGTTTACAAATCGGTAGATCCAAAATGCTTTCTGTGAAGAACTAAAACTAAGTTTTTAAGTCATCATTTTTGCAAAACTCCAGTACTTTGTGATGCTCATCTACTCTACCTCATCTATAACCTATTCACAGGGTCTGCTGACAGTTTGCTTGCAAGATGTCTGACCAAAGTGACAGCCAGAACAAGTCAGAGGAACAAGCTCAGTTGAGTGAGGGCACTAGTCCCTCTAGCAGCTATGATGAAGGCAGCAGGAGCACTCCAAGCAATCTGCCAAAGGCTGCTACCAGGACAAGGAAGAAGAGAACTTCTGACTCTAAAGATGAAGACTATGTGGCTGTTGAAGATGAAGCCACTTCAAGGAAGAAAGTGCTTAAGAAGGAAGTTGGCACAACAGCTCCACTAAAACCTAGTCTGAAAACAAAAAAGGCAGCAAGAAGAGTTCCAATGTCCAAAGCCAGAGCCTCAACTGTTGAAGCCTCAAAATCAGCTGCTGAAGAAACTGGAGATGGCAAGAAGAGGAAAGAAAGGGTCAAGAAGACCATGGCCAGAGTTATTGGCAAACCATCAATGATGGAAGAAGAAGCAGAAGAGGAAGAGGATGCAGCACCAGCACCCAAGGCTCAAAAGCTCATGGGAGATGCAATCAGGTTAGGGGCTGCTCCATCTAAGCCCAAAGCTGCTCCTAAGACTGCTGCTCCAGCTCCAAAGCCAAAACCTAAGAGGAGCACCAGGAACATCCCTGCTGAGGAGAAAAACAAGGCCCCAGTGCCACAAGCTACTGAAGAAGAAGATGATTATGTTGTTTTGAGGAAGCTGAAGCCAAAGATCCCTGATCACAATGATGCACACCCAGTTGCAGAGAACATGAAAATCAGAAAGGATTCTGGATTGAGGCTATGGAGAGAGTCTAATCCATATGCCACCAGGAGAAGGACTGCTGTGGACTACAAATTCCACACTAAGGAACAGCAGGACTTCTATGAGACAATTCTGCTTGACAAGAAGCCCATAGTGTGTGACATGAGATGGGTTGACTGGGAGTTCATCAAGGAGAATGAGGAACACTTCCCTGGTGTATATGATAGCTTCAAGGCATGTGGAGTGGACACTTTTGTTGCTCAGAAGTTCACCAAGTGGAATGATGAGCTAATCATGTAGTTTTACTCCACTGCCCACTTCTATCCAGATGGAAGGATTGTCTGGATGTCTGAGGGTACTAGATACCAGTCTACTATTGAAGAATGGGCAAAACTCATAAATGCTCCTGAGGAACATGAGGATGACTTGGATATCTATGCAAAGAAGAAGAAAGACCACAACTCTATGGCCAACATGTACAAAGAGATCCCAGATGCTGCTTTGGAGACACATAAGTTTGGATCTGTACACTTCTTGTTGTCTGGTCTGCCAACTATCAACTGGATTCTAAGGCACACACCGCTACCCAAGTCAAGTGATCACAAGATGATCAGATGACATGCCATAAACTTGCTGCATATATTTGATGTCCCACAGAAATTCAAGGTTATGAGCCTAATTGTGGAAACAATCAAGAGGACTGCAGCTGATCAGAAGAGAAGTTGTGGATATGCCCCACACATCCAGGAGCTCATTAACTCAAAGATGGGCAAGGGCAAGTACATCTTGGACAAAGAGCACCTTCCCATCTACCCTGACTTTGAGGACAACACAGTAGTCATGACTGAGAATGAACCATCATCTATGCAAGCACAAGAGAAGAGAGAAAAGGCTAAGGTAGAGAAGGCTGCAAAGATGCCAACAACAGAGGAGTCATCTCAGATCTTCTTGAAGAGCAAGCAAGACCAGCTTGGATATCTGATCCAATCCACTCTGAGGATTGATCAGGGCCTGGCCACCCTGACCAAGAACCAGGAGAGCTTGAAAGGATTGTTGAGACAAGATTCTATGACCTTGATGTCAAGATCACAGAGATCCAAACTACAGTTGAGCAACTTCAGGAGGAAGCAGAGGAGAAGAAGGGCAAGTCTACCACAGATGCATTTGCTAGAGTGCCCAGAGGACAAAGATCTGTTGCAGTGCCAGTGACAGACACTAGAGCTACAACATCAGCACCAGCAGCTACAGCTCCAGTCCCAACTCCAGCAGCTACTCCACCATCTCCAGCTACTTCTTCAGAGGCTTTCGTCCTTGGAGTCATCTCAACACCACCTCCCGAAGATCAAGCCTGAGAGTCGTTTAGCACTATGCATTTTCAAACTTTTTGGTAACTTGTTGCCAAAGGGGGAGAAAAATGTGTAGATCATAGGCTTCGAGAGAGAGAGAGTGTTGGTTTTTATCTCTCTTTGTTCTCTTTTTGGTTGGTTTGAAACTTTATTGCGTGCTTGTGTGATACTACTTTATGTCCTTATGAGATACTTGTTTGGTCAAGTGTTTGATCATATGCTACCCTTAATGCTTGTTAGTTAATGCTATCTTTCATATCCTATTATGATCATTCACTTTGCTTGGTGATGAGTGCATGCTTTTAATATCTATCATTTTGAGCGCTCCACCAAGATGTATGTGATATGGAAGAGTAACCCATGATCCTAATCGATTGTGCATTTGCATTCAAAAGCAAATCTTAAATAATGCACAAATTTAGGGGGAGCACTTGCTTATCACATACTTCTCAAAGCGACGATGTTTTTCAATCTTAGTTATCATTTGTCGAAGCTTTGATCTATATGTTGTCATCAATTACCAAAAAGGGGGAGATTGAAAGTGTTCCAAGATAAATATTTCAGGAAAGCTTAATGTTTTGGCATGGCATGGATTAGAAAGTGGACCCTTCAAAATGCTAAGGACAAAGGATTGGCTCAAGCTCAAAGCACAAGACTCCCATTTTCTATTTCAGTGATCCAAGATCACATTGAGTCTATAGGAAAAGCCAATACTATTAAGAAGGGATGAGGTGTTGCTTAATGAGGATCTTGCTCAAAATGCTTAGTGATATGCTCCAAAACCCTCCACTACTTTCTCATATCCACATATGTCCTATACCAAAAAGTCCAACTCGGCCCCACCGATTCTGTTCATCCGGAGCCACCGGGTTCAGTTGACATAGCCAATGCCAGAAACCCTAATCAATTCGGTCTCACCGATAGGGATCTCGGTCTCACCGAGATGGGATTGTAATCTCTCTGTTTCCCTTCGTAACGTTTCGGTCAAACCGAGATGAGCGATCGGTCCCACCGAGATTGCAACGCAAACTCTCTATTTCCCCTTCGTAACGTTTCGGTCTAACCGAGATGAGCGAATCGGTCCCACCGAGTTTGCCTGACCAACTCTCTGTTTGGCTATTACCAAAATCAGTCTCACCGAGTTTGTGTAATCGGTCTCACCGAGATTACGTTATGCCCTAACCCTAATGACATCGGTCCCACCGAGTTGACATGTCGGTTCCACCGAGAATCCTAACGTTCACATTTTGAACTAAATCGGTCCGACCGAGTTCTCTAAATCGGTCCCACCGAGTTTGGTGATTTGTGTGTAACGGTTAGATTTTGTGTGGAGGCTATATATACCCCTCCACCCACTCTTCATTCGTGGAGAGAGCCATCAGAACATGCCTACACTTCCAATACCCATTTTCTGAGAGAGAACCACCTACACTTGTGTTGAGGTCAAGATATTCCATTCCAACCACATAAATCTTGATCTCTAGCCTTCCCCAAGTTGCTTTCCACTCAAATCATCTTTCCACCAAATCCAATCCTATGAGAGAGAGTTGAGTGTTGGGGAGACTATCATTTGAAGCACAAGAGCAAGGAGTTCATCATCAACACACCATTTGTTACTTCTTGGAGAGTGGTGTCTCCTAGATTGGCTAGGTGTCACTTGGGAGCCTCCGACAAGATTGTGGAGTTGAACCAAGGAGTTTGTAAGGGCAAGGAGATCGCCTACTTCGTGAAGATCTACCCTAGTGAGGCAAGTCCTTCGTGGGCGACGGCCATGGTGGGATAGACAAGGTTGCTTCTTCGTGGACCCTTCGTGGGTGGAGCCCTCCGTGGACTCGCGCAACCGTTACCCTTCGTGGGTTGAAGTCTCCATCAACGTGGATGTACGATAGCACCACCTATCGGAACCACGGATAAAAAATCTCCGTGTCAACATTGCGTTTGCCCCTTCAAACTCATCCCTTTACCTTCATATGCAATTGTTTTACATTCCGCTGCTATATTCTTAGAATTGCATGTGTAGGTTGATTGCTTGACTTGTGCTAAGTTGCTAAAATCTGCCAAGAACTAAAATTGGGAAAAGGCTAGATCTTTATTTGGTCAAGTAGTCTAATCACCCCCCTCTAGACATACTTTCGATCCTACAAGAACTCAAGTAATGGAACAGACTATCCTTCGTAACTTTTATATCCTCTAAGTTCAATTTTTGAGGAGTGTGGCCATCAAGAGACCTTTCATAAGTGACCGTGAATTCATCTTCTATAAGTACTTTAGCATTATCAAAGCAATCTTCATCAAACCCACTTTTGTTACCCTTAACAATCTAGGAATATCGATGGTTGTGTTGAAAATATGCCCTAGAGGCAATAATAAAATGGTTATTATCATATTTCTCGTTCATGATAAATATTTATTATTCATGTTAGAATTGTATTGACTGGAAACTTAAATAGTAAGCCTCTACTAGACTAGCTCGTTGATCAAAGATGGCTATGGTTTCCTAACCATAGACATGAGTTGTCATTTGATAACGAGATCACATCATTAGGAGAATGATGTGATGGACAGACCCAACTATAAGCTTAGCATCAGATCGTTTAGTTATTTGCTACAACTTTCTTCATGTCAAGTATCAGTTCCTTAGATCATGAGATCATGCCACTCCCAGATACCGTAGTAATTCTTTGTGTGCTATCAAACGCCACTTCATAACTGGATGATTATAATGGTGCTCTACAGGTATTTCTGGAGGTGTTTGTTGGGTTGCATGGACGAGACTAGGATTTGTCGCTCCGTGTGATGGAGAGATATCTCTGGGCCCTCTCGATAATGCAACATCATAAGAAGCTTCATGCAACTAATGAGTTTGGTCACGGGATCTTTATTACGGGACGAGTAAAGAGACTTGCCGGTAACCATATTGAACTAGGTATGGAGATACCGACGATCGAATCTCGGGCAAGTAACATATTGTCGGACAAAGGGAATTGCATACGGGATTGACTGAATCCTCGACATCATGGTTCAACCAATAAAGATCTTCGACATATATGTAGGAATCAATATGGTCATCCAGGTCCCGCTATTGGTTATTGACCGGAGAGGAGTCTCGGTCATGTATGCATGTTTCGAACCCTAGGGTTGCATGCTTAACGTTTGATAGCGCTAGGGTAGCATTGAGATATTAATATTGGAAAGTCCAAAGGTTGTTCGGAGTCTCGGATGGCATCTGTAACATCACGAGGAGCTCCGGAATGGTCTGGATGTAAAGATTTATATATGGAAAGTCATATTCAGGGTTCCGGAAAATGATCGGGTTTTTTCGATATTGTACCGGGAAGGTTCTAGAAGGTTCCAAAGTGGGGCCCACCTGCATGAGGGGACCCACATGAACGTGGGTAGTGGGGAAAGGCCCCACACCCCTTGTCTAGGCACACAAAGTTCCCCCCTTAAAAGGAATAGTATCATATCTCGAAGGGATAAGATCAGGATCCCTAAAAAGGGGGGATAGCGATCGGTGGGGAAGGAATGGAGGGATTTCCTTCCTCCCCCCTTGGCCAATGACCCTAGGGGCTTGGAGGGAAAGCCATTAGCCCTCTCCACACCTATATAAAGGTGGGGAGGCATTGGGGGCAGCAACCCTTCAACCCTTGCTTGTCTCCCTCCCGTTACACCTCCACCACCTCGCGCAGACGCTGGGCGAAGCCCTGCCAAAATTCCGCTGCCACCACCACCACGTTGTCGTGTTGGTTTTGATCTCATCTAACTCCTCTCCCTCGCTTGCTGGATCATGAAGGAGAGGACTCCATCGAGCTGACCGTGTGCTAATCTCGGACGTGCCGTCCGTTCGACAGTAGATCAGATTGGATCGTGATTGGATCGTGAAGAGTACGACTACATCAACCGCGTTACGACGCTAACGCGTTTTGGTCTACAAGGGTATGTAGACACACTCCCCTCTCATAGCTATGCATCTCCTAGATTGGATCTCGGGTGTTTCATAGGAATTTTTTTAATTTGCATGCTTCGTTCCCCTTCAGGTTGGTACTATTAAATAGATGTTGGATCAAGTGTAGGTTTGGAACTTTTTACTAGCATTTTCCTCAAAAGCATGATGATCCCTAGACATATATATATCCGCATGAAATCTCTATCATAAATAATTTCATCTATCATTGGCACTCATAATTCATATCATAATGATCAAAGATTTTTCTTGCTTCCCGAACAATGTAATCAAATTCATTCATAAGGATAATCGTAGCAATCTTTTTAGCTCTAGGACCATTTAAATCAGGTAGTTCAAAGAACAATCTTTGCCAAGTTGGACAGGTACGCATAAATCTTCTCTCAAGTTTGATAATAAGAGCGAAATTAGCTTGAGCGTAACTATTAGTTCTTTTAAGAATAGGGACATCATTGGTTACCAAGGTTCCCGTACAAGTGAAAAATTCTTGAACAAAACCTTTTCATATAATATTTCCACTTCTCGTCACAAAAGTTTTAGTATATAAATTTTTGGGAGATTCATTGGTATGAGGATTACTATCCTCACTATCACCCTTAGCGATCACAAGATCAAACATGATAGCAACTTCAAGCAAAGCAAGCAAGCAAACAAAATAAAGTATTTTTGTGTTTTTGATTTTTTTAGAGAAGTGGAGGGAGATGAAAAAGAGAGGAAAATAAGAAGTAGAGCGGGTAGATGATAGTTTGAGTGAAGCTACTTGCAGTTATTTGATGATGTCTCCTAGACAACGGCACCAAAAATTATTTCTGCTACTTGTGAGCTGCGTTGGGATTTTCCCCGAAGAGGAATGGCAAAGCAATATAGTAGATGATATGTATTTCCCTCGGTGAGAACCAAGGTTATCGAACCAATAGGAGAACCACGCAAATCCTAGTGAACGGTACCTGCACAGACAAGAGCATATACTTGCACCCAACACGGGCAAGAGGGTTGTCAATCCCCTTGAATTCGTTACTTGCAAGGATCAAATCTGGTAGTGGTAGATAGATAAATTGCAAAACAAAAGAAAAGTAAATAAATTGCATCAAGGTATTTTTGGTTTTAGTAATATGACAAAGATAGATATGGGGGCCATAGTTTTCACTAGAGCCTTCTCTCTCGAATAAATAACATACGGTGGGTAGACAAATTATTGTTGGGCAATTGATAGAAAAATGCATAGTTATGACGGTATTCATGGCAATGATAATGTATATAGGCATCACATATGTGATAAGTAGACCGAAACGACTTTGCATCCACTTCTATTACTCCACTTCGAGAGCGCTTCTATTCTTGCCTCTACGTATTAAGTTCATGATAAACAGAGTAACGCATGAGGTATGATGGCATGATGTAGACAAAATAAAACCAATCAATATGATTAAACCCCATTGTTTTACCCTTAATGGCAACTATACAAATACGTGTCTCCCTACCCTTTCTGTCACTGGTTGAGGACACCACAAGATTGAACCCATCACAAAGCACCTCTCCCACTGAAGATAAATCAATCTAGTTGGCCAAACCAAATGGATAGATCGGAGAGAAATACAAAGCTATAACAATCATGCATAATAAAGTTCAGAAAAGACTCAATTACTTTCAATGAATAATCTGATCATAAACCCACCATTCATCCGATCCCAACCACACTGCAAAAGAATATTACATCGCATAGAACTCCATGGAGATCATGGAGAACTTTGTATTGAAGATCAGAGAGAAAGAAGAAACCATCTAGCTACTAGCTATGACCCGTATGTCTGTGGTAAACTACTCACACATCATTGGAGGTGCATCAAGGATGATGTAGAAGCCCTCCGTGATTGATTCCCCCTCCGGCAGAGTGCCGAAAAAGGCCTCCAGATGGGATGACGGAAGAACGGAAGCTTGCGGCGGAGGAAAAAGTGTTTCGGGTGGCTCTCTGTTGGTTTGGGAATATTTGAGAATTTATAGGTTTGGAATTAGGTCAAACGGAGCTGCCTGAGACCCACGAGCTCAGCCCCCCCCCCCCGCGCGGGCGCGCCGGGTGAGCTTGTTACTCTCCCGTAGATCTTTTGGCCTCCTCCCGAACGTTCCAGTGCCCCTTCCGTTCCAGAAAAAATCACCGTAAAGTTTCATCGGGTTTGGACTTCATTTGGTATTGATTTTTTGAAAAGCCGAAAACAAGCAAAAAACAACTAGCAATGGGCACTGAATTAATAAGTTAGTCCCAAAAATGATATGAAATAACATAATAAAGCATACAAAGCATCCAAGATTGATAATATAATAGCATGAAACAATCAAAAATTATAGATACATCAGAGACATATCAACATGATGTTTGGATGACAGACGACCAACATGTGGCTTTGCCGTATTCTTTAGACCCAATTTGATCTCATGGTGTGCAAAGAAACAACCCATTGTTTCCAGGTCCAGCATAGAAGGAGAGTATAAAGCATTAGCTAATGCAACAACTAAGATTTATTTGGGTTAAGTCCATGCTAAGGGAGCTAGGGATGAGGAATACCAAAACCCCATGTTTGTAGTCTGACAATCTAGGTGTTGCATACTTGTCCGCTAATCATGTTTTCCATGCAAGAACCAAGCACATTGAGAAACCAAGCACATGGAAGAGTTGCCAACAAGGAATTAGAGATTCGGTTCGTGCTCTCTAAAGACCAACTTGCTGATGGTTTTACTAAAGCATTGCCTACACGATCATTTGAGGAATTTAAGCGTAATCTGAACTTGGTCAAGTTCTGATTATAGGATGTAAAACATACATGGTTCTGGTTAGTTGGCGCACATATATTGTTAGGCGCACATAACAGGAGTAGTTAGTTGGTAGGACTCTAGTATATCTCCTATAATCTTATCTTCTGTTTTAAACCTCTCATGTACGATCTATTGGTTGTTCCTTACGTGAACACCACGTTCGATCTCTCCAATGTATGCGCTAGCAGGAGGTGCGCCCTACCAGGCTAATATATACTCATGCGGGCCTTCTGTTGAAGGTTGAGATGCTTCATTAATTTCCACAAATGTGTCATATTGAATTTTGAGGATTGGTGTTGTGGATATCCAGTCGGATGTCTTTGATTGAGGACAATATAATTCAAATCGACTAAGTCAGTTGGCAGTATCCAAGATACTTATTTGCTTGCTACTTGAGAATTTCAAAAATAGATAGTGATTTATGGGCAAGCCATCCTTCTTGCATTCTGGGACTTGAAGTTGATGAAAATAATATGCTCTGTTTTGGTCAACAATTATCATTGAATTTAGGTGGAGCAGTCAGTCAGTATGCAAGCAAACATATTTCTGAATTTGCAGTTCTGTGTTGATTCACAATAGAATATTATCCTGCAAGCATTGTAGTTTTTAGTCCCTTAATATGATCTACCCTGCTGAACTAATATATTTTTCTAGCTTGCAGTCAAATGCTATTTGTAGCACGCATGAATTCTTCTTTTAGATCTAAG
The DNA here is from genome assembly GCF_018294505.1 of Triticum aestivum. Classification (NCBI taxonomy): domain Eukaryota; kingdom Viridiplantae; phylum Streptophyta; class Magnoliopsida; order Poales; family Poaceae; genus Triticum; species Triticum aestivum. Next base: position 211,230,067 of record NC_057796.1, read on the forward strand.
GTGATGTCTTCTAGATAACATATGCGACCGACCGGCTACCCTCCAACTTGCATCTTGTTGCGGCTGCAGCTGTGTGATGCTGGAGCGTCTGTGTGGCTATCATACGGTTCGATCTCGGGGTCAAACGGGGTTAACCCTACCGGATCCTAAATTTTTCTGGGCCAGAAGGTTATCCTATTGGTAACAAACCCAGGTGCGATCCACCAGGGCCAACGAGTCAGAACGGACCATGTGAATCTTGACTTATCGATTCTTGCCCTCGCTCTCCCAAGCTCGATAGGTACGCTGGCCACTCGAGTTTGCGACATAATTCCTGTCACTTGGGGAGATGAGTGATCGAAGGCGATTCAGCGAAGCGAAGAAGAAGGTTTAGTGGTGACACTATAAAATCCTTCGATTCTGAGCGAGCCACAGTGGTGATAGTACAACAACCTTCCTTGCAACCCACAATCATCCTTGGATGTTGTAAGTGCATCAAGTGCCCCCTTAATGGCTTTGGAGTATTGAAGACAAATGGGTTGAGGGACTAATGTGTATGTGAGTGTACACATGTGTTAGTCCATGAAGGTTTGGTTTAACCCATGGAAGATGACCCCTAAAAATGTATTTCTTTAGGTGAAGAAATTGGTAAGGCCTTTGAAGAAATTGATGTGAAGACTTTGTTTTCATAGTTTTTTTCTTCTTATTTTTGTGTCATAGGAAAACCCGTACTGTTAAAGCGGGTCTAGGTGAATCATATTTCACATTTCCAAAGTGATGCTCAAACATATACATACACAAGCCGCTTCGAGTGAAGCCTTTGGAAATCTCCGGAATAGCTGACGACTTTGCTAGCGATAGTGACAAAGTTCATCTGGTCGCTAGCGAAATTGGTCACACTGAGGAGTTAGGATTTCGCTAGTGTGATCTGCCTATCGTGAGGATATTGAGTGCCCCAACAAAATTGAGAGTTCAATTTCTGACCATTGTTGCACCGCGTGCCAGTTGTCGCGTGGATCCTTATCCTGACAACGGTCATGTCTGAGAAGGGAATTTATGACAATTCATGTCTGGTTGCCCCTGGCTATAAATAGCCCCCCCCATGGTTGGAAATATGCCCTAGAGGCAATAATAAAGTGGTTGTTATTATATTTCCTTAATCATGATAAAGGTTTATTATTCATGCTAGAATTGTATTGACCGGAAACTTAAATAAATGTGTGGATACATAAACAAATACCGTGTCCCTAGTGATCCTCTACTAGACTAGCTCGTTGATCAAAAGATGTTAAGGTTTCCTAACCATAGACATGTGTTGTAACTTGATAACGGGATCACATCATTAGGAGAATGATGTGATGGACAAGACCCACCTGTTAGCATAGCATATGATCGTTCAGTTTATTGATACTGCTTTCTTAATGTCAAATACATATTCCTTCGACCATGAGATCATGCAACTCACGGATACCGGTGGAATTCCTTGTGTGCTATCAAACGTCACAACGTAACTGGGTGATCATAAAGATGCTCTACAGGTATCTCCAAAGGTGTCTGTTGAGTTGGCATGGATCGAGATTGGGATTTGTCACTCCGTGTAATGCAGAGGTATCTCTGGGCCCTCTCGGTAATACAGCATCACAAGAAGCTTGCAAGCAAAGTGACTAAGGAGTTACTTACGAGATGATGTGTTACGGAACGAGTAAAGAGACTTGCCGGTAACAAGATTGAACTTGGTATGGAGATACCGACGATTGAATCTTGGGCAAGTAACATACCGAAGACAAAGGGATTTACGTATGTTGTCATAAAGGTTCGACCGATAAAGATCTTCATAGAATATGTAGGAACCAATATGGGCATCCAGGTCCCGCTATTGGTTATTGACCGGAGAAGCGTCTTGGTCATGTCTACATCATTCTCGAACCCGTAGGGTCTGCACGCTTAACGTTCGTTGGTGATATAGTATTATATGAGTTATGAGAATTGGTGACCGAATGTTGTTCGGAGTCCCAGATAGATCACGGACATGACGAGGAGATCCGAAATGGTTTGGAGGTAAATATTGATATATAGGACGATACTATTTGGTCTGCGGAAAGGTTTCAGAATGCATCGGATATTCATCGGGTTATCGGAAGGGGTTCTGGGAGACCTACGAGAGTTTATGGGCCTAATGGGCCAAGGGGAGGAAAACACCAGCCCACAAGGGGCTGGCGTGCCCTCTCCCTGGTCGCCGGCCCTCTTGGGAAGGAAAGGGGCGCCTAAGGCAAGGGAGCCGCCGGCCCCCCTCTTGCCTTCTCCTCCACCTCCCTAGGAAGGAAAGGGGGGGTGCCTAGGGCAGGCGCCCTAGGGCCGGCTGTCGGCCCCTTGGGGCGCCCTGGGCTGCCTCCCCTCCTCCCCTACCTATATATATGAGAGGAGGGAGACGGGCAACACACACCACAATCCGCAAGCCGTGTGTGGCGCCCCATCTCCCTCTAGTTCTAGTTCCTCCTCCGTCCACGTCGGTTGTGCTTGGCGAATCCCTGCGAATAGTTTCACCACCTCCGTCACCACATCGTCGTGCTGCCGAAACTCATCTACTACTTTGACTCTCTTGCTGGATCGAGAAGGCGAGGACGTCATCGAGCTGAACGTGTGCCGAACGCGGAGGTGCCGTACGTTCGGTACTTGATCGGGACGGATTGTGAAGGTGTACGACTACATCAACCGTGTTGATAAACGCTTCCGCTTAGCGGGTATGTAGCCCCCTCTCGTAGCTATGCGTCTCCATGGATAGATTTTGCGTGTGCGTAGAATTTTTTTGTTTTCCATGCAACGTTCCCCAACAGTGGCATCATGAGCCAGGTCTATGCGTAGATGATTTTCACGAGTAGAACGCAAAGGAGTTGTGGGCGGTGATGTTCATACTGCTTACCACCAACGTCTTATTTTGATTCGGTGGCATTGTGGGATGAAGCGGTCCGGGCCAACCTTACATGTCCACGCACATGAGACCGGTTCCACCGACTAACATGCAACTTGTTTTGCATAAAGGTGGCTGGCGGGTGTCTGTTTCTCCTACTTTAGTTGAATCGAATTTGACTACAGCCGGTCCTTGTAGAAGGTTAAAACAACAAAAATTATAATCACCGGTTTTGCATAGGTAAGAACGGTTCTTGCTAGTTGCCCGTAGCAGCCACGTAAAACTTGCAACAACAAAGTAAAAGACGTCTAACTTGTTTTTGTAGTGCATTTTGTGTTGTGATATGGTCAGGATATGATGTGATATATGTTGATGTATGATATGATCATGTTTTTTTAGTAAGTTCATGACTTGCGTGTCGATGAGTATGACAACCGGTAGGAGCCTTAGGGTTGTCTTTAATTATTGTATGACTTGCGTGTCAATCATTTAAGCGTCATGTAATTGCTTTACTTTATCACTATGCGTTAGCAATAGTTTTAGAAGCAATAGTTGGTGAGACGACCCCGACGCTATGATGAAGATCAAGGTGTCGTGCCGGTGATGATGGAGATCATGACAATGCTTTGGAGATGGAGATCAAAAGCACAAGATGATGATGGCCATATCATGTCACATATTTTGATTGCATGTCATGTTTATCCTTTATGCATCTTATTTTGCTTAGAATGGCGGTAGCATTATAAGATGATCCCTTCACTTAATTTCAAGATAAAAGTGTTCTCCCTGAGTATGCACCATTGCCAAAGTTCGTCGTTTCGAAGCACCTCGTGATGATCGGGTGTGATAGATTCTATGTTCACATACAACGGGTGTAAGCCAGTTTTGCACATGTAGAATACTTGGGTTAAACTTGACGAGCCTAGCATGTACAGACATGGTCTCGGAACACTAGAGACAGAAAGGTCGAACGTGAGTCATATAGTAGATATGATCAACATAGAGATGTTCACCATTGAAGACTCCCCCATCTCACGTGATGATCGGACATGGGTTAGTTGATTTCGATCATGTATGACTCAGACAACTTGAGGGAAGTCGATTTAAGTGGGAGTTCATTAGTAATTTGATTATTTGAACTAAAATTTATCATGAACTTAGTCTTAATAGTTTTTGCATATATATGTTGTAGATCAATGGCCTGTGCTACCGTTCCCTTGAATTTTAATGCGTTCCTAGAGAAAGCTCAGTTGAAAAATGATGGTAGCAACTACACGGACTGGGTCCGTAATTTGAGGATTATCCTCATTGTTGCACAGAAGAATTATGTCCTTGATGCACCGCTAGGTGAGAGGCCTGCTGCAGGAGTGATACGTCTCCATCGTATCTAAATTTTTTGATTGTTACATGCTGTTATATTATCATTCTTGGATGTTTTATAATCATTTTATAGTCATTTTATATCATTTTTTGGTACTAACCTATTGACATAGTGCCAAGTGCTAGTTGTTGTTTTCTGCATGTTTTTTACATCGCAGGAAATCAATACCAAAAGGAGTCCAAACACAGTGAAACTTTTTGGAGATTGTTTTTGGACCAGAAGACATCCAGTGGGCCGAAGAAGCGCCTGGGGGTGCTCCGAGGGGAGCACAACCCACCAGGGCGCGCCAGGAGGCCCAGGCGCGCCCTGGTGGGTTGTGCCCACCTCGGGTGCCCCCTGGACTGACTCTTTGCTCTATAAAACCCTGATATTCCAGAAACGCTAGGGGAGTCATTGAAAAACAATTCCAGCAGTCGCAGAGTCCAGAACCACCAGATCCAATCTAGACACCATCACGGAGGGGTTCACCACTTCCATTGGTGCCTCTCCGATGATGCGTGAGTAGTTCTTTGTAGACCTTTGGGTCCGTAGTTAGTAGCTAGATGGCTTCCTCTCTCTCTTTTGATTATTAATACAGTGGTCTCTTGGAGATCCATATGATGTAACTCTTTTTGCGGTGTGTTTGGTGGAATCAGATGAACTTTGAGTTTATGATTAGATCTATCTTTTTATCCATGAAAGTTATTTGAGTCTTCTTTGATCTCTTATATGCATGATTGCTTATAGCCTCGTATTTCTTCTCCGATATTTGGGTTTTGTTTGGCCAACTTGATCTATTTATCTTGCAATGGGAAGAGGTGCTTTGTAGTGGGTTCGATCTTACGGTGCTTGATCGCAGTGACAGAAGGGGAACCTACACGTATGTATCGTTGCTACTAAGGATAAAACGATGGCGTCTATTTCTACATAAATAGATCTTGTCTACATCATGTCATCATTCTTATTGCATTACTCCGTTTCTCCATGAACTTAATACACTAGATGCATGCTGGATAGCGGTCGATGTGTGGAGTAATAGTAGTAGATGCAGGCAGGAGTCAGTCTACTAATGTTGGACGTGATGCCTATATAATGATCATTGCCTGGATATCATCATGATTATTTGAAGTTCTATCAATTGCCCACAGTAATTTGTTTAGCCACCATTTGCTATTTTCTCGAGAGAAGCCACTAGTGAAACCTACGGCCCCCGGGTCTCTTTCTCATATTATTTGCCTTTGCGATCTATTTTATTTGCCTTTTATTTTCAGATCTATTAAACCAAAAATACAAAAATACCTTGCTGCAATTTATTTTATTTGGCGTTCGATCTATCAATATTTACAACTCTCTCACGTCCGTTTGCCTATCTTGGGCGCCGCTACCCGAAAGGGATTGACAACCCCTTTTACACGTCGGGTTGCGAGTATTTGTTATTTATGTGCAGGTGTTGTTTACGTTGTGTTTCTTGGTTCTCCTACTGGTTTGATAACCTTGGTTTCATCACTGAGGGAAATACCTACCGCTGTTGTGTTGCATCATCCCTTTCCTCTTTGGGGAAATACCGACTGATACGCATTCAACGTATCTACTTTTTCTTGCGCTTTTCCTCTTGTTTTGGACTCTAATTTGCATGATTTGAATGAAACTAACCCCGGACTGATGCTGTTTTCAGCAGAACTACCATGGTGTTGTATTTGTGCAGAAATAAAAGTTCTCGGAATAAAGTGAAACTTTGTGAGGATTTTTTATGGAATAAAAGAGAATTACTGGAGCCAAGAACCACCAGAGAGGGGCCCCTGGGTGGGAACAACCCACCAGGGCGTGCCCCCCTCTCCTGGCGCGCCCAGGTGGGTTGTACCCACCTGGTGGCCCCGCAGACCTCAACCCTGATACTATAAATTCCTATTTTTGAAGAAAAAATCAGGGAGAAAGAATGATCGCGTTTCACGAGACGGAGCCGCCGCCAAGCCCAGTTCTTCCTTGGGAGGGCAGATCTGGAGTCCGTTTGGGGCTCCGGAGAGGGGGATCTTTGTTCTTCGTCATCACCAACCCATCTCCATCGCCAATTCCATGATGATCCCCACCGGGAGCGAGTAATTACTTCGTAGGCTCACTAGTCGGTGAGGAGTTGGATGAGATTCATCATGTAATCGAGTTAGTTTTGTTAGGGCCTGATCCCTAGTATCCACTATGTTCTTACATTGATGTTGCTATGACTTTGCTATGCTTAATGCTTGTCACTTTGGGCCCGGGTGCCATGAACTTAGATCTGAACCGTTTATGAATTCATCATTATATCCATGTTTTAGATCCGATCTTGCAAGTTATAGTCACCTACTACGTGTTATGATCCGGCAACCCTGGAGTGACAACAACCGGGCCCACTCCCGGTTTGAGGAGTTCATGTATTCACTATGTGTTAATGCTTTGTTCTGGTTCTTTATTAAAAGGAGGCCTTAATAGTTTCCAATATGGACCCCGCTGCTACGGGAGGGTAGGACAAAAGATGTCATGCAAGTTCTTTCCATAAGCATGTATGACTATTTACGGAATACATGCCTACATTATATCGATGAACTAGAGCTAGTGTCGTATCGCCCTGGGTTATAACTGTCACATGATGAATATCATCCAACAAGTCACCGATCCAATGCCTACGAATTTATTTATATTGATCTTGCTGCGTTACTATTGCTATCATCACTGTTACACTTGCTACAAATTACTGCTATCACTGTTACCGTTGCTGCTGTCACTACTATCAAAACTATCAAACTACTTTGCTACTGATCACTTTGTTGTAGATAATTAATCTCCAGGTGTGGTTGAATTGACAACTCGTCTTCTAATACCTTCAAATGTTCTTTGGCTCCCCTTGTGTCGAATATATAAATTTGGGTTGAATACTCTACCCTCAAAAATTGTTGCGATCCCCTATACTTGTGGGTTATCAAGACCTTTTTCTGGCGCTGTTGCCGGGGAGCATAGCTATATTTGTTGAGTCACTTGGGATTATTATCATATTATCACTATTTAGAATCTGAAGGATCCAAATACTAAGATATTTCCCTCAAAGACGAGGGGAGGTAAGGAATTGCCATCCAATTCTGCTTTAGATTCACCTTCTGTTATGAGTAAACTGGCAACACCACCACATGCTATGAAATCTAATATGTCGCAAGTTATTGATGATGCTACTTCTGCTTTGGATAATGCTTATGATGATGCTAGTACCTTGCTTGATAATGATGATGTCCCACTTGGTGAATTTCTTGATGAACAAATTACTAGAGTAATACAACATGATGTTATTGAATCTGATGATGAGCTTGAAACTGGAACTCCTGAAACACCTGCTAGAACTAGCCTTCCTAGATATGAATTGCCTAAGGTACCGGAAGGTTATGTTATGAATGAAGAAACAACTAGAGATATCCTTGCTTGTAAGGATAGAGATGATCTAGAGAAATTACTATGCAAGTATAAAGAAAAATCTCTGAATGCTAGAATGAAATGTGATCCTAAATTTGCTACTTCACCTATCTTTGTTGATGATAAGGATTATGAATTCTCTGTCGACCCAGAGTTAATTACTTTGGTTGAATCTGATCCTTTCCATGGTTATGAAACTGAAACTGTTGTGGCACATCTTACTGAGTTGAATGATATAGCCACCCTTTTTTACTCATGATGAGAAAACTCGCTATTACTTTATTCTCGGATTATTTCCTTCCTCATTAAAGGGTGATGCTAAAGCTTGGTACAATACTTACTCCTGGTTGTGTGCGTAGTCCCCAGGATATGATTTATTACTTCTCTGAAAAATATTTTCCTGCTCATAAGAAACAAGCTGCCTTATAGGAAATATTTAACTTTGTGCAAACTAAAGAAGAGAGTCTCCCACAAGCTTGGGGGAGGCTTTGCCAGTTACTTAATGCTTTGCCTGATCATGCTCTTAAGAAAAATGAAATACTTGATATCTTCTATAGTGGACTAACCGATGCTTCTAGGGACTTCCTAGACAGTTGTGCTGGTTGTGTTTTCAGGGAACGAAATATTGCTCAAGTTGAAGAATTATTGAATAACATATTGAAAAATTATGATGATTGGACTCTTCCTGAACCACCGGCTAAACCCACTCCAAAGAAGAGGGGTATATTATATCTCAGTCCTGAAGATATGCAAGAGGCAAAGAAATCTATGAAGGAAAAAGGTATTAAAGCTGAGGACGTTAAAAATTTACCTCCTATTGAAGAAATACATGGGCTTAAAACACCACCACTGCCTAAGGTGGTAGAGGTAAATTCTCTTATGAAGTTTAATGATAATGACAATCCTCACAATATGCATCCTAGTCAATGCCTTTATGGGTTTGAAAACTACATTAGAAAACAAGATCACTTCAATGCAAATGTTATGAAACAATTGAAATATAATTCAGATATGATTGCTCGCTTGAGTGACTTGTTATTTAGAATATCAAATGATGTTAGAGGTGTTGGAAAACATGCTTCTATGGTTCAAACTTAGCTAGAACAAGTTCCTAAATCACAAAGAGAATTACTTGATGAAATGAATAATAATATGCATGACTTTGCCGTTAGAGTTGCAACTAGAGGAGGTAAAATGACTCAGGAACCAATTTATCCTGAGGGACACCCAAAAAGAATTGAACAAGACTCACAAAGAAATAACATTAGTGCACCTAGTTCTTCTAAAAAGAAAAAGAAAAAGAAAAATGATAGGACTTTGCACACTTCTAGTGAACCTTAAGTAGAGAAACCTCATGATAATGAAAATGAAACTTCTATCTCTGATGCTGAAACTCAATCTGGTAATGAACATCCACCTAGTGATGACGAAAAAGATAATGCTGATGTTCATGAAGATGCTCAACCAAATAATGAAAAAGAACCAGATAATGATGTTGAGATAGAACCACCTATTGATCTTGATAACCCACAACCTAAAAATAAAAGGTATGATAAAAGATACTTCATTGCTAGCAAACACGGTAAAGAAAGAGAATCGTGGGTTCAAAAACCTATGCCTTCTCCACCCAAGTCAACTAAAAATAATGATGATGAAGAATTTGAACGCTTTGCTGAAATGCTGAGGCCAGTCTTTTTGCGTACTCGCTTGACTGATATCTTGAAAATGCCTCCTTATGCAAAGTATATGAAAGACATCATCACAAATAAGAGAAAAATACCGAAAGCTGAAGTCTCCACTATGCTTGCTAATTATACTTTCAAAGATGGAGTACGTAAAAAACTTGGAGATTCGGGTATACCAACTATACCTTGCTCTATCAAAAAGAATTATGTGAAAACTGCTTTGTGTGATTTAGGAGCTGGTGTTAGTGTTATGCCTTTCTCTTTATATAAAAGACTTGACTTGAATAAGCTCACACCTACTAAAATATCTTTGCAAATGGCTGATAAGTCAACTGCCATACCTATCGGTATCTGTGAGGATGTGCCCGTTGTTGTTGCTAATGTTACTATTTTAACTGACTTTGTTATACTTGAGATGCCCGAGGATGACAACATGTCGATTATCCTTGGTAGACCCTTCTTGAATACTGCAGGGGCTGTTATTGATTGCAATAAAAGCAAGGTCACTTTTCATATTAACGGTAGCTGATACGTCTCCAATGTATCTATAATTTATGAAGTATTCATGCTATTATATTATCCATCTATGATGTTTTATATGCATTTATATGCCATTTTATATGATTTTTGGGACTAACCTATTAACCTAGAGCCCAGTGCCAGTTCCTGTTTTCTCCTTGTTTTTGAGTTTTACAGAAAAGGAATACCAAACGGAGTCCAATTGACGTGCCAGTTTTTGACTGTCCTGTTCTTGACAGATTCTGTTTTTCGTGTGTTGTTTGCTTATTTTGATGCATCTATGGCTAGTATGTAAGGGTATGAACCATAGAGAAGTTGGAATACAGTAGGTTTAACACCAATACAAATAAAGAATGAGTTAATTACAGTACCTTAAAGTGGTAGTTTGCTTTATTACACTAACGGATCTCACAAAGTTTTTGTTTAAGTTTTTGTGAATGAAGTGTTTGAAGAACGAGGAGTTACCGATGTGAGAAGAATAAAGAGAGACAAGAGTTCAAGCTTGGGGATGCCCAAGGCACCCCAAGTAAATATTTTAAAGGATACTCAAGCATCTAAGCATGGGGATGCCCCGGTTGGCATCCCATCTTTCTTCTTCAATAGATATCGGTATACCTCGGTTTTTGTTTTGTTCACATGATTTGTCTCCTTTGTGTTTTTGTTTTTCCTTTAAGAACCATGATAGTATGAGATAGCCCTTCATTGATTTATATAATACTTCATGTGCTTCACTTATATCTTTTAAGTATGATCTTATAGAATTGCTCTTTGTGCTTCACTTAAATCGTTTGAGTATGGTTTTATACAATGCTTCGTGTGCATCACTTATATATTTTGAGCTTGGATATTGGTTAGTCTATATTAATTGTAGAATGCTCCAGGAACTTCACTTATATCTTTTGGAGTATGAATAATACTATATTTTAAAGTGGATTTGGAAGAGTGTCAACTTTAGTTAGTATTCCACTATTTCGGAAGAGGTTCCAATTGAGTATGAGAACAAAGTTGCTATCCATGATGCTACTGAAAATTATTATGAGGGAGGAATATATGCTTGTAGGAGTTGCAATAATATCAAGTTTCCTCTCTATGTGCTTAAAGTTTTGAAGTTATACTTGTTTTGCCTTCCTATGCTAGTTGACTTTTGTTCCTATAAATTGTGTGCTCACAAAATCCCTAGGCATAGGAAGTGAGTTAGATTTAAATGTGCTAGTCATATTCTTCATGATGCTCTCTTTGTGTTTCAACTCTTTTCTTTTATGCGAGCATCATTGAAATCATCATGCCTAGCTAAAAGGCATTAAAGAAAAGTGCTTGTTGGGAGACAACCCAATATTTACCCTTACTGTTTTTGTGTTTCTACATGATTAAGCTACTTTAGTAATCATAATTTATAGCTTTTGTTTCAATAAAGTGCCAAGTAAGACCTTTGGGAAGACTTGGGTGAAAGTTAATGTGATCTTGCTGTAAAAAACAGAAACTTTGCGCTCACGAGATTAGCTGTCATTTTTTTTACAGAAGAGTGCTTTTGAGTTGATTCTTTTTGCAGAAGATTAATAGACAAATTCCTCACTTCCACCAATTTATTTCATAATTTCTGGAGTAGCATAAGTATGGTTATTGTTCAGATCATTACAGACTGTTCTATTTCTGACAGATTCTGTTTTCATTGCATAGTTTGCTTGTTTTCTAGTTTCTATGGCTTATATTTCTCAATATAAATTGTAGAAATGATATGGTACAGTAGGCATTGTGTGAAAACAATTATGAACCTTGTCTTTTACAGTACCAAAGTACATGGTTTACTCTTTATCATACTAACCTATCTCACGAAGTTCCATTAAGTTTTGTGTGATTGAAGTTTTCAAGTTTTGGGTGAGATATCGATATGAGGAGAATAAGGAGTGGAAAGACCCTAAGCTTGGGGATGCCAAGGCACCCCAAGGTAATATTCAAGGAAGACTCAAGCGCCTAAGCTTGGGGATGCCCCGGAAGGCATCCCCTCTTTCGTCTTCAAAACTATCGGTACATCTTACTCGGAGCTATATTTGTATTCGTCACATGATATGTGTTTTGCTTGGAGCGTATTTTCAATTTTACTTGCTGTTTGAATAAAATCATTGGATCTGAAATATTGAATAAAAAAGTAACCCTCCCATGGCTAGTTAATTATTTGACTACTCAGTGTTCTTCATTCATATCTTTTGGAGTAGTTTGTTATTTACTCATGTGCTTCATGTATATCCTATGAGTAAATGGGGGAATGAATTGAATGTCATAAATCTGATTCTATATATGTTTCATATGCTTATAACATGGATAGTAATGACTTCACATATAAAGAGTATGAGGCATAAAAGTTGTTGAGAGTTGACAAACATAGTTTTGGTCATCGTTGCAATTAATAGGAAGTAATAAAGAAAGAGAAGCTTCACATATAAATATACTATCTTGGACATATTTTATGATTGTGAGCACTCATTAAGTATGACATGCTAAAGAGTTGATGTCGGACAAGGAAGACAACGTAATGGTTTATGTTTTCTCACATCTCAGTTAAAGTATATTGTCATGAATCTTCCTAACATGTTGAGCTTGCCTTTCCCCCTCATGCTAGCCAAAAATTCCTTGCACTAAGTAGAGATACTACTTGTGCTTCCAAATATCCTTAAACCCAGTTTTGCCATGAGAGTCCACCATACCTACCTATGGATTGAGTAAGATCCTTCAAGTAAGTTGTCATCGGTGCAAGCAATAAAAATTGCTCTCTAAATATGTATGATCTATTAGTGTGAAGAAAATAAGCTTTATACGATCTTGTTATGGAAGCAATAAAAGCGACGGACTGCATAATAAAGGTCCATATACAAGTGGCAATATAAAGTGACGTTCTTTTGCATTAGGATTTTGTGCATCCAACCATAAAAGTGCATGACAACCTCTGCTTCCCTATGCAAAGGGCCTATCTTTTACTTTATTTCTTTTATATTATGCAAGAGTCAAGGTGATCCTCACTTTTCCCTTTTTCATTTTATCCTTTGGCAAGCACCTCGTGTTGGAAAGATCCTGATATATATATCCAATTGGATGTAAGTTAGCATGAGCTATTATTGTTGACATCACCTAAAGGTGAATACGTTGGGAGGCGAAATTATAAGCCCCTATCTTTCTCAGTGTCCGATTAAAACTCCATAACCACAAGTATTGCGTGAGTGTTAGTAATTGTAGAAGACTATATGATAGTTGAGTATGTGGACTTGCTGAAAAGCTCTATTCTTGACTCTTTCCGATGTTATGATAAATTGCAATTGCTTCAATGACTGAGATTATAGTTTGTTAGTTCTCAATGAAGTTTCTGAACCATACTTGACATTGTGAATAGATTATTACTTGATCATGAAAGGTTTTATGAAATAAGCTACTATTATGACACATAATGATGCTAGAGAAGGTGATTGAAATTATCATTGATCAAACTTGTGCACCTGCTAGCATTCACACTTCATAAATTATTTCTTTTATCATTTACCTACTCGAGGACGAGCAAGAATTAAGCTTGGGGATGCTGATACGTCTCCAACGTATCTATAATTTATGAAGTATTCATGCTATTATATTATCCATCTATGATGTTTTATATGCCATCTTATATGATTTTTGGGACTAACCTATTAACCTAGAGCCCAGTGCCAGTTCATGTTTTCTCCTTGTTTTTGAGTTTTACAGAAAAGGAATACCAAACGGAGTCCAATTGACGTGGCAATTTTTGATGATTTTTTATGGACCAAAAGAAGACCACGGAGCATCGGAGTTGGGCCAGAAGAGTCCCGGGCTGCCCACGAGGGTGGGGGGCGCGCCCACCCCCCTAGGGCGCGCCCCCGTGTCTTGTGGACAGCCCGGAGACCCCCCTGACGTGAAACCTATCCCAAAAATTCCTATAAATACAGAAACCTTCGGGAAATAACCTAGATCGGAAGTTCCGCCGCCGCAAGCCTCTGTAGCCACGAGAAATCAATCTAGGCCCTCTCTGGCACCCTGCCAAAGGGGGCCATCATCACCGGAGGCCATGGAGGAGGATCCCGGAGGGTCCATCATCGCCATGAAGGCCAAGGACCAGAGGGGGAAAGCCATGGAGGAGGAAGCACGAGGGGGAGAACCTCTCCTCCTCTCTCTTGGTGGCACCGGAGTGCCATCGGGAGGGGAATCATCGCCGCGGTGATCGTCTTCATCAACATCACCATCATCATCACCATCCTCATCTATTTTACGCGGTCCACTCTCTCGCACCCCGTTGTAATCCCTACTTGAACATGGTGCTTTATGCCACATATTATGATCCAATGATGTGTTGCCATCCTATGATGTTTTGAGTAGATATATTTTGTCTTTGGGTTGATTGATGATATAGATTGGTACGAGTTGTATGTTTTATTTTGGTGCTGTCCTATGGTGCCCTCCGTGTCGCGCAAGCGTGAGGGATTCCCGCTGTAGGGTGTTGCAATACGCTCATGATTCGCTTATAGTGGGTTGCGTGAGTGACTGAAACACAAACCCGAGTAAGGGGGTTGTTGCGTATGGGATAAAGGGGACTTGATGCTTTAATGCTATGGTTGGGTTTTACCTTAATGATCTTTAGTAGTTGCGGATGCTTGCTAGAGTTCCAATCATAAGTGCATATGATCCAAGTAGAGAAAGTATGTTAGCTTATGCCTCTCCCTCATATGAAATTGCAATGATGACTATCGATCTTGTTAACAATTGCTTAGGACAATTCCGCACACCGATCCACCATTATTCCACAGTCGCTATTTATAATATTTAGTAATATATTCTAACTTTATGATTACAGCACCTACTTTTATATTTTAGCTCTCCGATATCATGCAAAGTTATCCTCTTCATACCCACAACGTAGTTTTATTTCTCGTTTCTAGTTGGAAGCAAACGTTCGGTGCACGTAGAGTCGTATCAGTGGCAGATAGGGCTTGAGAGAATATTGATCTTACCTTTAGCTCCTTGTGGGTTCGACACTCCATACTTATCACTTCCACCTTTGGGAATTGCTATGATGATTCCCCGCACTTGGGGATTATCAGTAATGAGCATACGGTGCACTTTCCGAAGAAACAACTCCAAGTGAATGGTATTAATGTTATTAAAAATCTCCGACAATCACTATTGGAAGTTTTCAAATACCTCTACCTACTGTCAAAAAGAAATATGAAATGCTTATTGTTGGGGACATCCATATCCCCATTGAGGTAACTTAGTGATTTACGAAAGTTCTTCGGTTTCATGCTAATCGAAAGTGGTTGTTAAAAAGACTTGATCAACCTTATTAATGAATCATTTTTGAGTGGTATGAAGTTGATGAATTTAGTAAGCACTACCTTCTGTCTTTACTTTTTGTTTTCTGTTTTTATTAGTTAAATAAAATAAAATGCCATGTTATGTCTGTTTTTTGAAATTTCCATGCAATAAAAATGACCCAAAAATAGAAGTTCTCAGAATGCCCTGAAAATTTTATATGATTTTTTCTGAATATTTAAGAATTTCTGGTGCAAATAATACCAGAGGGAGGTGCACTAGGTGGGCACAACCCACCTGGGCGCGCCAGGACCCCCAGGCGCGCCCAGGTGGGTTGTTGTCCCCACGTGGGCCCCCTCACTTATCCCTTTAGCCCACATCATCACTTACCTCTAGAAAAAAATACCCATTGCTCTCTCTCCCGTGTTGTTGAGCTCAAACCCGCGGATTCGATCTCTTAGCTCGAAGCTCCATTTCCGAAACTGTTTTGGGGGATTGTTGCTTGGTATGTGACTCCACCATTTGTCCAATTAGTTTTTGTTTTAGTGGTTTATACTTTGAATAATTAGCTACTCTTGGTGCTACTGTAGATGAGCTTGCATGTTGAATTCTTAGTGTTCTAAGTAGTTTGAATGCTTGCTATGGCCTCTATGTATCCCTATGAGTAGTTGCTATCAATTTTGTGAAGTTTTGTTGAGAAAATTTTGTGAACTAAAAATTCAGATTTTTGTTCATAGGAAAAATTGTACGCGAACATGATGAACCTATTTGGAAGGATTTGTTCGAGGAGACGATCCTCGGGGGCATCTTCTAGTGACACTTCTGCTCGCCGGTCTTATGTTGAACCAAGTGAAAGTTCCACGCGAGATGCCGCCACAAAAACATGCTTATGGCCTTGCGATGAATATATGGTGCGTGTGGGCATCAAGGAGGAATTTGAGCAATATGCTCACAATGCCAGTCTCGGCCCCTACCTTTCAGATAAGTGTGAACAACACCAATAAGGAAAGGGCTTAAGTTCCTCCCACGAATATACTGAGGAAAGGCACATCTTGCGAAATGTAGAATGCTTACCGCATTGGCGTGGCGCTTGGCGCTGAGTCCGCGGTCCTCGGTGGTGGGAGGAGGAACTTCACTGGCCTTGAACAACACCTTCCAGACGTCTTTGTGCGTCGTGTCGAAGAGCTCTTGCAGCGTCTGGTGTTGGGCCGCGTCGAACTCCCACAGGTTGAATGCCCGTCTTTGACACGGGAGAATCCGGTGAAATAGCATGACCTGGACTACGTTGACAAGCTTGATCTTCTTGGTTGTCATGTTTTTGACGCAGTTCTGGAGTCCGGTCAGCTCTGCAGACGCGCCCCAGGTTAGGCCCTGCTTCTTCCAGGAGGTGAGCCGCACGGGGATGCCGGATCGGAATTCAGGGGCCGCCGCCCAGTTGGCGTCGCGCGGCTCAGTGATGTAGAACCACCCGATTGCCACCCCTTCACGGTCTCCACGAAGGAGCCTTCGAGCCAGGTGATGCTGGGCATCTTGCCCACCATGGCGCCTCCACACTCCGCCTGCTGGCCGACCACTATCTTCGGCTTTACGTTGAAGATCTTTAGCCACAGGCCGAAGTGGGGCCTGATGCGGAGAAAAGCCTCGCACACGACGATAAACGCCGAGATGTTGAGGATGAAATTAGGGGCCAGATCATGAAAATCCAGCCCGTAATAGAACATGAGCCCGCGGACAAATGGGTGGAGGGGGCATCCCAGTCCGCGGACGAAATGGGCGAGGAACACGATCCTCTCGTGGGGTCCCGGAGTCGGAATGATCTGCCCTGCGTCCGGGAGCCGGTGCGCGATGTCTGCAGCCAAGTATCCGGCCGCCCGGAGCTTCGTAATGTCCTCCTCCTTGACGGAGGAGGCCATCCACTTGCCTCCCGCTCCGGACATGTTTGGCTGTGCGGAGAAGGTGAGAACTGGGGCGCTGGAGCTCGAGCATGCAAGAATGGATGAGCGAAGAAGGAAGTAGGCGTGGGTGAAAGAGGAGAATCCTTATCTCTTTATAAAGGCGGTGGAAACTGTGCGCCTCCCCACTTGCCCGTTAAAATCGCTTATTTCCCAAGCGTCACGATTGATGGCGCGGTTGGGTTACCCATACCCGTATTGATGAGAATCCCGTGATAAGGGGACACGATCTCTGCTTCGACAAGACGTGTCGAGGAAACCGCCTCGCATTACGTGCAGTAGCTGGTTGTAAAAACGGTTCGAATAATGACTGGACCGTGGCGTGTTGTCATGCTGTCAGCAGATTAGATCCGTGGAATATTGTGCTCTCTACGGTGGTATGTGGAATTTGTTTTGCAGAGCCAGACACGATCCTTGTTTTATAAACCTTCTATGGAGTATTCGGAGGAGGAACCCGCCTTGCAATGCCGAAGACAATCTGCGCGCCGGACTCATCGTCATTGAAGCCTGGTTCAGGGGCTACTGAGGGAGTCCTGGATTAAGGGGTCCTCGGACAGCCGGACTATATACTTTGGCCGGACTGTTGGACTATGAAGATACAAGATTGAAGACTTCGTCCCGTGTCCGGATGGGACTCTCCTTTGCGTGGAAGGCAAGCTTGGATATTCGGATATGTAGATTTCCTACTCTGTAACCGACTCTGTGTAACCCTAGCCCCCTCCGGTGTCTATGTAAACCAGAGGGTTTAGTCCGTAGGACAACAACAATCAAAATCATAGGCTAGCTTCTAGGGTTTAGCCTCTACGATCTCGTGGTAGATCAACTCTTGTAATACTCATATCATCAAGATCAATCAAGCAGGAAGTAGGGTATTACCTCCATCGAGAGGGCGCAAACCTGGGTAAAACACCGTGTCCCCTGCCTCCTGTTACCATCAGCCTTAAGATGCACAGTTCAGGACCCCCTACCCGAGATCCACCGGTTTTGACACCGACACCCATGGCCCTTGCTGGCACGCCGCGCGCCTGGCTATTCAGCCTGCCGGGATTTTCTGTGGCCTATTGGGAGGAGCTGCGCGGCCTTTTCATTGCGCGCTTTGCGCTCGCACCTGTCTCCATCGCGGCGATCCTCGGTGGCTTGCAGGCGCCACCTTCAGCCGCCATGTCAAGCAGTTCTTCCGCCAGATCGGCACCGCCTCCGTGCAGCAGGGGGCCCCTCCAGGATGGGCGGAACCCAAGGCCGACATCACCTTCGACACAAGCGACCACCCCGCGACCACCGCAAGCTCGGGCGCGCTCCCTATGCTCTGCACGCCCACCATCTGCAACGTAGCCGTCACCAAGACCCTCATCGACGGCGGGGCCGGCCTTAATGTGCTCTCTATGGAGGCTTTCGGCTTGCTTCACGTACCGCACGAACAACTCCATCCCACCAAGCCCTTCTCCGGAGCCGGCAGCGGCTCCACCAGCCCCCTAGGGCAGATCCGCCTCCCCGTGACCTTCGGCACCCGTGACAACTACCCCACCGAGCTTATCGACTTCGACATTGCCCGCATCAGCCTCCCGTACAACGCCATCCTCGGGTACCCGGCCTTCGCCCAGTTCATGGCGGCCACCCATCCTGCTTATAACCTCATGAAGATGCCAGGGAGCAAAGGCGTCCTCACCATAGCTAGAGATACCAAGGAAGCCCTGACAACCCTCAAGCTCGCCTTCAGGACTGTAGCTGCAGCCTGTCCGGCCGATAAGGCCACTCCTGGGGCTAAGGGGGCTGCACTAGCCAAGAAGAAGCAGTTGTTCACTCAAGATCGGGCCAAGATGAAGCAAGTGCCAGTCGACAAGGATGGGGCCTCAGGGGCGACTTTCACCATAGGTGCCGACCTCGCTCCGGATCAAGAAAAGGAATTGGTGGACTTCTTGCAGGCGAACAAGGAAGTATTCACCTGGAACCCAAGTAGCTGATAGGGGTCCCAAGAGGGGTTATAGAGCATCACTTGAGGGCTTGCCCCAATGTGCGCCCGGTGAAACAGAAGGCACGACGGCAATCTACAGAGAAGCAGGCTTTCATCGTCCAGGAGACCCGCAAGCTGCAAGAAGAAGGCGTCATTCGCGAGGTACGATATCCGGAGTGGCAGGCAAACCCAGTTGTCGTGCCCAAGAAAGGTGGGAAGGAGTGCATGTGCGTCGACTTCACCAACCTCAACAAGGCCTGCCCTCAAGATCCGTTCCCGCTCCCACGCATCGACCAGATAGTCGATTCCACCGCCGAATGTGACTTGCTGTGCTTCCTGGATGCCTTCTCAGGTTACCACCAGATCAAGATGGCGGTGGAGGACGTAGAGAAGACGACCTTCTTGACCCCTTGTGGGGTGTACTGCTACACCTGCATGCTATTTGGACTGCGCAACGCCGGGGCGACCTTCCAGCGGCTAATGCACATCGCCCTTTGCCAGCAGCTCGGGAGAAATGTTGAAGCCTACGTCAATGACATCGTGGTAAAACCTCGGGAGGCAAGAACCCGGATTCAGGACCTAGAGGAGACCTTCGCTAGCCTGCGCCAGGTGGACTTGCGGCTCAACCCAGAGAAGTGCGTGTTCGGTGTCCCCTCCGGCAAGCTACTGGGTTTCCTCGTGTCCCACAGGGGGATCGAGGCTAATCCCGAGAAGGTCAAGGCAATAGAAGACATGAGCCCACTGCAAACCCTCAAGGAAATGCAGAAGCTCGCGGGGTGTGTGACCTCGCTGGGGTGCTTCATCTCCAAGCTGGGGGAGCGTGCCCTGCCGTTCTTCAAGCTGATGAAGAAGAAGGGCCCATTCGAATGGACCCAGGAGGCAGACCTGGTGTTTCAAGACCTCAAGAGATACCTGACCAGCCCACCGGTGATGATAGCACATCGCCCCCTCGAGCCTCTGGTGCTCTATCTGGCCGCTACGCCTCACTCCGCCAGTGCAGCGTTGGTGGAAGTTCGGGAGGAGCGCCAGGCCAAGAACCCACCGCGCGATACCGCACCTTCGGCCAGGACGGCGCGGTCACAAGACGGTGCAGTTGAGGCCAAGACAATGCCCACCAACGATCATGCCCCACAAGACGGCATCCCAGGGCCTGCGGAGGCCTCGATGGGTAACCAAGCTCTGGAGGTCACCCCACCTCCAGAGGCGTCACAACCTCCGGTAGCTGCGGACTCCATCGATGCTCCCGCCCTTGTTGAGCACCCGGTGTACTTCGTCAGCACGGTATTGCGGGACGCGAGGGCATGGTATCCCATGCCACGGAAGCTTCTGCTCGCGCTCCTGGTGGCCTCACGCAAGCTGCGCCATTACTTCCAAGGCCACGCGATCAAGGTCATCTCAGCCTACCCATTGGAGAGGGTGCTCCGGAGCCCTAATGCCGCGGGAAGGGTCGCCGAGTGGAACATCAAACTACATGCATTTTAGCTCGAGTTCAGCACAACTAGGGTCATCAAGGGGGCCGCCCTCACCGACTTCGTGGCCGAATGGACCGACGCCCCGGAACCTGAAGTTGGCAAGAGCCGATCCCTCTTGCCAGGAAGTGAAGCACCAGATGGTTGGGTCATGTACTTCGACGGTGCCTTCGCACGCCAAGGCACGGGGGCTGGAGACGTGCTCATCTCGCCCACCCAAGAGAAGCTCTAGTACCCTGTGCAGCTCTGCTTCCAGCGGGGTGAGAAGGTCTCCAATAACATTGTAGAGTACGAGGGGTTGATCGCCGGCCTCAAGGTAGCGGCGACCTTGGGAGTGAAGCGTCTCACCATCAAGAGCGACTCCCAGCTCCTCGTCAACTTCTCTAACAAGGTTTACGAGCCAAGGGACGAGCACATGGAGGCGTACCTCGCGGAGGTGCGCAAGATGGAGAAGCAATTCTTGGGCCTGGAACTGCAGCATGTACCGCACGACACCAACAAGGAGGCCGATGAGATCGCCAAGAGGGCGTCGAGGCACCAGCACCAAGAACATGGCGTCTTCGAGGCGCGACTCTTCAAGCCCTCGGCAGCTCCCCCTGCCGCCAAGCTCGTACCACCTCAGGAGGAGCTCCCCTCGCCACCAACCTCAGGGGCCCCTGCCTGTGGCCCAACCTCAGGAGCTCGCGTGCTCCTGGCACTCGAGCCCCAGGAGGGATGCTGGACTGAAGAGTTCAGGGCATACTTGGTGCAAGGGACGCTGCCGGAGAAGGAGGAGGATGTAGAGCATGTGGCCAGGCAAGCCACGACATACTGCATCCAAGATGGTGAGCTCTACAGAAAATGACCGAATGATGTTTCCTTACGATGCATCTCCAGGAAGCTAGGGGGTGAGCTGCTAGCTGACACAGACGGCGGAGATTGCGGGCATCACTCGTCGTCGCGCACCCTGGTTGGCAAGGCGTTCCACAGCAGGTTCTACTAGCCCACGACACTCAACGACGCAGTCGAGCTAGTGAAATCCTGCGAGGCTTGCCAATTCCACGCCAAGCAGATCCACCAGCCAGCTCAGGGCCTCCAGACTATCCCGCTCTCATGGCCGTCTGTGGTCTGGGGGCTGGATATCCTAGGTCCGTTCCCTCGAGCTCTTGGGGACTACCTCTACCTCTACGTCGCCATCGACAAGTTCACCAAATGGGCAGAGGTGGAGGCCGTCCGCACCATCCCAGCCGGATCCGCAGTTAAGTTCATCAAGGTCCTCATGAGCCGGTTTGGGGTCCCTAACCGCATCATCACTGGCAACGGCGCACAGTTCACTAGCAATCTCTTCAAGACATATTGTGCTAACCTTGGAACGCAGATATGCTACGCCTTAGTGGCACACCCCAGGAGCAATGGCCAGGCCGAGCGCGCCAACGCGGAGGTCTTGAGAGGCCTCAAGACTAGGACCTTCAAGAAGAAGCTCGAGGCCTGCGGTAGGGGCTGGAACGACGAGCTCCAGTCTGTGCTATGGTCCATCGGCACCACCGCCACCAAACCAATGGGCGAGACTCCGTTCTTCCTCGTCTACGGAGCCGAGGCGGTCCCCCCTCATGAGGTCAAGCATCGCTCTGCGCAGGTCCTGGCATTTGACGAGGCACGTCAGGATGCCATGCGGGGGATGGACCTCGTGTTGGGGGAGGAACGCCGCCGCCAAGCCTCGCTCCGGGCGGCAAGGTATCAGAAGGCGCTGCGGCGGTATCACCGCCACAGCGTCCGCTCCAGGACGCTCGAGGTGGGCGATCTCGTCCTAAGACGGGTGCTCTCCAGGGAAGGGCTACATAAGCTCTCACCCATGTGGAGGGCCCGTTTAGGATTTCCCATGTCTCCAGGCCTGGCGCCGTGCGCCTGGAGACACAGGACGGGATCCCCATCCAGAACGCCTGGAACATCTAGCACCTCCGGAAGTTCTACCCATGAAGCAAGGCCCAGTGCCTGTGAAGGTCTCCGCTCGTGACACTCTCACGTAATAATGAGTGGGGCTGTACACGCCCTGAAGTCTCCAGAGTGCTGCCCTCGGGCCTCGGGGGCTCCCTCCCACATCATAGTGGCAACACTTAGCTCCGCGCTGGTGAGAAGACTATACTAGGTGCCGGACGCGACTGTTCATTTGCTTTCCGTAGTTGGCTTGCCCCTCTTTAATGGAAATTTGAATTCTGGTGTTTCTCGATGGCTTGGTTCGATTCCCTTTTCTCTCTGTTTCTTCCCTTAGTTCTCTGTTTTGCCCAATGCTCTCCCTCACACGCCTCGCGAGGGGGCTGGACAGGTGCATGCGTAAGCGCCCCCTGGTCTCCACGAGGCGCCCTCGTTCGAGCTCGTGACCGGTGCACCCCTTGTTAAGTCCGTGCCCCACGGGTACCGTGACATGGTGCGCTAGGCCATGACCGGCCATGCCTGGGGCCCTGAGCAAGGAGGAATAAGGGTTTTAAACAAATTTTTGCAGTACCTCGACGCCTCCCAAGTCCGCAGCAGGGACGTCTCATCAGGTGCTGGGAGGTGTGCACCCTCACGAGGTGGAAACTACTTCAGACGTATCGAGCTAAGTTATCCTTATATGCCTACGTAAAGCACCGATACCACAACACAACCCAGAAGCGATAAACATAGCATAAGGCGGAAAAAGTGTTACGGTTCATCATACGCCCCCGCGGGGCCCATACTTGTTTGTTGTGATGCAGGAAGAAAAGAAAGAAAAAACAGGCAAAAGCGGCTCCTACGCCCGCAGCTACTCACGAGAATAAGCTAACAACGCTTCCCCAAACTCAGCCGGAGCCCTCCTCGCGCTTCACTAGGGCGCGACGACGGGACGACCCGCCACCGTCCTTGAAGCGAGCCCGGCGACGGGGTGGTTGGTCGTAGCCGCCACTGCTGGAGCTTTCGCTGGAGGAGGAGCCGTCGCTGCCGGACGAGCCGCAGCCATCACCGAAGGCAAGCTCGCCCTCATCCTCGTCGTGGCCGTCACCAAGGCCGAGCACTTCGTCACCTCGCTGTCTTCAGGGCAGCATCCAGCATGGCGACCGTCTTCCCCGAACACCCTCACGAAGAGGGTCGCAGCGCCGTTGTACTTGAAGTGGAGGGTGCACCGCCTGCTCAGACCGCGCGCGTGGGCAAACGTCTGCCAGCCGCGGGCCAGGGCTACATTGCCCGCGACGGAGATGTCCATCGCGACCCATGATGCCTTGCTGCAGCAGTCGTTCGCCTGCAGCCAGAGGCCGCCGGGACCCGTGGTCGCCAGCTCGTCGGCAAAGGAGCGCAGAAGCTGGAGCCAGGTGCCGGTCGGGTTCTCCGACCACACAACAAACTCCGGCAGCACCTCCGCCGAGTGGAAGCGTGGTCGGGGAGGTCGAGCGACCATGGCTCGCCTCCCCTCGCCGACGGGACCGCCACGCCCTAGGCGGCTTCCACCAGGAGGAGAAATGCCGCCGCCCGGAGCGGCACCGGACCCCGAAGAGATTCGTCCTCGCCCACGAGGAACGACAACGGGGGTCGCGGTGTGCTTGTGTAACGCCCACGATGCGGCTATATCTCCCACGTGTCGAGGCACGACTTAGAGGCATAACCGCATAGTGGTTTTGTCGCAAGAAGGGTCATCTTCACACAATCCCATGTAATGAACAAGAATGGGATAAAGAGTTGGCTTACAATCGCCACTTCACACAATACATAAATATAATTCATACATCATCCAAAATACAACCATATAGACCGACTACGGTCAAATCCAGATGAAAATAAGACAACCCCAAATGCTAGATCCCCGATCGTCCCAACTGGGCTCCACTATTGATCATCAGGAAAAGACACATAGTAACGACCACGTTCCTCATCGAACTCCCACTTGAGATCGACCCCATCATCTGCACCGGCATCGTCGGCACCTGCAACTGTTTTGGTAGAATCTGTGAGTCACGAGGACTCAGCAATCTCACACCCGCGAGATCAAGACTATTTAAGCTTATAGGAGAGGATGGTGTAATGAGGTGGAGCTGCAGCGGCAATAAGCATATATGGTGGCTAACATATGCAAAAGAGAGCGAGAAGAGAAGCAACGGAACGGTCGTCATCTAACAATGACCAAGAAGTGATCCTGAACTCCTACTTACGTCATTCATAACTCAAACCGTGTTCACTTCCCGGGCTCCACCGAGAAGAGACCATCACGGCTACACACGCAGTTGATGTATTTTAACCGGGTCGAGCGACAAGTTCTCTACAACCGGACATTAACAAATTCCCATCTGCCTCATAACCGCGGGCACGGCTTTCGAAAGATAATACCCTGCAGGGGTGTCCCAACTTAGCCCATCATAAGCTCTCACGGTCAACAAAGGATAAACCTTCTCCCGGAAAGACCCGATCAGTCTCGGAATCCCGGTTTACAAGACATTTCGACAATGGTAAAACAAGACCAGCAAAGCCGCCCGAATGTGCCGACAAATCCGGATAGCAGCTGCACATATCTCGTTCTCAGGGCACACCGGATTGTCCAAGCTTCCGATAGGCCAGCCCAGAGTTGCCCCTGGTGGCCACCGGCGACTGACAGTTTGGACCAATACTCAGAGGAGCACTGGCCCGGGGGTTTAAATAAAGATGACCCTCGGGCTCTAGAAAACCCGAGGAAAAAAGATTTAGGTGGCAAATGGTAAAACCAAGGTTGGGCCTTGCTGGAGGAGTTTTATTCAAGGCGAACTGTCAAGGGGGTCCCATAAATCACCCAACCGCGTAAGGAACGCAAACTCAAGGAACATAATACCGGTATGACAGAAACTAGGGCGGCAAGAGTGGAACAAAACACCAGGCATAAGGCCGAGCCTTCCACCCTTTACCAAATATATAGATGCATTAATTAAATAAGAGATATTGTGATATCCCAACATATCCATGTTCCGACATGGAACAAACTTCAACTTCACCTGCAACTAGCAACGCTATAAGAAGGGCTGAGCAAAAGCGGTAACTTAGCCAAACAACGGTTTGCTAGGAAAGGGTGGTTAGAGGCTGACATGGCAATATGGGAGACATGATATAGCAAGCAATAGGTAGCGCAGCATGGCAATAGAGCGAACAACTAGCAAAGCAAAGATAGAAGTGATTTCGAGGGGTGGTCATCTTGCCTGCAAGGTTCTCAGAGTTGTCGAAAGCTTGATCCTCGTAAGCGTACTCAACATGTTCCTCGTTCACGAACTCGTCTCCCGGCTCTACCCAAGATATGAACACAAACAAACGGAACCACAATCAATCACGAGAAATGCACAAGCAACATGATGCAAAACATGTATGATATGCGAGATATGATATGCGATGCATATGCGTGCTCCGGAAGGAAAACGATGAACAAGACAGTAACTTGGCAAACCAAGCATGCCACTGGAAAGATGAGATGATTTCGGTCGAAATCGATATAAAGATCACCGGAAACGGATGCACGGCTGCAAATGGCAAGCAAAACAAGAATGACACGAATCTACGATTAACAGCATGATAGCACTTAAAATGCAACAAGTAACAATGCTACAGCACTCCAACATAGCAACAAAGCATATGACAGTAATCTACAGGAGATGCTTGACAAAAGATGAACACTGAGCTACGGCTAGTTAACAACATAACCAGCTCAAACAAGCATGGCAAAAGTGCAAAAGATAACAGGTTCACAGACTTGGTGAAATTACTGGGCATGGCAGAAAACAGCATCAGGTAGCAATGTTCCGAGCATGAAATCAATATGCTATAGGAACTTAACATGGCAAAACAATGCATGGAAGTATTCTACTAAATGCATATGACAAAAGTCCCTTACTGACCATAATCCACAAAGGACCAGAAGATATGATGGCAAGCATGTAAACATAGCAAGTTTCGTTATCAGGTTTCAGACTTAGCAGAAAACAGAGCATGGCAGAAATAATAATATGAAGGCATGTTGGTGAGCTTGATGCACTCACCACAAGGAAATGAATGACAAAACAAGCATACCTACAACAAGATGACATGTTTATGAAGCTATCTATGGCAATAACAAATGCGTAGCATGTATGGATCAACTACAATAAGCTTGGCAAAATTGCATATCATGTTAAGAATCTGCCAGAAATATTTTATAGCAAAAGTAGAGCAAGATTGAGTCATGCTATGTACTCCATAATTGCAAACAAGGGCAGGAATGGATCAATGACAATAATATCTACAAAACATCCTTACTGAACATCTCCAAAATATGCATGGATCTCTCTGTAGCATCAAGTTTACATGGCAACAAAATAACAGCAGACAAGGACTTAGAGAAATTACGAAGTCCCTGAAATCAGAAACATTACGGAGCCTAGTTTGCATGCTTGTGCTAGTCACCACAGAGATCACAAAAATACATGTCATACACCACTGGAAAGATGGCATGTCATACAACAAAACACATGTAGAGCTCATGCCCATAAGATGCACAGATTAAAAGATACAAAAATGACAAATCTCCAAGTTCTGATAAGAACCAGCAGATAACAGCAACTAGCACTCTTGCAACAGATATTTGGGCATCAAGATGTCCTCTAATGAACATGGTGCAATTTAACAAAATGAAGAGCATCACGAGGCAAACAATTTGACATATTACACGCGCGAAACGGAGCTACATGGAAAGAGTTATGCTATGATGAACAGGGGCACTTATTGTGACGGAAAATAACTCCGGAAAAATCGGGGGTTCTCGGGTCAACCTCGTTTGACCAGATCTGGATCGAGGACGAGGAGCTCGGGCTCCCGAGCGGCGGCTCGCCGGAGCGGCAGCGGGGACGAGGAGGAGGGGCGAC